>NW_027362764.1:16961788-17525839 GCF_046119375.1 Phyllobates terribilis | reverse complement strand
GCCCTTTATACAGGCACAGTGAGTATCTGTAGCCCTATATACAGCCACAGTGAGTATCTTTAGCTCTATATACAGGCACAGTGAGTATCTGTAGCCCTATATACAGGCACAGTGAGTATCTGTAGCCCTATATACAGGCACAGTGAGTATCTGTAGCCCTATATACAGCACAGTGAGTATCTGTAGCTCTATATACAGGCACAGTGAGTATCTGTAGCCCTATATACAGCACAGTGAGTATCTGTAGTCCCTATATACAGCACAGTGAGTATCTGTAGCTCTATATACAGCACAGTGAGTATCTGTAGCCCTATATACAGGCACAGTGAGTATCTGTAGCTCTATATACAGGCACAGTGAGTATCTGTAGCCCTATATACAGGCACAGTGAGTATCTGTAGCCCTATATACAGCACAGTGAGTATCTGTAGCTCTATATACAGCACAGTGAGTATCTGTAGCCCTATATACAGGCACAGTGAGTATCTGTAGCTCTATATACAGGCACAGTGAGTATCTGTAGCCCTATATACAGCACAGTGAGTATCTGTAGCTCTATATACAGCACAGTGAGTATCTGTAGCCCTATATACAGCACAGTGAGTATCTGTAGCTCTATATACAGCACAGTGAGTATCTGTAGCCCTATATACAGCACAGTGAGTATCTGTAGCTCTATATACAGGCACAGTGAGTATCTGTAGCCCTATATACAGCACAGTGAGTATCTGTAGCCTATATACAGCACAGTGAGTATCTGTAGCCCTATATACAGCACAGTGAGTATCTGTAGCTCTATATACAGCACAGTGAGTATCTGTAGCCCTATATACAGGCACAGTGAGTATCTGTAGCCCTATATACAGCACAGTGAGTATCTGTAGCCCTATATACAGGCACAGTGAGTATCTGTAGCCCTATATACAGCACAGTGAGTATCTGTAGCTCTATATACAGCACAGTGAGTATCTGTAGTCCTATATACAGGCACAGTGAGTATCTGTAGCCCTATATACAGCACAGTGAGTATCTGTAGCTCTATATACAGCACAGTGAGTATCTGTAGCTCTATATACAGCACAGTGAGTTATCTGTAGCTCCTTATATACAGTACAGTGAAGTATCTGTAGCCCTATATACAGGCACAGTGAGTATCTGTAGCTCTATATACAGCACAGTGAGTATCTGTAGCTCTATATACAGCACAGTGAGTATCTGTAGCTCTATATACAGCACAGTGAGTATCTGTAGCCCTATATACAGCACAGTGAGTATCTGTAGCCCTATATACAGCACAGTGAGTATCTGTAGCCCTATATACAGCACAGTGAGTATCTGTAGCCCTATATACAGGCACAGTGAGTATCTGTAGCCCTATATACAGGCACAGTGAGTATCTGTAGCTCTATATACAGCACAGTGAGTATCTGTAGCTCTATATACAGCACAGTGAGTATCTGTAGCTCTATATACAGGCACAGTGAGTATCTGTAGCCCTATATACAGCACAGTGAGTATCTGTAGCCCTATATACAGCACAGTGAGTATCTGTAGTCCCTATATACAGGCACAGTGAGTATCTGTAGCCCTATATACAGGCACAGTGAGTATCTGTAGCCCTATATACAGGCACAGTGAGTATCTGTAGCCCTATATACAGGCACAGTGAGTATCTGTAGCCCTATATACAGCACAGTGAGTATCTGTAGCCCTATATACAGCACAGTGAGTATCTGTAGCCCTATATACAGTACAGTGAGTATCTGTAACACTATATACAGTACAGTGAGTATCTTTAAACCCCTATATACAGGCACAGTGAGTATCTGTAGCCCTATATACAGCACAGTGAGTATCTGTAGCCCTATATACAGCACAGTGAGTATCTGTAACCCTATATACAGTACAGTGAGTATCTTTAACCCTATATACAGTACAGTGAGTATCTGTAACCCTATATACAGGCACAGTGAGTATCTGTAGCCCTATATACAGCACAGTGAGTATCTGTAGCCCTATATACAGCACAGTGAGTATCTGTAGCTCTATATACAGCACAGTGAGTATCTGTAGCCCTATATACAGCACAGTGAGTATCTGTAGCCCTATATACAGCACAGTGAGTATCTGTAGCTCTATATACAGGCACAGTGAGTATCTGTAGCTCTATATACAGCACAGTGAGTATCAGTAGCCCTATATACAGCACAGTGAGTATCTGTAGCCCTATATACAGGCACAGTGAGTATCTGTAGCTCTATATACAGCACAGTGAGTATCTGTAGCTGTATATACAGCACAGTGAGTATCAGTAGCCCTATATACAGCACAGTGAGTATCTGTAGCCCTATATACAGGCACAGTGAGTATCTGTAGCTGTATATACAGCACAGTGAGTATCTGTAGCCCTATATACAGGCACAGTGAGTATCTGTATCTCTATATACAGCACAGTGAGTATCTGTAGCTCTATATACAGCACAGTGAGTATCAGTAGCCCTATATACAGCACAGTGAGTATCTGTAGCCCTATATACAGGCACAGTGAGTATCTGTAGCTCTATATACAGCACAGTGAGTATCTGTAGCCCTATATACAGCACAGTGAGTATCTGTAGCTCTATATACAGGCACAGTGAGTATCTGTAGCCCTATATACAGGCACAGTGAGTATCTGTAGCTCTATATACAGCACAGTGAGTATCTGTAGCCCTATATACAGGCACAGTGAGTATCTGTAGCTCTATATACAGGCACAGTGAGTATCTGTAGCTGTATATACAGCACAGTGAGTATCTGTAGATCTATATACAGCACAGTGAGTATCTGTAGCTCTATATACAGGCACAGTGAGTATCTGTAGCTCTATATACAGGCACAGTGAGTATCTGTAGCTGTATATACAGCACAGTGAGTATCTGTAGCCCTATATACAGCACAGTGAGTATCTGTAGCTCTATATACAGCACAGTGAGTATCTGTAGCTCTATATACAGCACAGTGAGTATCTGTAGCCCTATATACAGCACAGTGAGTATCTGTAGCCCTATATACAGGCACAGTGAGTATCTGTAGCCCTATATACAGGCACAGTGAGTATCTGTAGCCCTATATACAGCACAGTGAGTATCTGTAGCTCTATATACAGGCACAGTGAGTATCTGTAGCTCTATATACAGCACAGTGAGTATCTGTAGCCCTATATACAGGCACAGTGAGTATCTGTAGCTCTATATACAGGCACAGTGAGTATCTGTAGCTCTATATACAGCACAGTGAGTATCTGTAGCCCTATATACAGCACAGTGAGTATCTGTAGCCCTATATACAGGCACAGTGAGTATCTGTAGTCCTATATACAGCACAGTGAGTATCTGTAGCTCTATATACAGCACAGTGAGTATCTGTTGTCCTATATACAGGCACAGTGAGTATCTGTAGCCCTATATACAGCACAGTGAGTATCTGTAGTCCTATATACAGGCACAGTGAGTATCTGTAGCTCTATATACAGCACAGTGAGTATCTGTAGCTCTATATACAGCACAGTGAGTATCTGTAGTCCTATATACAGGCACAGTGAGTATCTGTAGTCCTATATACAGGCACAGTGAGTATCTGTAGCTCTATATACAGCACAGTGAGTATCTGTAGCCCTATATACAGCACAGTGAGTATCTGTAGCCCTATATACAGCACAGTGAGTATCTGTAGCTCTATATACAGCACAGTGAGTATCTGTAGCTCTATATACAGCACAGTGAGTATCTGTAGCCCTATATACAGCACAGTGAGTATCTGTAGCTCTATATACAGGCACAGTGAGTATCTGTAGCTCTATATACTGCACAGTGAGTATCTGTAGCTCTATATACAGCACAGTGAGTATCTGTAGCCCTATATACAGCACAGTGAGTATCTGTAGCTCTATATACAGGCACAGTGAGTATCTGTAGCCCTATATACAGCACAGTGAGTATCTGTAGCCCTATATACAGCACAGTGAGTATCTGTAGCCCTATATACAGCACAGTGAGTATCTGTAGCCCTATATACAGCACAGTGAGTATCTGTAGCTCTATATACAGGCACAGTGAGTATCTGTAGCCCTATATACAGGCACAGTGAGTATCTGTAGCTCTATATACAGCACAGTGAGTATCTGTAGTCCTATATACAGGCACAGTGAGTATCTGTAGCCCTATATACAGCACAGTGAGTATCTGTAGCCCTATATACAGCACAGTGAGTATCTGTAGCCCTATATACAGCACAGTGAGTATCTGTAGCCCTATATACAGCACAGTGAGTATCTGTAGCTCTATATACAGCACAGTGAGTATCTGTAGCTCTATATACAGCACAGTGAGTATCTGTAGTCCTATATACAGGCACAGTGAGTATCTGTAGCCCTATATACAGGCACAGTGAGTATCTGTAGCTCTATATATAGGCACAGTGAGTATCTGTAGTCCTATATACAGGCACAGTGAGTATCTGTAGCCCTATATACAGCACAGTGAGTATCTGTAGCCCTATATACAGCACAGTGAGTATCTGTAGCCCTATATACAGGCACAGTGAGTATCTGTAGTCCTATATACAGGCACAGTGAGTATCTGTAGCTCTATATACAGCACAGTGAGTATCTGTAGCCCTATATACAGCACAGTGAGTATCTGTAGCCCTATATACAGCACAGTGAGTATCTGTAGTCCTATATACAGGCACAGTGAGTATCTGTAGCTCTATATACAGGCACAGTGAGTATCTGTAGCTCTATATACAGGCACAGTGAGTATCTGTAGCTCTATATACAGCACAGTGAGTATCTGTAGCCCTATATACAGCACAGTGAGTATCTGTAGCTCTATATACAGGCACAGTGAGTATCTGTAGCTCTATATACAGCACAGTGAGTATGTGTAGCCCTATATACAGCACAGTGAGTATCTGTAGCTCTATATACAGCACAGTGAGTATCTGTAGTCCTATATACAGGCACAGTGAGTATCTGTAGCTCTATATACAGCACAGTGAGTATCTGTAGCCCTATATACAGCACAGTGAGTATCTGTAGCCCTATATACAGGCACAGTGAGTATCTGTAGCTCTATATACAGCACAGTGAGTATCTGTAGCTCTATATACAGCACAGTGAGTATCTGTAGCTCTATATACAGCACAGTGAGTATCTGTAGCTCTATATACAGGCACAGTGAGTATCTGTAGCTCTATATACAGCACAGTGAGTATCTGTAGCCCTATATACAGGCACAGTGAGTATCTGTAGCCCTATATACAGCACAGTGAGTATCTGTAGCCCTATATACAGGCACAGTGAGTATCTGTAGTCCTATATACAGGCACAGTGAGTATCTGTAGCTCTATATACAGCACAGTGAGTATCTGTAGCCCTATATACAGCACAGTGAGTATCTGTAGCCCTATATACAGGCACAGTGAGTATCTGTAGTCCTATATACAGGCACAGTGAGTATCTGTAGCTCTATATACAGGCACAGTGAGTATCTGTAGCTCTATATACAGCACAGTGAGTATCTGTAGTCCTATATACAGGCACAGTGAGTATCTGTAGCCCTATATACAGGCACAGTGAGTATCTGTAGTCCTATATACAGGCACAGTGAGTATCTGTAGCTCTATATACGGGCACAGTGAGTATCTGTAGCTCTATATACAGCACAGTGAGTATCTGTAGTCCTATATACAGGCACAGTGAGTATCTGTAGCTCTATATACAGCACAGTGAGTATCTGTAGCTCTATATACAGGCACAGTGAGTATCTGTAGCCCTATATACAGCACAGTGAGTATCTGTAGTCCTATATACAGCACAGTGAGTATCTGTAGCTCTATATACAGCACAGTGAGTATCTGTAGCTCTATATACAGCACAGTGAGTATCTGTAGCTCTATATACAGCACAGTGAGTATCTGTAGCCCTATATACAGGCACAGTGAGTATCTGTAGTCCTATATACAGCACAGTGAGTATCTGTAGCTCTATATACAGCACAGTGAGTATCTGTAGCTCTATATACAGCACAGTGAGTATCTGTAGCCCTATATACAGCACAGTGAGTATCTGTAGCCCTATATACAGGCACAGTGAGTATCTGTAGTCCTATATACAGGCACAGTGAGTATCTGTAGTCCTATATACAGGCACAGTGAGTATCTGTAGCTCTATATACAGCACAGTGAGTATCTGTAGCTCTATATACAGGCACAGTGAGTATCTGTAGCCCTATATACAGGCACAGTGAGTATCTGTAGCTCTATATACAGCACAGTGAGTATCTGTAGCTCTATATACAGCACAGTGAGTATCTGTAGCTCTATATACAGCACAGTGAGTATCTGTAGCTCTATATACAGGAACAGTGAGTATCTGTAGCCCTATATACAGCACAGTGAGTATCTGTAGCTCTATATACAGGCACAGTGAGTATCTGTAGCTCTATATACAGGAACAGTGAGTATCTGTAGCTCTATATACAGCACAGTGAGTATCTGTAGCCCTATATACAGCACAGTGAGTATCTGTAGCTCTATATACAGCACAGTGAGTATCTGTAGCTCTATATACAGGAACAGTGAGTATCTGTAGCCCTATATACAGCACAGTGAGTATCTGTAGCTCTATATACAGGCACAGTGAGTATCTGTAGCTCTATATACAGGAACAGTGAGTATCTGTAGCCCTATATACAGCACAGTGAGTATCTGTAGCTCTATATACAGGCACAGTGAGTATCTGTAGCTCTATATACAGGAACAGTGAGTATCTGTAGCCCTATATACAGCACAGTGAGTATCTGTAGTCCTATATACAGCACAGTGAGTATCTGTAGTCCTATATACAGGCACAGTGAGTATCTGTAGCTCTATATACAGCACAGTGAGTATCTGTAGCTCTATATACAGGAACAGTGAGTATCTGTAGCCCTATATACAGCACAGTGAGTATCTGTAGCTCTATATACAGGAACAGTGAGTATCTGTAGCTCTATATACAGGAACAGTGAGTATCTGTAGCCCTATATACAGCACAGTGAGTATCTGTAGCTCTATATACAGCACAGTGAGTATCTGTAGCTCTATATACAGCACAGTGAGTATCTGTAGCTCTATATACAGGAACAGTGAGTATCTGTAGCTCTATATACAGCACAGTGAGTATCTGTAGCCCTATATACAGGCACAGTGAGTATCTGTAGCTCTATATACAGCACAGTGAGTATCTGTAGCTCTATATACAGCACAGTGAGTATCTGTAGCTCTATATACAGCACAGTGAGTATCTGTAGCCCTATATACAGCACAGTGAGTATCTGTAGTCCTATATACAGCACAGTGAGTATCTGTAGCCCTATATACAGCACAGTGAGTATCTGTAGTCCTATATACAGCACAGTGAGTATCTGTAGCCCTATATACAGCACAGTGAGTATCTGTAGCTCTATATACAGCACAGTGAGTATCTGTAGCTCTATATACAGCACAGTGAGTATCTGTAGCTCTATATACAGGCACAGTGAGTATCTGTAGCTCTATATACAGCACAGTGAGTATCTGTAGCCCTATATACAGCACAGTGAGTATCTGTAGCCCTATATACAGGCACAGTGAGTATCTGTAGCTCTATATACAGGCACAGTGAGTATCTGTAGCTCTATATACAGGCACAGTGAGTATCTGTAGCTCTATATACAGCACAGTGCGTATCTGTAGCCCTATATACAGCACAGTGAGTATCTGTAGCCCTATATACAGGCACAGTGAGTATCTGTAGTCCTATATACAGGCACAGTGAGTATCTGTAGCTCTATATACAGCACAGTGAGTATCTGTAGCCCTATATACAGCACAGTGAGTATCTGTAGCCCTATATACAGGCACAGTGAGTATCTGTAGCTCTATATACAGCACAGTGAGTATCTGTAGCCCTATATACAGCACAGTGAGTATCTGTAGCCCTATATACAGGCACAGTGAGTATCTGTAGCTCTATATACAGCACAGTGAGTATCTGTAGCTCTATATACAGCACAGTGAGTATCTGTAGCTCTATATACAGCACAGTGAGTATCTGTAGCCCTATATACAGCACAGTGAGTATCTGTAGTCCTATATACAGGCACAGTGAGTATCTGTAGCTCTATATACAGCACAGTGAGTATCTGTAGCTCTATATACAGCACAGTGAGTATCTGTAGCCCTATATACAGCACAGTGAGTATCTGTAGCCCTATATACAGGCACAGTGAGTATCTGTAGTCCTATATACAGGCACAGTGAGTATCTGTAGCTCTATATACAGTACAGTGAGTATCTGTAGCCCTATATACAGGCACAGTGAGTATCTGTAGCTCTATATACAGCACAGTGAGTATCTGTAGCTCTATATACAGCACAGTGAGTATCTGTAGCCCTATATACAGCACAGTGAGTATCTGTAGCTCTATATACAGCACAGTGAGTATCTGTAGCTCTATATACAGCACAGTGAGTATCTGTAGCTCTATATACAGGCACAGTGAGTATCTGTAGCTCTATATACAGGAACAGTGAGTATCTGTAGCTCTATATACAGCACAGTGAGTATCTGTAGCCCTATATACAGGCACAGTGAGTATCTGTAGTCCTATATACAGGCACAGTGAGTATCTGTAGCTCTATATACAGTACAGTGAGTATCTGTAGCCCTATATACAGGCACAGTGAGTATCTGTAGCTCTATATACAGCACAGTGAGTATCTGTAGCTCTATATACAGCACAGTGAGTATCTGTAGCCCTATATACAGCACAGTGAGTATCTGTAGCTCTATATACAGCACAGTGAGTATCTGTAGCTCTATATACAGCACAGTGAGTATCTGTAGCTCTATATACAGGCACAGTGAGTATCTGTAGCTCTATATACAGGAACAGTGAGTATCTGTAGCTCTATATACAGCACAGTGAGTATCTGTAGCCCTATATACAGCACAGTGAGTATCTGTAGCTCTATATACAGCACAGTGAGTATCTGTAGCTCTATATACAGGAACAGTGAGTATCTGTAGCCCTATATACAGCACAGTGAGTATCTGTAGCTCTATATACAGGAACAGTGAGTATCTGTAGCTCTATATACAGGAACAGTGAGTATCTGTAGCCCTATATACAGCACAGTGAGTATCTGTAGCTCTATATACAGCACAGTGAGTATCTGTAGCTCTATATACAGGAACAGTGAGTATCTGTAGCTCTATATACAGCACAGTGAGTATCTGTAGCCCTATATACAGGCACAGTGAGTATCTGTAGCTCTATATACAGCACAGTGAGTATCTGTAGCTCTATATACAGCACAGTGAGTATCTGTAGCCCTATATACAGCACAGTGAGTATCTGTAGTCCTATATACAGCACAGTGAGTATCTGTAGCCCTATATACAGCACAGTGAGTATCTGTAGTCCTATATACAGCACAGTGAGTATCTGTAGCCCTATATACAGCACAGTGAGTATCTGTAGCTCTATATACAGCACAGTGAGTATCTGTAGCTCTATATACAGCACAGTGAGTATCTGTAGCTCTATATACAGGCACAGTGAGTATCTGTAGCTCTATATACAGCACAGTGAGTATCTGTAGCCCTATATACAGCACAGTGAGTATCTGTAGCCCTATATACAGGCACAGTGAGTATCTGTAGTCCTATATACAGGCACAGTGAGTATCTGTAGCTCTATATACAGTACAGTGAGTATCTGTAGCCCTATATACAGGCACAGTGAGTATCTGTAGCTCTATATACAGCACAGTGAGTATCTGTAGCCCTATATACAGCACAGTGAGTATCTGTAGCTCTATATACAGCACAGTGAGTATCTGTAGCTCTATATACAGCACAGTGAGTATCTGTAGCTCTATATACAGGAACAGTGAGTATCTGTAGCCCTATATACAGGCACAGTGAGTATCTGTAGCTCTATATACAGCACAGTGAGTATCTGTAGCCCTATATACAGCACAGTGAGTATCTGTAGCTCTATATACAGGCACAGTGAGTATCTGTAGCTCTATATACAGGCACAGTGAGTATCTGTAGCTCTATATACAGGCACAGTGAGTATCTGTAGCTCTATATACAGGCACAGTGAGTATCTGTAGCCCTATATACAGCACAGTGAGTATCTGTAGCTCTATATACAGGCACAGTGAGTATCTGTAGCTCTATATACAGCACAGTGAGTATCTGTAGCCCTATATACAGGCACAGTGAGTATCTGTAGCTCTATATACAGCACAGTGAGTATCTGTAGCTCTATATACAGCACAGTGAGTATCTGTAGCCCTATATACAGCACAGTGAGTATCTGTAGTCCTATATACAGCACAGTGAGTATCTGTAGCCCTATATACAGCACAGTGAGTATCTGTAGTCCTATATACAGCACAGTGAGTATCTGTAGCCCTATATACAGCACAGTGAGTATCTGTAGCTCTATATACAGCACAGTGAGTATCTGTAGCTCTATATACAGCACAGTGAGTATCTGTAGCTCTATATACAGGCACAGTGAGTATCTGTAGCTCTATATACAGCACAGTGAGTATCTGTAGCCCTATATACAGCACAGTGAGTATCTGTAGCTCTATATACAGGCACAGTGAGTATCTGTAGCTCTATATACAGGCACAGTGAGTATCTGTAGCTCTATATACAGGCACAGTGAGTATCTGTAGCCCTATATACAGCACAGTGAGTATCTGTAGCCCTATATACAGGCACAGTGAGTATCTGTAGCTCTATATACAGCACAGTGAGTATCTGTAGCTCTATATACAGGCACAGTGAGTATCTGTAGTCCTATATACAGGCACAGTGAGTATCTGTAGCCCTATATACAGGCACAGTGAGTATCTGTAGCCCTATATACAGCACAGTGAGTATCTGTAGCTCTATATACAGGCACAGTGAGTATCTGTAGCTCTATATACAGGCACAGTGAGTATCTGTAGCCCTATATACAGCACAGTGAGTATCTGTAGCCCTATATACAGCACAGTGAGTATCTGTAGCTCTATATACAGGCACAGTGAGTATCTGTAGTCCTATATACAGGCACAGTGAGTATCTGTAGCTCTATATACAGTACAGTGAGTATCTGTAGCCCTATATACAGGCACAGTGAGTATCTGTAGCTCTATATACAGCACAGTGAGTATCTGTAGCTCTATATACAGCACAGTGAGTATCTGTAGCCCTATATACAGCACAGTGAGTATCTGTAGCTCTATATACAGCACAGTGAGTATCTGTAGCTCTATATACAGCACAGTGAGTATCTGTAGCTCTATATACAGGCACAGTGAGTATCTGTAGCTCTATATACAGGAACAGTGAGTATCTGTAGCTCTATATACAGCACAGTGAGTATCTGTAGCCCTATATACAGCACAGTGAGTATCTGTAGCTCTATATACAGCACAGTGAGTATCTGTAGCTCTATATACAGGAACAGTGAGTATCTGTAGCCCTATATACAGCACAGTGAGTATCTGTAGCTCTATATACAGGAACAGTGAGTATCTGTAGCTCTATATACAGGAACAGTGAGTATCTGTAGCCCTATATACAGCACAGTGAGTATCTGTAGCTCTATATACAGCACAGTGAGTATCTGTAGCTCTATATACAGGAACAGTGAGTATCTGTAGCTCTATATACAGCACAGTGAGTATCTGTAGCCCTATATACAGGCACAGTGAGTATCTGTAGCTCTATATACAGCACAGTGAGTATCTGTAGCTCTATATACAGCACAGTGAGTATCTGTAGCCCTATATACAGCACAGTGAGTATCTGTAGTCCTATATACAGCACAGTGAGTATCTGTAGCCCTATATACAGCACAGTGAGTATCTGTAGTCCTATATACAGCACAGTGAGTATCTGTAGCCCTATATACAGCACAGTGAGTATCTGTAGCTCTATATACAGCACAGTGAGTATCTGTAGCTCTATATACAGCACAGTGAGTATCTGTAGCTCTATATACAGGCACAGTGAGTATCTGTAGCTCTATATACAGCACAGTGAGTATCTGTAGCCCTATATACAGCACAGTGAGTATCTGTAGCCCTATATACAGGCACAGTGAGTATCTGTAGCTCTATATACAGGCACAGTGAGTATCTGTAGCTCTATATACAGGCACAGTGAGTATCTGTAGCTCTATATACAGCACAGTGCGTATCTGTAGCCCTATATACAGCACAGTGAGTATCTGTAGCCCTATATACAGGCACAGTGAGTATCTGTAGTCCTATATACAGGCACAGTGAGTATCTGTAGCTCTATATACAGCACAGTGAGTATCTGTAGCCCTATATACAGCACAGTGAGTATCTGTAGCCCTATATACAGGCACAGTGAGTATCTGTAGCTCTATATACAGCACAGTGAGTATCTGTAGCCCTATATACAGCACAGTGAGTATCTGTAGCCCTATATACAGGCACAGTGAGTATCTGTAGCTCTATATACAGCACAGTGAGTATCTGTAGCTCTATATACAGCACAGTGAGTATCTGTAGCTCTATATACAGCACAGTGAGTATCTGTAGCCCTATATACAGGCACAGTGAGTATCTGTAGCTCTATATACAGGCACAGTGAGTATCTGTAGCTCTATATACAGCACAGTGAGTATCTGTAGCTCTATATACAGCACAGTGAGTATCTGTAGCTCTATATACAGCACAGTGAGTATCTGTAGCCCTATATACAGGCACAGTGAGTATCTGTAGTCCTATATACAGACACAGTGAGTATCTGTAGCTCTATATACAGTACAGTGAGTATCTGTAGCCCTATATACAGGCACAGTGAGTATCTGTAGCTCTATATACAGCACAGTGAGTATCTGTAGCTCTATATACAGCACAGTGAGTATCTGTAGCCCTATATACAGCACAGTGAGTATCTGTAGCTCTATATACAGCACAGTGAGTATCTGTAGCTCTATATACAGCACAGTGAGTATCTGTAGCTCTATATACAGCACAGTGAGTATCTGTAGCTCTATATACAGCACAGTGAGTATCTGTAGCTCTATATACAGGCACAGTGAGTATCTGTAGCTCTATATACAGTACAGTGAGTATCTGTAGCCCTATATACAGGCACAGTGAGTATCTGTAGTCCTATATACAGCACAGTGAGTATCTGTAGTCCTATATACAGCACAGTGAGTATCTGTAGCCCTATATACAGGCACAGTGAGTATCTGTAGTCCTATATACAGGCACAGTGAGTATCTGTAGCTCTATATACAGGCACAGTGAGTATCTGTAGCTCTATATACAGTACAGTGAGTATCTTTAACCCTATATACAGGCACAGTGAGTATCTGTAGCCCTATATACAGCACAGTGAGTATCTGTAGCTCTATATACAGCACAGTGAGTATCTGTAGCTCTATATACAGCACAGTGAGTATCTGTAGCTCTATATACAGCACAGTGAGTATCTGTAGCTCTATATACAGGCACAGTGAGTATCTGTAGCTCTATATACAGTACAGTGAGTATCTGTAACCCTATATACAGCACAGTGAGTATCTGTAGCCCTATATACAGTACAGTGAGTATCTATAGCCCTATATACAGCACAGTGAGTATCTGTAGTCCTATATACAGGCACAGTGAGTATCTGTAGCTCTATATACAGGCACAGTGAGTATCTGTAGCTCTATATACAGTACAGTGAGTATCTGTAACCCTATATACAGCACAGTGAGTATCTGTAGCCCTATATACAGCACAGTGAGTATCTGTAGCCCTATATACAGCACAGTGAGTATCTGTAGCCCTATATACAGTACAGTGAGTATCTTTAACCCTATATACAGGCACAGTGACTGATTACAGGACTGTAGACCCCTGTGATGATAATTAGTGGACACCACTTGATGGAACATGTCCCTTTTGTCACATTATTTTCAGGGGTCCCATCATTTCTGTCCAGGCCGATTTCATGAGGTTAATTTTTTTTTAAGTTCTGTGGAAGCAGAGGAGCAATGTCTGACCTTCATTTGTTCATTTTCATAGATTTTTAATTTATTATTACTTTTGTCAGATTCAAGTTATTTCTGTGACCGTTGTGGGTTTTCCTTTCATTAAACGAGGGGTAACAACAATTTTGACCATGTGTGTATGTTGTGGTATACCTACACTAACTCTAAACAAGCAATTCTCTCCCTACACTGTCTGATCCGGAGTGACTGTGACGAGCATGGCGGCGCCCGGTCTGATATAGACCTGATGACACTGTGCGGCCAGCCAATCACTGTAATGCCCACAACCAACATGGCTACAGCATTACAGTGAGTGGCAGGCAATCCCTGCATGTTCATTGGCGCTTTTAAGAGCGCCAAACATGCAGTGAGAGGACCCAAGCTCCCGCCGAGCAACCCGGAAACACTCACCGAGCATGCTCGCTCATCACTAATGCTAATGGTAGGTGTCCTGACTCCCTTATAATCATTTTTTCTCTCTGTGATCATGCAAATTTTCTTACTGCCTTTCTTGACTACGGTTTATCTTTGTGCGCACAGTACTTACAAGGGGGTGTCTAAACACCTGAGCGGCTTTTTCTGTCCCAATTTAGGGGCTAGAGCTGCTGCTCTTTTTCCAGCCTTGGGTCAAACTACTTACACTATGAGCCTATTATGGCATAATACTATATTTGTTTTATTTATTGGCCACAGGGAATTGTGCAATTTATTGACGATATTTTGTAATCGTGATATGACTATTTCCCCATTTTGGGCGCATGTAACCTACCTCCTAGCATCCCGTTCCATCTGTACGATTCCCTCTTCTGTCTGTCCTGGGTGTACGTTTAGATTATGTGTCCAATAACATTTATCACATGTTTTTCAATCATTGCTGCTCCTTTCTTTAATTTTTCATATTTAAATACATGTAGTAGTTTTTATGAATATAGTTCTTTGCACTATTCACTATCATATTCACATTCATATTTTGTATCTATGTATTTTTTTATGCATAAATCTTTTTGCTCCATGTGATTTACGTGTTTCATTTATGAACAATGCACTTTTACATCTTGTACAGTTTGCCTTATGCGTGTGAATATATATCTCTACAGACTTTGTGTGGATATATATCTATAATATAACCGGGGATGCGCGTCTGTCTGATGCCTTTATAGACGGTGCATGCACGACGCGCAGTCTGGCTCCAGACGGAAGCAGGCATCCAGCCGTTACAGGTAAGAGGAGTGTATGGCGCCGGAGATCGCGGTATGTGTAGACACTGAATGCATACCGCGTTCTCCGGCGCCATACTTTCATACTTACCTGACTGGGAGGAGCATTGCCGCGGCGCCTCTCTTCGCCAGAGACCGTGGCATGAGTGAGGCGTCGGATCGTTGCATGCACATATCGCTATCCGGCGCCATTTTACTGAAAACATTTGCAGTGTGTCTTCAGCAAAATGGCACCGGACAGCGCGGTGCCCCGGCGCCGCATTCCTCCCCCGGCCTTCAGCAGAACAGGACGCAGCAGCGCTGGAGCACAGGGAAGAAAGGTGAGTATAAGTGTTTATTTTTTTGTATGTGTGCAGTGTGAAAGGGATGAGGGGGCCACACATACCAGGATTGGGGGTGAGGGGACCATGCATACCAGGATTGGGGGGTGAGGGGTACCATACATACCAGGATAGGAATGCGGGGCACCATGCATACGAGGATGAGGGATGGGATGCCATGCATACCAGGATTGGGGGATGAGGAGGTCATACATACCAGAATTGGGATGAGGGGTACCATGCATACCAAGATAGGGATGAAGGTCACCATGTATACCAGGTTTGGTGATGAGGTGCCCATGCATACCAGAATTGGGATGAGGGATGCCATGCATACCAGGATGAGGGGTACCATACATACAAGGATAGGGATGAGGGGTACCATACATACCAGGATAGGGATGAGGGGTACCATGTATACCAGGATTGGGGATGAGGGGCCCATGCATACCAGGATAGGGATGAGGAGTGCCATGCAGACCAGGATGGGGGATGAGGGAGCCATGCATACAAGGATTGGGGATGAGGGAGCCATGCATACCAGGATTGGGGATGAGGGGTGCCATGCATACCAGGATTGGGGAAGAGGGGTGCCATGCATACCAGGATTGGGGATGAGGGGTGCCATGGATACCAGGATGAGGGGTACCATACATACCAGGATAGGGATGAGGGGTACCATGTATACCAGGATTGGGGATGAGGGGCCCATGCATACCAGAATCGGGATGAGGGGTGCCATGCATACCAGGATGAGGGGTACCATACATACCAGGATAGGGATGAGAGGTACCATGATTACCAGGATTGGGGATGAGGGGCCCATGCATACCAGAATCAGGATGAGGGGTGCCATGCATACCAGGATGAGGGGTACCATGCATACCAGGATAGGGATGAGAGGTACCATGATTACCAGGATTGGGAATGAGGGGCCCATGCATACTAGGATAGGGATGAGGAGTGCCATGCATACCAGGATGGGGGTGAGGGAGCCATATATACCAGGATTGGGGATGAGGGGTGCCATGCGTACCGGGATTGGGGATGAGGGGTACCATATATACCAGGATTGGGGATGAGGGGAGCCATGCATGCCAGGATTGGGGATGAGGGGTGCCATGCATACCGGGATTGGGGATGAGGGATGCCATGCATATCGGGATTGGGGATGAGGGATGCCATGCATATCTGGATTGGGGATGAGGGGTGCCATGCATACCGGGATTGGGGATGAGGGGTACCATATATACCAGGATTGGGGATGAGGGGTACCATATATACCAGGATTGGGGATGAGGGGAGCCATGCATGCCAGGATTGGGGATGAGGGGTGCCATGCATACTGGGATTGGGGATGAGGGGTACCATATATACCAGGATTGGGGATGAGGGGTACCATATATACCAGGATTGGGGATGAGGGGTACCATATATACCAGGATTGGGGATGAGGGGTACCATATATACCAGGATTGGGGATGAGGGGTGCCATGCATACCGGGATTGGGGATGAGGGATGCCATGCATATCGGGATTGGGGATGAGGGATGCCATGCATATCGGGATTGGGGATGAGGGATGCCATGCATATCGGGATTGGGGATGAGGGGAGCCATGCATGCCAGGATTGGGGATGAGGGGTGCCATGCATACCGGGATTGGGGATGAGGGGTACCATATATACCAGGATTGGGGATGAGGGGTACCATATATACCAGGATTGGGGATGAGGGGAGCCATGCATGCCAGGATTGGGGATGAGGGGTGCCATGCATACCGGGATTGGGGATGAGGGATGCCATGCATATCGGGATTGGGGTTGAGGGATGCCATGCATATCGGGATTGGGCATGAGGGGTGCCATGCATACCGGGATTGGGTGTGAGGGGTGCCATGCATACCGGGATTGGGGATGAGGGGTGCCATGCATACCAGGATGGGGATGAGGGGTGCCATGCATACCAGGATGGGGATGAGGGGTGCCATGCATACCAGGATAGGATGGTGGGGACAGGATGGGGGCAGCACATACCAGCATGGGAGACCATATACCAATAAAAATGCTCGCCACCCGGGCGTAGAATGGGTTCAATAGCTAGTAGAGATATATGTGTACTTGACTTAATTAACTGGGCATGCTTTGTTTGTTTATATTTATTGTATGTTTATTGCACTTTTAATTCAGTCTTTATATACCTGATTCTGTAAATTAAGAGACCACTGCAAAATTGTCATTTTCTCTGATTCTTCTCTTTCTAGGTAGATTTGTATATTTTTGAGTAAAATGTCCATTGTTGTTTTATTCTATAAACTACTGACAACGTCTCCGAAATTCAAAGCAAAAAATTTTGTATTTATTCGCAGCAAAAGATAAAGCGTCAAAATGCTGAAAAAGAACCCGAGAACCCGAGAACCCGAGAACCCGAGAACCCGAGAAGCCGAGAAGCCGAGAAGCCGAGAAGCCGAGAAGCCGAGAAGCCGAGAAGCCGAGAAGCCGAGAAGCCGAGAAGCCGAGAAGCCGAGAAGCCGAGAAGCCGAGAAGCCGAGAAGCCGAGAAGCCGTGCTTTCAGACCTCAAATTACCTATGTTTTAACTCAGGAACAGTTCAGAAATCAGTATTTGGTGGACTAACCATGATATTTAATCCCAGCCTTCATGCGTCTTGGCTGCTTTCCAATAGAAAACTGTTCAGTGGTCTCTTAATTTTTGCCAGAGCTGTATATATATATATTCTCTTATTCATTTAAATGTTACCTTGAGGATTTGAACTATGTGGTGATATAAGGAGTGGAGTGGTATTGTATTCCTATGTGTCCCCCCTATGCCTGCTTGTGTATATGTGGTTGGCCTGATAGGACCTGTCACAACCGCATCGAAGGACCTTATGACGCAGCGGACAGATGACTATGATGCTACAGTCAGGTGACTTTATGACGCAACGGTTGGCTGACCCCGCCACACGGTGAACACAAGGGCGGTTCGCGCATGCGCAGTCGACGGCATTGACTGTTTATGCACCTATGTGATGTAAATAAGGGGTCCTTCTGTGAGCATGCGCTGGTGTCGGCAGCATGCATGGGATGTTAAGCATGCTTATTTATATTATGTAGCTCCTGTGCCTGATTGGTCCAATGCACTTTCTTAAGGATGGCTGCTTCTCTCACTAATCACCCCTGATGAAGCTATTGCGAAACGCGCATTGGGTTTGCTGGTGAGTGAGCAGTGACTCCTTCATTGTAGGAACAAAGAAAATGACGGCACTTCCACTACAAAAACTAGGTGTGAACAGGTGCTTACTAAGAGCAGCTACCTCCATATATAATGAACAAATAAAGTAGCACACTGTAACACTGAGTATATAGATGTGAAATATGAATAGCTTAACTGCTGTAAAAAATAGAAATAAATGAAAAATTTTTTGAAAAATTTTTTTAGCGCATGAAATATGAAGTATGGAAAATGAATAGCATTACTGCTGTAAATAAATGAGAAATCTTAGCGCATAAATTGGCCAATTCATGTGTACCTGACAGCCGCGGTAAGGCGTTTCTCGATGTCAGGACCTACCAATGTGAATACCTCTCTAAGAGACCTCCGTCTGCTTATGTGTGGGAAAGACAGATCCTGATGCATTTAAAACCACCTGCGGCATGGGGGTGGGGGTGGAGTGCTCAGTCAACGCTAAATCTAGTAACAAAGAAAATGACGGCACTTCCACTACAAAAACTAGGTGTGAACAGGTGCTTACTAAGAGCAGCTACCTCCATATATAATGAACAAATAAAGTAGCACACTGTAACACTGAGTATATAGATGTGAAATATGAAATATGAATAGCATAACTGCTGTAAAAAATAGAAATAAATGAAAAATTTTTTGAAAAATTTTTTTAGCGCATGAAATATGAAGTATGGAAAATGAATAGCATTACTGCTGTAAATAAATGAGAAATCTTAGCGCATAAATTGGCCAATTCATGTGTACCTGACAGCCGCGGTAAGGCGTTTCTCGATGTCAGGACCTACCAATGTGAATACCTCTCTAAGAGACCTCCGTCTGCTTATGTGTGGGAAAGACAGATCCTGATGCATTTAAAACCACCTGCGGCATGGGGGTGGGGGTGGAGTGCTCAGTCAACGCTAAATCTAGTAACAAAGAAAATGACGGCACTTCCACTACAAAAACTAGGTGTGAACAGGTGCTTACTAAGAGCAGCTACCTCCATATATAATGAACAAATAAAGTAGCACACTGTAACACTGAGTATATAGATGTGAAATATGAAATATGAATAGCATAACTGCTGTAAAAAATAGAAATAAATGAAAAATTTTTTGAAAAATTTTTTTAGCGCATGAAATATGAAGTATGGAAAATGAATAGCATTACTGCTGTAAATAAATGAGAAATCTTAGCGCATAAATTGGCCAATTCATGTGTACCTGACAGCCGCGGTAAGGCGTTTCTCGATGTCAGGACCTACCAATGTGAATACCTCTCTAAGAGACCTCCGTCTGCTTATGTGTGGGAAAGACAGATCCTGATGCATTTAAAACCACCTGCGGCATGGGGGTGGGGGTGGAGTGCTCAGTCAACGCTAAATCTAGTAACAAAGAAAATGACGGCACTTCCACTACAAAAACTAGGTGTGAACAGGTGCTTACTAAGAGCAGCTACCTCCATATATAATGAACAAATAAAGTAGCACACTGTAACACTGAGTATATAGATGTGAAATATGAAATATGAATAGCATAACTGCTGTAAAAAATAGAAATAAATGAAAATTTTTTGAAAAATTTTTTTAGCGCATGAAATATGAAGTATGGAAAATGAATAGCATTACTGCTGTAAATAAATGAGAAATCTTAGCGCATAAATTGGCCAATTCATGTGTACCTGACAGCCGCGGTAAGGCGTTTCTCGATGTCAGGACCTACCAATGTGAATACCTCTCTAAGAGACCTCCGTCTGCTTATGTGTGGGAAAGACAGATCCTGATGCATTTAAAACCACCTGCGGCATGGGGGTGGGGGTGGAGTGCTCAGTCAACGCTAAATCTAGTAACAAAGAAAATGACGGCACTTCCACTACAAAAACTAGGTGTGAACAGGTGCTTACTAAGAGCAGCTACCTCCATATATAATGAACAAATAAAGTAGCACACTGTAACACTGAGTATATAGATGTGAAATATGAAATATGAATAGCATAACTGCTGTAAAAAATAGAATTTATGCGCTAAGATTTCTCATTTATTTACAGCAGTAATGCTATTCATTTTCCATACTTCATATTTCATGCGCTAAAAAAATTTTTCAAAAAATTTTTCATTTATTTCTATTTTTTACAGCACCTGTTCACACCTAGTTTTTGTAGTGGAAGTGCCGTCATTTTCTTTGTTACTAGATTTAGCGTTGACTGAGCACTCCACCCCCACCCCCATGCCGCAGGTGGTTTTAAATGCATCAGGATCTGTCTTTCCCACACATAAGCAGACGGAGGTCTCTTAGAGAGGTATTCACATTGGTAGGTCCTGACATCGAGAAACGCCTTACCGCGGCTGTCAGGTACACATGAATTGGCCAATTTATGCGCTAAGATTTCTCATTTATTTACAGCAGTAATGCTATTCATTTTCCATACTTCATATTTCATGCGCTAAAAAAATTTTTCAAAAAATTTTTCATTTATTTCTATTTTTTACAGCAGTTATGCTATTCATATTTCATATTTCACATCTATATACTCAGTGTTACAGTGTGCTACTTTATTTGTTCATTATATATGGAGGTAGCTGCTCTTAGTAAGCACCTGTTCACACCTAGTTTTTGTAGTGGAAGTGCCGTCATTTTCTTTGTTACTAGATTTAGCGTTGACTGAGCACTCCACCCCCACCCCCATGCCGCAGGTGGTTTTAAATGCATCAGGATCTGTCTTTCCCACACATAAGCAGACGGAGGTCTCTTAGAGAGGTATTCACATTGGTAGGTCCTGACATCGAGAAACGCCTTACCGCGGCTGTCAGGTACACATGAATTGGCCAATTTATGCGCTAAGATTTCTCATTTATTTACAGCAGTAATGCTATTCATTTTCCATACTTCATATTTCATGCGCTAAAAAAATTTTTCAAAAAATTTTTCATTTATTTCTATTTTTTACAGCAGTTATGCTATTCATATTTCATATTTCACATCTATATACTCAGTGTTACAGTGTGCTACTTTATTTGTTCATTATATATGGAGGTAGCTGCTCTTAGTAAGCACCTGTTCACACCTAGTTTTTGTAGTGGAAGTGCCGTCATTTTCTTTGTTACTAGATTTAGCGTTGACTGAGCACTCCACCCCCACCCCCATGCCGCAGGTGGTTTTAAATGCATCAGGATCTGTCTTTCCCACACATAAGCAGACGGAGGTCTCTTAGAGAGGTATTCACATTGGTAGGTCCTGACATCGAGAAACGCCTTACCGCGGCTGTCAGGTACACATGAATTGGCCAATTTATGCGCTAAGATTTCTCATTTATTTACAGCAGTAATGCTATTCATTTTCCATACTTCATATTTCATGCGCTAAAAAAATTTTTCAAAAAATTTTTCATTTATTTCTATTTTTTACAGCAGTTAAGCTATTCATATTTCACATCTATATACTCAGTGTTACAGTGTGCTACTTTATTTGTTCCTTCATTGTAGGGTCATGAACTGTTTACATGCTGCTAACTGAGGGATTTTATATTACTATGCATTTACTTTGTAACTATGTTGGTTTACAGGTATAATTTATACTTACTTTGCAAACATGTATGTATTTACTATGCATACTTGATATAGCCCCTATGTAACCCAGAATTTATATTGCACCTTAAAAATGATTCATTTATTCATATATCCCTGGGCTGCTCCAGTTGCTCACCCAGTTTTATGTGCATCATTTTGCCTGCATATTGGATTGTTTATGGGCATATGTGTTTTTTGCTTTTATTTAATAAAATGTTCCTTTTTATGAACTTTGTTGTATTTTCGGTCCTGGCATTTTTTATTTTTTTTGTGACTTGTAAGATTGCTACTTCCAATAGGTGGCGCTAGAGTTTAAGTCCTCTTCATCACTGAAGAGACAATTTGCATGAAAAATAAAAAGAAATAACGAAAGAAACTTACCAAATCTGGTCACGGAAATGGCGTAGATTTATGGAGGGAAGTCCAGAGGAAGTGGGTCAAGCCTACACAGTGGTACATCTTCCTGCCACTGAACAAGGATCATAATTGGCATTGGCTTTTTATTAGCTCCTAAGTTACACCCACACACCTCCCCTTGATAACCTCATGTGGGTCGGATTGATTGATGTCCTGGGACTGTTAGAATTTCATGAGATGCCCAAAATGTACGATTCCTTCACTCCTGAATGTCAAAGGCCTTAGATATTGACGTCATATTTTCTATCGTGATTTTACCTGTAAATAGAGGCCAATGACCTAGTTCACACCATCTATCAGACTGTTATTTAATTGGAGGAATTCTAGTGCTCCCACGACAATGTGAGTGGATGCGTTCCGTTCATGCCTTCACTACAACGCCGGAAATATATATCCCATAACTATCAGAGCAATACAAACCCCTATCTGACCCCAGAGCCAGGCTGGCTACAATCTGTGCTGTGTGAATGGAAGTTCTGCGCCTGGGAAAGATCACTTCTCCACTCGTAAACACCTCTCCTTTTGGTATCTATTTTCCCATAGAAGACCTTTCCTGTTTAATTACCTGTACATTACAGTGGTCCTCTGCTTCAAAAGAGGTTAAAGCGTTATCTCTCACTTTACCATATGCTCCATTGTGAGGTCTTACTTCCAAAAGGGGTTTGGATTTTCAGTTCTTTCTCTTTCTGGAGATAACTTATGAATTTTAATCAGGGCTGTGGAGTCGGAGTCGTGGAGTCGGTGTCCATTTTGGTGGAGTCGAAATCAGAGTCTGTATAAAATGGACCGACTCCAACTCCTAAAATATATAATAAATTGGGTGCAGTAGTTCAATGCAGTTTGTGGGGAATATTTTTTTCATAAGAATTTGGTAAATGATGAAATGTCCTATAAATGTCTGTCCTGTTCCTGGACTTTTAGCTGAGATGAATCTGTGCTGCAGTAAATTTATCACATAAACATAAGCCGTGTATGAGGGAGTCGTGGAGTCGGAGTTGGAGTCAGTGTCATGGAAATTGAGGAGTCAGAGTTGGAGTCGGATGTTTGGCTTACCGACTCCACAGCCCTGATTTCTATGACATATACAGTCGTGTGAAAAAGTGTTTGCCCCCTTCCTGATTTCTTATTCTTTTTAATGTTTGTCACTTAAGTGTTTCAGATCACAAAACAAATGTAAATGTTCGACAAAGATAACACAAGTAACCACAAAATGCAGTTTTTAATTGAAGGTTATTATTAAGGGAAAAAGAAATCCAAACCTACAGGGCCCTGTGTGAAAAAGTGATTGCCCCAAAACCTAATAACTGGTTGGGCCCTTAGAAGCAACAACAGCAATCAAGCGTTTGTTATAACTGGCAATGAGTCTTTACAACGCTCTGGAGCCATTTTGGCCCACTCATCTTTGCAAAATTGTTGAAATTCAGCCACATTGGAGGGTTTCTGAGCATGAACCATCTTTTTAATGTCATGCCACAGCATCTCAGTAGGATTAATGTCAGGACTTTGACTAGGCCACTCAAAAAGTCTTAATTTTGTTTTTCTTAAGCCATTCAGAGGTGGACTTGCTGGTGTGTTTTGGTTCATTATCCTGCTGCACAACCCAAGTGTGCTTCAGCTTGAGGTCACAAAAGATGGCTGGACATTCTCCTTCAGGATTTTTTGGTAAACAGCAGAATTCATGGTTCCATTTATCACAGCAAGTCTTCCAGGTCCTGAAGCAGTAAAACAGTCAGAAACCATCACACTACCGCCACCATATTTTACTGTTGTTATGATGTTCCTTTTCTGAAATGTTGTGTTGCTTCTACGCTAGATGTAATGGGACATACACCTTCCAAAAAGTTCAACTTTTGTCTCGTCAGTCCACAGAGTATTCTCCCAAAAGTCTTGGCGATCATCTAGATGTTTTCTGGCAAAACTGAGATGAATCTTTATGTTCTTTTTGCTCAGCGGTGGTTTTCAACTTGGATCTCTGCCATGCATGCCATTTCTGCCCAGTCTCTTTCTTATGGTGCAGTCATGAACACTGACTAAGGCAAGTGAGGCCTGCAGTTCTTTGGATATTGTTGTGGGGTCTTTTATGACCTCTTGGATGAGTTGTTGCTGCACTTTAAGGGTAATTTTGGTCGGCCAATCACTGGGAAAGTTCACAAATGTTCCATGTTTTCGCCATTAGTGGATATTGGCTCTCACTTTTGTTCGCTGGAGTCCCAAAGCTTGAGAAATGGCTGAAAAGTGTATGTGGCTAGGGAAATTGATGGTTCCTAGAGATGTGATAAACCACAGTTAATTTGTTTTAAGGCGGGGGGGGGGCAATCACTTTTTCACACAGGGCCCTGTAGGTTTGGATTTCTTTTTCCCTTAATAATAAAGACCTTCATTTAAAAACCAAACACCAAATGACTCAGAAGGCTGTCTATTTACCTTCTGAACCCCACCCTGAGGTGGAGATATGGTGAACAGCCTCCATCCCACTCTTCAGCTATTCACATAAAAAGCTTGCCCTTAAAATGGCCGATTAACCCCTTTCAGTGTGCTGGAGTATTTTCCCCAGGTTCATGTCACTGACGCTAACAACCTCAGTGATACATATCTCCCATCCACTACTTTACCAGTGACTTTGTCACATAGCCCCCTCCTTTGCCAAAAGCTGGGGGTTTTGGCACCTTTAGTCACTAAACAGGGCAGTCTGAACAGGGCATTTGCATTAGTATGTAGTTTCCCGGGCCTGTGCTCCACATGCCATGAAAGATAGTGTCCTAGAATCCTCAAAACCACCTAGTCCCCCGGGGCATTTTTCCCCTTCCTTTCCCTCAACCATCCCAGGGGTGCATGATATGACACTAGCCTGAACTTCTGGCCTAACAGGTAGTACCTCAGGGTGTCAATTGCCCATTTGATGGCCAAGCATTCTTTCTCTATGATGGCATATATCTTTTAACAGGAGGGGAGCGTCTTACTCAGGTATAGGACTGGATGTTCATCCCCATGTATTTCCTGGGACAACATAGCTTCCAAGCCGACCTTCGAGGCATCCGTCTGTACCACAAACTCCTTACTGAAATCAGGTGTGACCAAGACCGACTGTTTGTGTGAAGCCCAGCTGTGCTTGGCATCACAGACCCAGAAGGGTGTATTGAAGGATACCTCCACAAGAGGCCCCCATAACCATTTACACATCTCCACCTACCACCTCAGACCACCAGAGGGAGCTCCTTAGGGAGATATATAAGGGAAGGTGGAGCCAGGCAGCAGTCAGTCTAGCTGTGGCTAGGATCGAGTTCAGTCTGGTTTAGCAGTGAGTCCAGTGCAGTCTGAGACGAGTTACCTCAGAGGACAAAAGCCTGTTCCAGCTCCTGCATTTGCTATCCTGCAGTGGAGCTTATCTAGATTAAGACTCGGTGTGGCTCAGTCAGGTGAGCTGTAGGTGTGCCAGCGCCATAAGATCGGTGAACCGCGGCACGCTGCCGTTTGTGTGAGTAGCCTTTTGAGGGTCCGAGTAGGCCGAAGGCGAAGGAGTAGAGAGTTAGTACATAGGGGGCAGAGGAGCTTAACTGGCTCACCCCGAAGGAGAATCAGTTACCGGACACCGGGTCCGAAGCTTGCCGGGATCTCCACGACCCAGTAAGATAAACCGGAATCCCTGGAGAACTACAAGTCCCAGGATCGCTAAAGTGCTGATACGTACCAGAGCCAGGAGACACATAGGCCCTGTAGGTCGGGAGCGTGCACTCCAAGAGAAGGCCCTACCACAAGGTCAGCCAGCGCAGGCCAGAGACAAAGTTAGGCCTAGCTCCAGGCAGGTCAGAAACTTACTACGCAGAAGCCAGAACCAGGAGGCCCAAAACCTGCTCATTGGGGAGGATCCGGACATACACCCTTCACCCTACAGTGCTCCGGGGAGTGCCTGAAAATTCCATCAGTAAAAGGTACTGAAGTGACTTTTGTGTCCGTCCCTGTTCTTGCTCCGACTCGGCTGAGTCTCCTTGTCCTGCATCCCCGTCCGTACCCTGCCCTGAGGCCTAGCTTCACCTGTGGGGAGCCATACCATCTAGCTGCCTTATCACCAGCCTCAGTGGACTGCGCAGCGCTGGTGAATATCATCAGAAACCATAGGTGGCGTCACGAACTTTTATAAACTTAACATCTATCAACGCCTTTTTAAAGAGAGACCCCAGAGTACGGGCCCGGGAGCCGACCACCGCGACCTCCTTAAGGCTAAAGGCCCGGGTAACCGAGTCATCCCCCGTCCCCTGGGCTTGTTATTTGCATAGGGCAAGCTTCAACTTCTGGAACGCCATCTCCTCTTCAAAGGACCATGGGAAGAATATTGGAGATATAATTCCATGTCAATCATTTGTATCCTACTTGGCCTGGGATTGTAAAAAACAAAAAAAAACTTTTCCCTCTCACCAGCACTGACAGGAAACTGAGCTGAGCAGGGGGGCCCAGCCTCAAGGCTGTGAGTGACAGATCACACAAGTTGATGAGCTCAAAGCAAGACAAACATATGTTTTGGGAGATTTAGCTACAAACCTCCATGGGAGGGGACTCGGGTTCAGCCCAGAGGGCAGGAGGGGAGTTACCCAAGGGAGATATAAGCTAGAATAAGGCCTTTTGGCTCTCTCTCTCTGATGCATGTGGTCCACTTTGAACAGGGGGGCTCACGTCGAGTAATGTGCTGTGAAGGACCTTTGAACCTGCTGGAAGCTCAGGTCCCCATGAGCGCATACATGGTCGGACATCACAACCGTAATTGACATGATTCATCTGCTTATATCTTTTGTCCTACTACTATTGTATTTGCATATCTGACCATTATCTAATATATATAATCGTCTTATCCCGTCTGTCTGGCCAGGAAATCCCACGTCGCTGATTGGTCAGGCCGCGGCCAATCAGCGACGCGGGATTTCAGAAAAAGATGGCGGCCGTTAGCCGCTCGCCCGCTCACGCTCACCCTCACCCTCTCACCCTCAGACGCTCACCCTCACGCTCTGACGCTCACGCTTGGCCGCTCACACTCTGACGCTCACGCTCACGCTCTGACACTCAGATGCTCTCACACTCAGACGCTCGCGCTCTGATGCTCAGACGCTCTGACGCTCACGCTCGGACGCTCACGCTCGGACGTTCACGCTCATGCTCTGACGCTCACGCTCTCACGCTCACGCTCGGACGCTCACGCTCTCACGCTCACGCTCTCACGCTCTGACGCTCACGCTCTGACGCTCACGCTCTCACGCTCACGCTTGGACACTCACGCTCTCACGCTCACGCTTGGACACTCACGCTCGGACGCTCATGCTCACGCTCTGACGCTCACGCTCCGATGCTCACGCTCTGACGCTCACGCTCTGACGCTCGGACGCTCTGACGCTCACGCTCGGTCGCTCACGCTCGGTCGCTCACGCTCTGACGCTCACGCTCGGACGCTCACGCTCGGACGTTCACGCTCATGCTCTGACGCTCTGATGCTCACGCTCTGACGCTCACGCTCTGACATTCACGCTTGCATGCTCACGCTCGGACGCTCACACTCGGACACTCACGCTCACACGCTCTGACGCTCACACTCTGGCGCTCACGCTCGGACGCTCACGCTCACGTTCTGACGCTCACTCTCGGACGCTCACTCTCAGACGCTCACGCTGTGACGCTCACGCTCACGCTCTCATGCTCTGACGCTCAAACTCTTATGCTCACACTCTGACGCTCACGCTCTGACGCTCACTCTCACGCTCTGACACTCACACTCTGACGCTCACGCTCAGACGCTCACGCTCTGACGCTCTCACGCTCACGCTCGGATGCTCACGCTCTGGCGCTCACGCTCACGTTCTGACGCTCACTCTCGGACGCTCACTCTCAGACGCTCACGCGCTGACGCTCACGCTGTGACACTCACGCTCACGCTCGGACGCTCACGCTCGGACGCTCACGCTCATGCTCTGACGCTCACACTCTGACGCTCACACTCTGACGCTCACGCTCTGACGCTCACACTCAGGCTCTGACGCTCACGCTCTGATGCTCACGCTCTGACGCTCACGCTCTGGCTCTGACGCTCTGGCTCGACGCTCACGCTCTGAAGCTCACGCTCGGACGCTCACGCTCGGATGGTCACTCTCTGACGCTCACGCTTTGACGCTCACCCTCGGACGCTCACCCTCAGACGCTCACCTTCACACGCTCACCCTCACACGATCACATTCTCACGCTCACATTCTCACTCTCCCACGCTCACCCTCACACGCTCCCATGCTCAACCTCACACGCTCCCACGCTCACCCTCACACGCTCACCCTCACACTCTCACCCGCTCCCATGCTCACACGCTCACCCTGTGCTAGCCGGTCATCTCCTGGCTGCTCGCAGCAGAAGTTCCCCGACAGGCGGCCTCGCTCCCCGGTCCTCCAAAATTCATTAGGGGCCCCGGGGGGATACATTGGGGGGTTAATTTAAAGTAGTGCACAACCCATTTAAACACTGCTTCGCTGATTAGTCACGCCCGGTCGGCCGCATACATATTCTAGAATACCCGATGCGTTAGAATCGGGCCATCATCTAGTATATGTATAACCCTTGTGTATATAGTGTATTGTCTAGTGTGCCCTTAAGGTGATTAAATATATAATTTAACCTTGGACTGCTCTTTTATCTGATTCACGAATCCATGCTTCTGTTTCTTGGTTTAACTTCCCATGCTACCTGTGCTGGTTTCTGGCCCGATATAATTCCCGTTAACGGACCAGACTTATATCGAACAGGAACTGGTGGGGTGTAACATCTTCTTCCCAGGTCTCCTTTGCAATATCCAGGAGACCCTGAGGGTGCCGTCCATATACAGTAGCAGCTCGAATGGTGAGAACCCCATAGAGTCCTGTGGTTCTTCCCTAATAGAGAACAGCTGGTACAGTAGTAGGCAATCCTAGTCTCAGCCATCCTTCTCTATGACCTTCTTAAGCATGGACTTCAAGGTCTTATTGAATCTCTCCCCAGCCTGTCCTTCTGCAGATGGTACACTGACGTCTTGAGTTGTGTAATGTGGAGAGCCATACACAATTCCCTCATCACTTTGGACATGAAAGGAGTTCCTTGGTCTGTCAAGATCTCCTTTGGCAAGCCCATCCAGGAGAAAATATGGACTAGCTCTCAAGCTATACTCCTGGTGGAGGAGTTTCTCAGTGGTACCGCCCCGGGTACCATGTTGCATAGTCCATCACCACAAGGATGTATTGGTGCCCCCTGGAGGATTTAACTAGAGGCCCCACAAGGTCCATCACAATCCAGTCAAATGGGACCTATATAATAGGCAATGTGTAACGGGTCTGGGAGGCGGAACCTCTGAGCAACTATACAAGGGGGTGGTCCTTGTAAGGAAGCGGGTGGCTCCCAGGGAAGACGGGCAGGTAGTCACGGCAAGTGGCAGGGACAGTCTCTGGGTAGAAGGGCAGGTAGTCATGGCAAGTGACAGGGACAGTCTCTGGGTAGAAGGGCAGGTAGTCACGGCAAGTGACAGGGACAGTCTCTGAGTAGAAGGACGGCTACTCACGGCAAGTGACAGGGACAGTCTCTGGGTAGAAGGACAGCAGGCAGGTGGCTGGTGAGCGCTCCCAGGTGAGCGGGCAAGAGTCTCTGGACGGGCAGGTGGTCACGGCAAGTGATGGCAGAGCCTCCAGGTAGGCTAGCAGACAGGTAGCAGGTGAGCGCTCCCAGGTGAGCAGGCAAGAGTCTCTGGACAGGCAGGTGGTCATGGCAAGTGACGGCAGAGCCTCCAGGTAGGCTAGCAGGCAGGTAGCAGGTGAGCGCTCCCAGGTGAGCGGGCAAGAGTCTCTGGACGGGCAGGTGGTCACGGCAAGTGACGGCAGAGCCTCCAGGTAAGCTAGCAGACAGGTAGCAGGTGAGCGCTCCCAGGTGAGCAGGCAAGAGTCTCTGGACAGGCAGGTGGTCACGGCAAGTGACGGCGGAGCCTCCAGGTAGGCTAGCAGGCAGGTAGCAGATGAGCGCTCCCAGGTGAGCGGGCAGGCTGGTCCATAGACAGACTGACAGGTGTCGGAAAGCAGACCGTCGGACCGCAGGCTTGCAAGCAGGTAAACGGATATCAGGCAGGTCTCAAGCAGGAATCTGGCAGGTGACTGGCAGGTAACAGGCAGGAATCTGGCAGGTGACTGGCAGGTAACAAGCCGGAATCTGGCAGGTGACTGGCAGGTAACAGGCAGGAATCTGGCAGGTGACTGGCAGGTAACTGGTAACGGGACCTGAGGGCGGAAGCAGAGTGAAGGCTTTGCAGCAACATTGCTCGGGCACCTCCATTTTGGAGGAGTTGCCTTATATATGGTGAGTTCCTCCGGCCATTGGCCGGGGACTGCTTAGGACGGCGCGCGCGGCCCCTTCAAGAGAGGGGGAGCGCGCGCGCCCTAAGCACAGTGGCCGGGAAGCAGCGCGCGCTGCCAGCAGAGCGGGAGGAGGACGCCGGGCACGGAGTGGAGAGGTGAGGGGAACAGCGTCCCTGCCTAGCAGGAGGCAGGGACGCCGACGCTACACAATGGCACTAGGGGAATGCGGAAGTTTGATGCAGGAGAAGTTAGCTGACAGGTAGGGCAGGACCAGCAGTAATTAACAATCTCTCGATGACATCCAGGCCAGTAGAACCTCTGAAGGACCCACTCTTGTGTTTTGTCTACTCCCAGATGCCCACCCAAGACATGAGAATGGAACAGGTATAGTACCCTATGCCTACTGGGACCCTATACTAACAATTGCTCTATTACTTCTCCTCTCCGTTTAGTGACCTGATATAGCACCTCCTCATTTACCGCAAAATATGGAAACCTGGTGTCGGGCCCCCAGCTCTTGAGCAACCGATCCTGCATTTGAGCAGTCCAAAAATTTCCCCCAGAAATCCCGAACTCAGGAATTTTGGCCTCATGGGTTACTATCTCATCCTCGTCGCCAGCAAGGACCCACAGGAGGAACTCATCCACCTCCGACTGCGATGGGGATTCTTCATGGGTGCACCGGCTCCTGTCTGAGTAACTTGGCACCCAGCCTTTCGTCATAAGTCCCAGAACAAGCTAAAGTCCTGCCCTATTATCACTTGGTGCACAAGGTCTTTAACTACTCCAACCTCATGGAACTCAGTGCACAGTTCGTCTTTATAGTCACTCTGGCAACAGGGTAGTCCTTGGCGTCCCTGTGAATACAGCGGACGCCCACGTGTTTTCCAGGGATCAACTGGTGGGGGGGAGTGTAGCCCTTACCAGGGTCACCAAACTCCCTGAGTCCCAACACCAGTACACCATTTTTCGGTACGAGACATGCCTGCGGCCCCTCATGGGCTTATAGTCCGTACTGCAGGCTGGATAGGCATAGTACAAACAGTGCCTCTCTATACTGAAGACCATCTGTTTGGAGGACAAAGGACAATGGGCGGCTATGTGTCCAGGACCGTGACATCGCCAACAGATTAAGTCTTTACCCGTGGCCTTTGACAACCCCTCAGCAACCTCTTCGGACCTCGGACTCATCCCAGTTGTGGCTCTCTTACCCCTCTTTTGAGATTTGGGCTACTTCTGGGTGCCCCAGTACGGGGATGCAACTGTGCCCAGCTTTCTTAGGGACCTCTCAACCACCTGTACCTTTCCTTTAGGCCAACCAGGTCATCCCCATTTTGGGGGTTCCCCTGGGCAACCAGCATAGGAAGGGAGTGGATAAATCTGTCCATTACAACCCACTCTACCATCTAAGCTGGGGTGAAGGACTCCGGCTGCAACCACTTCTGAACCAGATGCAGCAGGTTGAACATTTGCGAGCAATGGGGTTTATCACCACAATACGCCCAGTGGTGGACCCTTTGAGCTCGGACAGACATAGTTACTCTTGAACGTGCCAATATCTCAGTTTTTAGTTTGGCATAGTCCTGGGCATCCTGCAAGGAAAGGTCATAATAAGCCTTTTGGGGCTCGCCAGTTAGATAGGGGACAAGCACCTCTACCAATGCTCTGGCGGCAGCCTCTCCCACTCTGCTACCCTTTCAAACACAGTCAAAAAAGCTTCCAAATCATCGGCTGGGGTCATCTTTTGCATCTCTTGTCTTACTGCCTTCCGGATGTATGACTCATCACCAGGACGTGGGGGATGGGTTGCCTGCATTCCATGAACGGCCTCTGCAAGGAGTTCCATCTGCCGCATAAGCACCACCTGTTGCTGTTGCTGCTGCACCAACAGTTTGTTCTTCTCCTGTTGCAGTTAACTGCTGCTGTTGGGCTTGGACCAGGTGCTCCTCCATGCTGTCTGACTTCGCTTCCTGGCTTACCGCCACCTTCACTCAAAACATTCAGTTTATCCACAGCCGTCACACGTGCTCCCTGGGGAAGTTGCCCGCACTTCTAGCACCACCTGTGGTAGACTCGCTCACTCAGCTGCTCTCAGAGGTAGACACAGGAACATTTCTCGTTAGCGTCTTCTCCTGGTTTATTAAAAGGCATGGCATAAACCAGTGAAAAGTTCAGCAAAAACAAACACAGCCTTTCTGACTTAACGGGAAGATAAAAGATAACACATAGTACAGTCCATATAGCTGCGGGGATCTGCCTGCTCAGGGAAAACAGGGTCCAGCAACTGGCTTACACTGTAAATATAGCTCTGGAGTTTGCGCCTCGAGGCTCACTGAACAGACTCAGAAGGCTGTCTATTTACCTTCTAAACCCCACCCTGGGGTGGAGATATGGTTAACAGCCTTCCACCCGCTCTTCAGCTATTCACATAAAAACCTAGCCCTTAAAATGGCTGATTACCCCCACTCAGCACTTAGTGTGCTGGAGTATTTTCCCTAGGTTCATATCACTGAAGCTAACAACCTCAGTGATACATATCTCCCATCCAGTACTTTGCCAGTCACTTTGTCACAATATACATACAGAACTCAGCATAGATGAGTACACCCCCTTTGACAAGTAAGATTTTAATAGTTATCTCACTGAGCAAAAGAACAATTGACAGTATATTGACAATTCTGAGTTTCATAGAACATTTTCTCTCATAACATGACATTGAGATGAATAATATAACTTTCATTACAAAATCTGCAGTTTTACTCCAATTAGTTGATGCATAAAAGAGTACACCCCTTATCAATAACTCCTCCATCTAGTATTGTGTGTGACCTCCATGATGTGTAAGGAGGCACCGAGTCCCCTAGGCCTGGAAGGAACAAGTTGGTGACATATTACAGCATCCATCTTTCTCGATTCTCCAGAACGAGTTCTTCTAGGGGTCAAAAATATTCCATGAAACTCAGAATTGTCAAAATTTTGGAAATTCTTCTTATATTCAGTGAGATATTGATTAAAATCTTATTTGTCAATGGGGGTGTACTCATTTATGTTGAGCACTACAGAGAGAGATATTTGGATAGACTTTGGATACATTTAGCTATTTTCTGCTTTATTATGGTCATCATGAGATATCCTGGTTCTGGGTTATTCTAGTCTTGTTGTTACTTGTAAAGACCTGAATCCAAAGGCAGAATTCCCATATTCATTGCTAACGTGTCACATTAATGTGCTGATGACACCGCAATTAAACGGCAGATTTCCCCCAAGAGGCGAGCCTTGTTGTCAGTGAGAAGAGTCCCATAATCTCCTAATGGTTGTTACTTCAAACACTGCTTCGTCTCATGTCAGTTTGCAGTCCCCACCCTGGAACAGGCAGGGCCACTACTGTCAGCAGAATTTTAAGGAGATGATTTACAGAGGATGATGGATGATCTTTCTTCATCTTGAACCATGACTGATGCTTCAATTTGGTAAGAAGTGATAAAGTGGGAACTTAAGGAAATAAACAGGGTACTTCTTATATGGCTCTGTCTTCAATATAACGTACATTACTAGATCCATTATTGGATCGATCATCGCCCTTGTTTGATAAATTTTAATGATGAGTATCGCGGGTGCTCGAGCGTCATGCTAACACTAACCCCGCCACACATGTTTGGCGCCTGTTAGACAGCCAATAAACATGCGGGGTTTTTCCACCATATACGATAATGGCGTAGTCATGTTGGACACTGGCATTACTGTGATTGGCCGGCTGCATCGCGTCATGGGGTCTTAAATAAAACCCCGTGACGCAGTGCTTGACACAGTGTGTTCAGAAAGCAGTTCAGGGAGAGTTATTATAGGAGGGAGAGCGTAATTTAGAGCAGGGATATAGTTGGGGTTTAATAATATTGCTATAGGAGTACTTATATACAGCTTCTGCAGTATTAAAACAACAGTCCTTTTCAGGGCTAAATATTTTCCTTTCTGTAGTAAAACCACTGTTACCTGCATTTAGTGGAGGTAAAGTTTAGGATTAGAGGCATCTAGGCCAGGTTTAATATTATCATTGCAGTACTTGTGTACCGCTGCTGTTGCACCGTTAAAACAACAGTCCTTGTCAGGGCAAAATATTTTTTTTCCTTATTAATACCATAAAGTTTGCAGGCATATATACCTAATTCAAAATGCGTAACGTGTGTGGTAACTGACAGGTACATGGAAAAGCTGCTGATAGTGCATGCAGAGGCCAAGGCCTTGGGCCAGGTGAAACTGTGCCTGCTGTGGGAGCACACTCATCCACGAGAGGTCCATTGGATAGCAGATAATGCTTCCAGTATGTTTCCCAGCATCACCCTGTCTTCCATACGGTCCATTCTGGACCACATAATCCTCACCAGGACACAAGTGATCCCACACTCAGACACCCTGTGAAACTCTTTACATTTCCATTTATCAATTCCGGCCTATCACCCTGCACGTTTCAAAAGGGACATGAAGAGCTTATGTGTAGTAATGCCCAAATATTTGAGCACTCACTGTCCGTAGAAGATGACGGTTGGGATCAGCAATTAGTGTTTCAAAAGTCAGATGATGATGACACACATTTGCAAACAAGTGATGTTATTAAGTCAACAAGTTAGGAAGACAAGTGTGTGGAAGTGGAAGACGAGTTGGTGCACGATGAAGTCACTGACCCAACCTGAGAAGGTGCCATGTAGAGCAAGGCCAGCAGTGCAGAGGGGGAAGGATCTGCAGCATCGCAGGAGGCAGACAGAAGCAGTGTGGTGGCCAGAGGGAGAAGGCGGGCAACTGTTCCCCAGAGCACCCACACGCGTCACGTTCCAGGCCAACGGGTATGTGTTCTCCAGTCTGGTGCTTTTTTAAAGAAAATGCGGACGATAACTGAATGGTCATTTGCAACCTGTGCCATACCAAGATCAGTGGAAACCAATAGAAACAAATGATCAAGGTACACAATTAAATAATTCTAGACAAATAGATAATACATTTGAAAAAATTGTACCACCTATACTACCACTAAATAAGGTTCTGTGTATTGTGATGCAGTGAGGGTTATGGTGCTGGATGGAGCAGTGCCTTTCGCACTTGTAAACAGGAAAGGAGGTCAAGACCTGACCTGGACAATCACTGCTATTCCAGGTTTTTGGAGCAACTCTCGGATAGCACAGCTGCAGGTCTTAAGACAGCATAAATAGCAGAACTCCTCAATGTGTATTCGTGGGTGGGAAAGAGCTGAAAGGCGCTTTGTGGCAACATCAGACTGGAATGGGCTGGAAGGTCTGAGCCCTAACCTATGTTGTGGAAACAAGCTGGACTTTTACATTATCTGATGTGAGACTGTTTCTTTTGTCTGCTGCCAGTGTGAATAAAGCACTGGGATGGACCAAAAACCTACGTGTACCTCTTTACTGCATCCCTGACATTGCCTACCAGAGCGGCTCCCCACATTTGGTGGCTTGAAGCGGGCACACGCAGTGACGCCGTATCTAAAATCTGACTTTTTTTTCTCTCTTCTGTTTGGCATGCTAGTGTATGTCCTGGGTAAAAGGTCTTTCGCAAACCCGATGGAGATTCCTGCAGAGATGGAGGTGGTGGTGAAAGTGCTCCTGGAAGCCACCTGGCAGCAACAAATATTTAACCAACAACAAAAGGAGACCAACCGGCTGCTGGTACAGCACGTGACGGAGATACAGACAGCAGGAGCTCAGCGGGCGGTCCACGATGTCTGGAAAGCGGTCCGTGTAACAATTCTCAAGGTGGAATCCTCAGATAATGTCGAGTCCTACCTGAACATGTTTGAGAGAGTGACTGAGAGGGAGGGTCTACCCAGAGACCAATGGGCGGAAGTCATGGCTCTGTTTCTGGCATCAGGACCCCAATAGGCCTTTTGTGACTTACTGGCTGAGCAAGAGGTGGACTACACAATCGTTAAGAATGAGATCCTGTCATGAATTAACATAAATGTGTTGGTACAGGCCCAGTGGGTACATCAGTGGGAGTTTATCCCTTCCAAACTGACGAGGTCCAAGTGTTATGACTAACTGCACCTGATAAAAAAGTGGTTGCAGCCTGAGGTACTGTCTCCCACTGTCATGGTGGACCACATCGTGACTGAAAAATTCTGGAGGGCCTTACCACACCCCTCCAGCAATGGGTCTGATAGGAGTCCCCTAGTAATGTGCTCCAGTTTGTGGACCTTGTAGAGCAGTATGGGGTTACCTACGAACTCTGGGAGGGCCTCCAGGGAGGGTGGCGGCAAAGTCCCACAGGTCCCCATCCCATTGGGCAGAACCAAGGACCACCGCTCAAGACGTAGCCAGCAGAGAACGGGTCTCAATAGTCTGCTGGCATCGCCTGGAGCAGGCCATGGAAGGGCCATCTGTCCCCACCTTGCTGATCCCATTGACAAAAACTTTTGTTCTAATAATCCCTGTATGTTAGAAGGTTAGGCACCGCGGAAGCCCCAGTGATAAACATTTTTGTCAGGCTGAAATAGAGGACACCCTGGCTGTGGCTCTACTGGACTCAGGGAGATTTAAGAACCTGGTACTGGCTGACATGGTGCGACCCAGCGAGTTCACTGGCTGGAAAATTGGGATGTTATGACTATACGGGGAATTAAAATATTATCCTACAGCACTGGTGGTGGTAAACACACCAGCCGGGAGACGATGCCATGAGGCAGGAGAGGATGTTGGTCTGGATGTTGGATTTTCCCTTATTCTATGCCTTGTGGTCAACAGTTGTCTCACCAGGTGAACATGAGACTCCATCATATTGTTCAGAAGTAATGCAAGAACCTTGTGGCCCTCAGGTGCCGGCTGTGTGGGTGACCTCCACTCTGGTGGAAAAGGGGGAAAAAACCCTCCTGGAAATGAAGGCCGGAGAAATAGAGGACTTGCCTCCTGGACCAGAATTGTTAGACGTAAGGGTCTATGGTGACAATTTTGGTATGGCGTAACTTCGAGACCCTACTTTGTCCAGGGAAAATGTGTTAATTGGATGAGGAGTAGTGATGAGCAAGCACTAAAATGGTCGGGTACTCGTTGCTCAGATCGAACAAATTGGAATGCTCAAGTGCTGCGGTCTGCAGAGGGACTAAAAATTGCCCAAATCGATGGGAACAGTGCACAAATGACATGGGAACAGCATGGGGAAAACCCCTGGAAGCATTTCTGACTCCCAGGTCACTGCTATCAACAATGTTGTCAGAGGTATTACGCCACTCTTACCTACTCACAATAAAACATAAAAAAACAAAACCAAAATGGATTTTCCTGGGAAAAATGTTAAGGAACATCCTTTCCAGGGTAATGACTTGTATATAAAGCAAAATAAATAACCAAAAATAAAAATACTCCTCCACACCTTGGGCTATGTTCACACAGTGTATTCGATGCGTTTTGCACTTTTGCATTGCTTTCAACGGTGAAAAAGACATTAACTGGTAAATGTCATTTTAACATTTTACTACATTATCTTGCCATGTGGTGTGTGAGACCTCATCAGACACATGCTGTTTCATTTATGAAGGAGGGACTCTGAAAGTCACACACACTATTTTTATAGGGCCATCAGGCGGTCCTTACTATTCTTAAAGGACCAGCAGTCGGCTATGCTTTGTTGTTCCCATTATTAAAGAGTGGGTCTCCTATACTATTATTGCGTATGCAGTGACTGCAAGGGCTGCCAAAAATTTGGACGCACCCAAATACCCCTTTGAAGAGACATAGAGGAGGGCCTCAGTAAAAAAAATTGTTCCCATTATAAAGGAGCGGGTCTCCTATAGTGGTAATGCCCATGCAGTGGTAATGCCCATGCAATTTAAAAACACATTGAAGTGGGCCACAGTAACGACATGTTCACATTAGAATGGAGCTGGTCTGCTATACAGTTATAGGGTATTCATTAAGTCCAACGGCTACCAAAATTTAGGAAAAACCCCAATAACAATTTAAAGACACATAGAGCTGGGCCACAGTAACGACATGTTCCCATTAGAAAGGAGTGGGTCCCCCATACTTTTCTTGCATGTGCTGTGACTGCAACGGCTGACAAAAATTTGGAGACACTCCAATGCCCCTTGCAAGAGACATAGAGGTCAGACGGCCTCCTGAAAACAATGTTCCCATTATTAGGAAGTGAGTCTCCCATACTGTTTGCCTATGCAGTGAATGCAACGGCTGCCAAAAATTTGGAGGAACTCCAATACCCCTTGCAAGAGACGTAGAGGTCAGAGGGCCTCCTGAAAACAATGTTCCCATTATTAGGAAGTCTGTCTCCCATACTGTTTGCCTATGCAGTGAATGCAACGGCTGCCAAAAATTTGGAGGCACTTCAATGCCCCTTTCAAGAGACGTAGATATGGTGATATGGTAGATATGATGGTGGAGGATGTGGAGGAAGAGGAGGACCAGACCAAATAGACAAAATCAGGAAGCGTACACCTATATCTGGATGTGAAGACAGAGGAGCATGGGAATAGAGTTAGTCCTCCCAAAAAAAGACACTGGATTTGAGTTTGTTACGCTGCTATCATTCGGTGGTGTTGAGAAGTCTGTCCCAATCCAGCCCTTGTTCATTTTTATAAGAGTCAGCCTGTCAGCATTTTCATTTGACTGGCACATGCTCCTATCGGTTATAATTCCTCCAGTGGCACTCCAAACCCGCTCTGACAAAACGCTAGTGGCAGGACCTCCAAGGCGTAGAGAGCCAGTTCATGCCACGTGTCCAGCTTGGATACCCAATAATTCAAAGGCACAGAGGAATCACGGAGGACATTGGTACGGTCGGCAAGGTACTCCCTCAGCATCTTCAGAAACTTTTCCCTCCTTGTGAGAATACCCTGCGCCTCAGTGCCTGTGTGATGGGAGGGTCTGAGAAAACTGTCCCAGAGCTTTGAGAGTGTTCCCCTGCCTCTGGATTCGATTTGTGTCTCTCTTGCCTGTACTTCTTGGTTGTCCAACAAACTGTGACCTCTGCTGCCAGTGTTTTCAGATGGGAATTTTTTTAATAATCCCACAACAAGGGCATTGTGGTACTGCCCCATTTAATTAGGCCTGTCCGGCACGGGAATAAGAGACAGAAAGTTCTCCTTGTAGCGTGGGTCTAGTAGTGTCACCAACCAGTAATGACTGTCACCCAAAATTTGGACAACGCGAGGGTCACGGGAAAGGCAACGTAACATAAACTCAGCCATGTGTGCCAGATTGCTAACAGGCAAACCTTCCGTGTCCTCACCAAAAGGACGGCTGACCATGCTCTCCTCCTCATCCTCCTCCCTGTCCTCAGGCCTTCCACGCTGAACAGACGGTATAACAGTTGTGCAGGTAGTACTATCTATAGCACAGGAAACTAGCTCCTATTCTTCCTCCTCCTCCTCTTCCTCATTGTCACAGAATCCACGTTGGGATGAGATGAGGCTGGGCTGTGTGGAATTACACTGTATGGTTCCTTGCTCCACTTCATCGTGCTCCGCCTGCAATGCATCCTCTTTAATTGTAAGCAGAGAGTGTTTCAGAAGACAGAGAAGCGGAGTGGTGATGCTAATTATGGCGTCATCACCGCTCACCATCTTGGTGGAGTCCTCAAAGTTTTGGAGGATGGTACAGATGTCTGACATCCATGTCCATTCCTGAGGTCTTATGTGTGGAGTCTGACCTGAATACCGACGGCCTTGTTAATGCTGATAATCAACAACTGCCCTCTTTTGCTCACAAATCCTTCCCAACATCTGCAAGGTACAGTTCCAAAGTGTGGGAACATCGCACACCAGTCAGTGAGTTGGAAGCTGCAAATGCTGCTGAAGCACGGCAAGGGCAGCAGAAGCTGTAGCTGACTTTCTAAAATAGGAACACATGCGGTGTACTTTGACAAGCAGATCCGGCAGCTCCGGATAGGTTTTGAGAAACCGCTGAACCACGGAGGTTAAGCTCATGGGCCATGCATGGTACGTGTGTGAGCTCGCCTCAGAGCCTCCACCAGGTTCCGGCCATTGTCACAAATGACCATGCCTCGCTGTAGGGTCAGCGGTGTCAGCCACAGATCTGCCTGCTCTTTCAGAACGTTGTGCGGTTTGTCACCTAAGCATATTAGCTTCAGCACAGCCTGTTGCTGCTTGGCCAAGGCAGTGCTGCAGTGCTTCCAGCTTGTGACTGATGTGGTCATTTCGGAGATGGAAGCTGAAGAGGAGGAGGCTGAGGTGCAGGAGCTGTAGAATGTGGAGGCAACCCTGATTGACCCAGGGCCCGCAATCCTCAGCGTCGGGAGGATGTCTTCCGTCCCAAGGTCTGACTGGGTCCCGGCATCCACTATATTAACCCACTGTGCCATCAGCGAGATGTACCCTCCCTGCCCACCAGTACTTGTCCACGTGTCCATGGTTAGGTGGACTTTCCCAGTAACTGCCTTGTTGAGGGCGCACGGTTAATGTTGTGGGACACATGCTAGTATAATGCGGGGACGGCACACCAGGAGAAATAGTGGCGGCAGGGGACCGAGTACCAAGGGATGGCCGCCCCATCAGGTTGCAGAAAGCTTCCGTCTCTACGAGACTTTAAAGGCAGCATTTCGAGCGTAAGCATTCGCGAAATGTGTGAATTTAGTAGTGTGGCCTGTGGGGCGTTGGCTGCATCCTTGCGTTTGCGTTCCAAGGACTGGGTAGGTACAACTGAACGCTGCGCTGGGACAAGGACGTGAACGTGCTTGCTGATGGTGCTAGTTGAAAGTGTGCAATGACAGGTGCAGGGCGGGAAGCATCTTGACATGCGCCATGGGCAGGGGATTGGCATGCACCACAACAGCAAGAAGCATTGGTGTCACCCACAGACACTGTTCCTGGACCCTGGGGTTCGGTCCACTTAGTCGGGTGCTTTGCTGCCATGTGCCTGAACATGCTGGTCGTGGTAAGGCTGCTAGTTTTGCTACCCCTGCTGATGCTGGCCTGGCAGGTGGTGCAAATGGCCTTTTTGGGGTAATCTGTTATCTCGGGAAAACCTAACAGTTGTACTGGCAACTTCTGTCATGTTGGCGTTACAGGGAACGCTTTCCTGCCTTGTGTCTGCGGCCACCACACTGCTCCTTCCTGCCTGTTGTGGTGCTACGCCTCTCTCCCCTTGTGTGCTGCTGTCCTCACTCTGGATGTCCCCCTGCCAGGTTGGGTCAGTTAGTATATCATCCACCACCTCATCTTCCACTTCCGCCCCCTGGTCCTTCTCCTGATTTTCTGGCAATTGTGTCATCGTCATCATCATCCACCTATTGCGACAGTAATTGCACTTTTCCACCATTGCCTTCGTGTGACCATGGCTGCTCAAATATTTGGGCATCGCTACACGTGTTCTCTTGACTCGCTTGAAGCTGGCCTAGCGAGAGGCCCCAATCTACAAATTGAAAAGTGAACAGCTCTTCGGAGTGTCCAAGTGTGGTATCAGTTGTCTCCGGGCACTCGGCATGGTGGGAGGAAGGTGAGGACTATGCAGTCCAGACTCACAGCTACTGAAACTTGACCGTGTGGAAGATAGGGTGGTGGTGTCAAAGTGACTGGAAGTGACGCGCCCCCAGGGCCGTGGGGTACTCGGCAGCCGGGCCTATGGATGCTGGGAGGGTATATCACGGTGGCGGTGACCGGGTCCGTGGCCCAGGGCGGTCAATAAAAAGGGGACTTTCTATTTATAGGGGATTTATAGAGTTTGTGACGCCACCTGTGGTTTCTGGTAATTTGTACCAGCGCTGCGGCAGACCTCTGAGGCAGTTGATAGGCAGCTAGGATGGAACAGCTCCCCACAGGTGGAGCGGGCCTCAGGGCAGTGTAGAGTTTGGTGGTGAGTGGTGATGCTGGAACTTGTAGTGCAGAGGGAGAGATGGCGCAGCTGAAATAATTGATGGAGGCAGTGCAGTGCAGTCATCCGAGTTTTTACTCACAGTTCTTATGTAATTTCCACAGGTGCACTGTACGGGTGTCAGCCTCCCACGTCGCGCTGCGTTCACCAGACCGGGGGTTCAACTCTTCCTCAGATGTGTCAGGAGTGCTTGACGGAACCCCGTTTTCTTATGTTCCTTTCCTTGATCGACTACACGCTGGGTCTTCTCCCTCCTGCCCTGCGCTTCCCACTCACAGTCCCGCTCGGGTGCTCTGAAGTCCCTCTGGGCAACCTGGAGTTCCCAGACCTACTTGACCCTCACGGTGACGAAGATGAGGCTGTGGCAACTGCACTATAAAAGTCAGAAGCCTCCGGTTTTTCCAGCCAAGACCTGGAGTAACACGGCTGGTCCAGGGGCCGGTCCCCTTCTTGCGGCCTGATCCCTCTGACACCTGGCAGATTCGGGCCGTCCTGCACTCGCCATACCCCCTGGGATCCCTTCTATAGAATGGAGCCTTCCTCCTCTGCTCCCCTCCTGGGCCTCTATCACTAGGCCCCACTTGTGGAGCAGAGCTCCTGACGAGACTCTGCTCCTTGACTGCCCGTCCTCTCTCACTCATCTCTTTGCCACACTCGGGGCCCTCAGAACTCAGCAGCAGACGTGCCGCGTCTTCGCTGCTCTCAGACTCTCTGACTCTTTCTAACTAACTGAACCTACTGGCTCCACCCTCCATATATATATCCCTAACGGGCTTCCTCTGCTGCTGTGAGGTGGAAGGGTGGAGGTGTTTGTATGTAGTGAGGACCTGTTGTGGAGAAGTCCATCCATGCACCCTGGGTCCTGTGGTACCTGTGAACACCAGGGTGCCACAGAAGCATTATCTGCTATCCAACCAACAACCTTTTGACACTGCTCTAAGTTCAATAGTGGTGTGCTGCGGTTCCCTATTAATTGGGACAGGAAGGTCGAGCGACAAGATGTGGGTGTTTGTTGTGGCACAATTTCAGCTTGCCCACGGCCTTGGCCTCTGCATACACCACCACCATCATGTCCACTTCCCCATCCCTTGCCACTCACCTTGCCCATTTTAAATGGAGGACAATATTTTCAACGTTCACTAGAAATGGCTGATTTTGGAACACAGTTATATGTGATACGTCTGACAGAGAACCACTGTTTTAAATAGCAGGCCTGTAGTTTACTAATACTATTCTTCACAGCGACCTCATGTGAATAGCTTGACTGACACACTGTAACAAAATTGAAAAGGAATCAAGAAATGGCTGATTTTGGAACGCAGTTATATGTGATACGTTTGACAGAGAACCATAGTTTTAAATAGCAGGCCTGTAGTCTACTAATACTATTCTTCACTGCGACCTCATGTGAATAGCTTGACCGACACAGTGCAACGAAATGGAAGTGGAGGCCAAAATTTTCCACGTTCAGTTCAAATTTTTGGATTTTTATTGCTGTAATATGGAAAACATTTGGCTGTATTTTGCAGTGCTAACAAGCAAATGGAGCACTAACATGGTGTACTCTATATTGCTTTTTAAGCAAATAATCAGGTTTTAAAGGGGTTGTCCACTACTATTCAAAATAGCCCAATGTGTTTTTATGATGAAAAGAAGCTTCTTTCTAATTACCTCCCTCTTCTGTTTCTGCCTGTGAGCGGTGCTACCACTGGCCTCTCACCAGCATCACGTGTTCCCAGGCTGCAGCCAGCTCTGACATCTGCTCATGTCACATCATGATTCCGGATGCAGCCGGGGGTCTCCTCTACTGCGTTCCACGGTGGCTGCTGGGTTGTGGGCCGGGTTACCCCCGCGTCACACCCAGCATCCACTGCGCGCTCTCCCTCTCCTCATTCATTGGGAAAGCGCGCGGTGGATGCTAGATGTGACGTAACCCGGCCCACAACCCAGCAGCCACCGTGGAATGCAGAAGAGGAGACCCCCAGCTGCATCCGGAATCATGATGTGACATGAGCGGATGGGACCCCAACTCTGAGTCACGCCTCACTTGATGTGACATCAGCCGGGGGTCACGTGCTGCCTGTGAGCGGCCAGTGATAGCGCCGCTCACAGGCAGAAACAGCAGCGGGAGGTAATTAGAAAGAAGCTTCTTTTCATCATAAAAACACATTGGGCTATTTTGAATAGTAGTGGACAACCCTTTTAAGATTAAAAAAATAAATAAAAATTGGCCCTGTCCCCTAATATCTGGGGCTATGTCTACAAATATTTGTCACAGCAGGATCAGTCAGAAGTTGAACGTGCAATGGACCCTCTTGTGCTGTAACATGCACTGCAGTCTGTCACATACCCTGCCTGCCTGCCTAACTCCTGCTATCACCTTCACCACTGAAAATATGCAGCTGGATTAGTAATCAGAAGGACTGTTAGTTCAGATGGATATATGTATGTTGTGGAATACGTATACTAACTCTAAACAAGCAAATCTCTCCCTACTCTGCCTATTTCCAGGGTAAAAACAGACAGCATAGCCAGAACAATAGACAGAATTTTTAGAAAATAGCAAAAGGCAATGGTACTCACCAGCCAAGGTTTCAAGAAAAAATGCACACCAGGACACGGCCGGCCCCCTTTTGTTAGAAGGAGGTAACACAGGTGCAGAATGCTAATGAACAATCGCCCTCACTCACTCTCACTGGAGGGGCGACTACCCAGCACTAAAACTGCACACAGATGAAACTTGCAGTAGGGTGCAATTCACACACTCGCGGCACTGTGCCTAGCCAGCATCCTATTGCACGCCCCTACTATTCGACTAGGCGGGATGCCCGGCACCCTATCCGTGCATCGCAGAGTTGTGAAGCCCCCACTCACAAGGTCACCATTACTGGGCCTGGCCGTGCCCTGGCAGATAAAAAAAGTGCAAAAAATATCAAATGAGGTATTAGTTGATATTTTGGCCAAAATACGTAAGCTCGCAACCCATCGTCAAGGGTCCTCACGGTTTTGCGAGTCCCTACTCTAATATTAAAAACAGACAGCATAGCCAGAACAATAGACAGAATTTTTAGAAAATAGCAAAAGGCAATGGTACTCACCAGCCAAGGTTTCAAGAAAAAATGCACACCAGGACACGGCCGGCCCCCTTTTTGTTAGAAGGAGGTAACACAGGTGCAGAATGCTGATGAACAATCGCCCTCACTCACTCTCACTGGAGGGGCGACTACCCAGCACTAAAACTGCACACAGATGAAACTTGCAGTAGGGTGCTAAGCTGTGTGATTTTAATATTAGAGTAGGGACTCGCAAAACCGTGAGGACCCTTGACGATGGGTTGCGAGCTTACGTATTTTGGCCAAAATATCAACTAATACCTCATTTGATATGTTTTGCACTTTTTTTATCTGCCAGGGCACGGCCAGGCCCAGTAATGGTGACCTTGTGAGTGGGGGCTTCACAACTCTGCGATGCACGGATAGGGTGCCGGGCATCCCGCCTAGTCGAATAGTAGGGGCGTGCAATAGGATGCTGGCTAGGCACAGTGCCGCGAGTGTGTGAATTGCACCCTGCTGCAAGTTTCATCTGTGTGCAGTTTTAGTGCTGGGTAGTCGCCCCTCCAGTGAGAGTGAGTGAGGGCGATTGTTCATTAGCATTCTGCACCTGTGTTACCTCCTTCTAACAAAAGGGGGCCGGCCGTGTCCTGGTGTGCATTTTTTCTTGAAACCTTGGCTGGTGAGTACCATTGCCTCTATTTCCAGGGTAGACTGTGACGAGCATGGTGGCGTGAGGTCTTATAGACCTGATGACGCTGTGCGGCCAGCCAATCACTGTAAGCCCACAACCAATATGGCTACGGCATTACCGTACATGGCAAGCAATCACTGCATGTTCATTGGCTCTCTAAAGAGCGCCAAACATGCAGGGAGGGGACCCGAGCTCCCGCCCGAGCAACCCGGAAATACCTGTCGAGCGCCGAGCTTGTCGAGCACCGTGATGCTTGGGCAAGTACCGAGTAGTGGCGAGTACGTTTGCTCATCACTAACCACATCAAACCCCAGATGAACAAAATAGAAGTGATACAGAACTGGCCCTGCCCTCTCATTACAAAGCAGGTGAGAGCTTTCCTGGGGTTAGTTGGGTATTACTGGAGATTTTTTTCCCAATTTTGACACACTGTCATATCTCCATTGACAGACTTTCTGAAAGGGAGGCAGTCCGTAATGGTCCACTGGGATGCTTGGACCGAGGATGCTTTCCTGACATTGAAATCAGTATTGTGTGGGACACCTGTCCTGGTCACACCCGACTTCAAAAGAGAGTTCATTGTACAGACAGATGCCTCAGAAGTAGGTCTAGGAGTGGTACTTGCCCAGGAAATTAACAGGGAAGAGCACCCCGTGGGTTACATGAGTCGAAAGTTCACCCCAGCCGAAACCAGGTACAGTATAACGGAGTGTGCCTCTCCATTAAGAGGGCCTTCGAATCTCTCTGATATTATTTGTTGGGGAGGACATTCTGCATGATGACCGAGTCAAGCCATGGAGGAAATGCTTGGGCTACCCCGTGGTTCCTGTCCCTACAGAATTTCAAGTTTACAGTGGAACACTGGGCAGGCACTATACTGTCCTTATACACGTTAACACGGTGTGTAGTGAGACATGTAGCTAAACCCCCTATCTTCTTAAGAAAAGAGGCTGTGAAGTTGTAACCTTCTTTTATTGATAATAAATTGTCACAGGAAAGGTGAAACTATAATAATGTAATAGCAGCAGTATTCAGAATATCTGAACATGTAACACTACAGTTCATAAGATACAGATAGTCTGCAATTCACAGTATAACATGAGGTAATAATACAAGTTGACGATTATCTGTCAGGAATTCCCCAGGGACGACACTGGGGAGATCACGCAATATCTCACCGTGCCGTCATGCTGTCAGTATTTTGTCCGAAATGGCGAGCTCACGATCCAGACTACTCACTCCTTAGGTATCGGCAAGCGACCAGTGAGCATATGGCGTCACACCTCGGGGTTCCAAAGCATGGAATACATGTTTACACCCTCCGTATGGTCACTGTCAGCTTCACAATAGCCCAATTATTATTATTCTCTGCCACCACCAGCCGAGTTTGAAATATAATACAAGCCTGGCCGGACACCTGTGTTTTGGTAGCGTATATGGCTTCGGGGGAGGGAACGATTATAGGTCAAAAGAAACCGGACTATTCAATTTTATATTTAATCCAAAAGGGAGGCAGTGTTTAGGAAAAATATATACAAGTATGTTACAAAGGAGACATTAAAATACATAAGCAGTTACACAAATAAAACAGGATACAAGGAGAAACTTACACTATAAAGACTGCTGCGACGATTCAGTATAGGTGGAGGGGAGACGCTCCGTTTACTGTTATCGAACAGGGTCCTCCGCTATGATAGACATATACTCCCGGACAAAGAACATGGCTCCAGTCTCGACAAACTATTTTATGCTGAAGGGAGAGACCCCACTGTGATGACATCACCGGGGCTGAGCTCCACCCTTCAGATTTGTATTAAAAACCTGGTTTTTGGGATAAGTCATCGTGCGTTGATCCCAGAAGCCCAAAAGTAATATATTTTCTATTATGATTTTACCTTCATTTAGAGACTACACATAGTTGCAGTCTGCTATTCTTGTGTTTTTATGCTACAGCTCTACGTAACGTTTTTCAGTGACAGAAAAATATCCCTATCACTCCCTAGCTGGTCCTACCCCTAAAAAATATGGGTCCCGTTATTGGCGAACGTATGGAACTTCAGTTATTTCATATCGGAGTCGGCGTGTCTATAAACTTCTTTTTGAAGCTCGGGAAGCAGTCTCAACAGTTACACGCAAATGATTGCAATCCTGCCACTAATTACCCCCTGCATCTGCCAGGGACAAGATGCTTCTATTATGATTTTACCTTCATTTAGAGACCACACATAGTTGCAGTCTGCTATTCTTGTGTTTTTATGCTACAGCTCTACGTAGCGTTTTTCAGCGACAGAAAAATATCCCTATCATTCCCTAGCTGGTCCTACCCCTAAAAATATTGGTCCCGTTATTGGCGAACGTATGGAACTTCAGTTATTTCATATCGGAGTCGGCGTGTCTATAAACTTATTTTTGAAGCTCGGGAAGCAGTCTCAACAGTTACACGCAAATGATTGCATTCCTGCCACTAATTACCCCCTGCATCTGCCAGGGACAAGATGCTCACATCTTAAGTAGCTTGGTGGCACCTCTTGGCCCCCAGCATTTAAGGCTTTACTTATGACTCTGTTAATTGGGGCTTTGTGCTGAGATTTACATGGAGACAGCTTTTGTACTGACCAAAAGGGGAATAAGGGAGGGGGTGAAGAGAGGCTTGGGAGAAATGGTCAGTATCTATGTCAGGGGGAGGGAGAATATTTTCAATATTCCTCAATATTTCCCTGACACTATGTAATACAGTAAACATACTTATGAGACACAGCATTGTAACACATAGATAGTGGCTTACCAACTATGCTTGGAGCAAGCTGTTTACAAGGAACACAAGGTAGAAAATGAGTGGTAAAGGTGTTTTTTTCATGAAGAAGAAAAGATGGCTACTTTCTTATTTTTACTATGACAAAAACAATTTCATAATGCAACAGGAACTATCCCACAATGCCCTAGGAAGTTTCCCATAATACATAGCAAACTGAAACTTGATTAAGTCGCCAGCAGATGGTGGCGTTGCTGTTACCAAACAATAAGAAATGGATAGGATTAAAATACAGAAAGTACAATGTCGAAATTGTGATAGACATAAAGTGACAAAGCTCTCTGAATAGCTGAATTGACTGCTGGGACACAACACTCAATTCCTTCTTTACTCGGGAATGTCTTGGTAGTGAGATCTAACGGCCATTTTTTTCTCCGAGACTGGCAATGCTGGTTTGTCACTTTTTCCTCAGTTGTAGAGTAGGAATGTACTGTTTTTTTCCACTTGTCCCAGAAAGCATTGGAGAGACTCTGTACTTGTCTCTATCGACTTCTGTAACGATCTTTAACATTAAATTCTCCAGGTGGAGAGCAAATAAGTGTGGTCTTCTGCGTAAGCAGCGTGGCTGGTGTGAGAACAGTTGGGTCATTAGGATCGCTGGAAATCGAAGTCAACAGTCTGGCATTTATGATGGCCGACGCTTCCGCCATGAAGGTGGTCAAGCTTTTGTGAGTCAGTCTTGTAGATCCTTCTTGTAAGGATATTGAGTCGAGGATTCTACTTGCAATACCTATCATTCTTTCCCATGCACTTTCCATGTGTGAAGAATGCGGTGAGTTGAAAGTCCAAGTACATCTTTAGATATTTTTCTACGTGGTTCACATCCAAGTTGGAAGAGAGTTACAGTTCTCTTGCTGCTCCAACAAAGCTTGTGCCTCAATCAGAATGAATATGTTTGACGGGTCCTCTGATGCCAATGAAATGCTGCAGAGCGTTTAGAATAATAAATAATAATCTTTTTATTTATATAGCGCCAACATATTCCGCACCGCTTTACAATTCAGACAAATTTACAGACGTTATAGGTACTGTCCCCATTGGGCTCACAATCTGCATACCCTATCAGTATGTCTTTGGAGTGTGGGAGTAACCTGAGGGAACCTGAGAACACAGAGGAAACCCACGCAAACACGGAGAGAAGAAACTCCTTGCAGATGTTGTCCTTGGTGGGATTTGAACCCAGGATCCCAGCCACCGTGCATTAAATATCCATAGATTCGATTACTTCTAAGTGGATGGCCCTGATGGATAGACAAGTGAACATAATCGCCCTTTGTTTTCCGTTCACACGGCCTCCTCTGGTTTGCCGGACAACAACAGACCAGGGACCAAATACATCTAGGTCGACATTGATTAAAGGTTGATCTGCGCTAAGTTGGTCATATGGAAGATTCTCTATCTTCGGAATCTGTGACATACCCCGTTGCTTCCTTCAAGTAACACTTAAAGATGAATCTGCACACACCTCTTAGCTCCAACTATTCACAGTCCAGCTGCTCGTAAGTCTCCCTCTGTGAACGTACAACCAAGGTGCTTTGTCCGCTCATGGTAATGTTGAACAAGTAGAGTAGCTATGTGTTGTTGTCCAGGAACTATCACGGGATGTTTCTCTGCAGAATCTATTTTGGCTTCTTTAAGGCATCCTCCTGTTATTAAGAGCCCATCACCAATGATGACTGGGTCTAGTTTTCTCAGAACACTCTCTTTTGGCATTGGTCTTTGGCTGTCTACAGAGTCTATTTCTTTTGCGTAGATTTCATGCTGTACAGCCCAGATAATTACATTTTTTGACTGTTCTAGATTGAGAGAGATTGTGTGAACATGTTTACAATGGTGCTAGCCTGTGCAGATTCCTTTTCTTGCTGATGAGGTTGTCTTGTATGACTGAGCTATGTGTGTCAGGCGGGCAATGGCATGGACGAGCAAACTCCAAGTAGAGAACCTACTGAATCGACGGGATCCCAGGTGGCGGTTCAGAGTCTCTGTATGTAACGCAGATACTTGAGGGCGTATTTCAACGTCAGCATGTGCATCTACTAGTTCAATCAAGGTCATTTCTGTCAAGCTGGGCAGTGGTCTATGGGACCTGTAACCCAAATTGTTTCTTTGAGGTGATTAGCCGCAACGAATCTGGTTGCCTGGTCTGCAGGGTTGAGATGTGGAGGTACGTATTTCCATTGTTCAAGGGAGGTAGACCTTCTGACTCTGAGAACTCTGTTGCTGACTTGAGATGAGTGAATATGTTGGAAAAACTGCAAAAATCAGTAAAATTCGGTAAAAGTGCTGGAAATGATTCCGTTGCCACTAAAGTATTTTTAGCACTTCGGTTAGGATAGTGGTGGTGTATGATGAAATTTCTTGGAGCATATATTCTATTGTATACAGGCCTCATCCACAGAAAAAAAAATACTTTCTTCTTTTACTAACTTGAGGCAGGCTAGATGTCCGTTTGAAATTTCTTGGAGAATATCTTGTATATTATATATTCCTCATCCACACTAAAAAAAATACTTTCTTCTGTAACTAACGTGATAGAGTAAGGGAGATCTCAGTTTGAAATTGTTTGGAGCATATCTTCTGTGTTATACAGGCCTCATCCACACTAAAAAATACTTTATTCTGTTACTAACGTGATACAGGAAGCCATATCTCACCTTGTCATTTAGTGTCGCTGAAATTCAGCTGTGTGCAGGGCTGTTACAGAGTAAAAAATCAAATTTTTTGTTGCTAATATCGTGCTCCTACCACACTATCTGAGCAACATGAGTGGAAAAAAGAGAGGTTGTAGTGGAAGGGGGAATAGGCTGGTTTTCAAGGTATATGTGGGGTAGGTGATAATGTTAGTGAAAGCACTAGTAAACCAACACGGTCACGTCCTATCCAAAGACAACTGACAACTTCTGTTACTGGACGGGCTGCTCCACTCCCTTTCGTTGGCAGCGGTACGCCTTGTTGATGAGGGTCAGAAAGAGCATGTGCTCTAGTGGATGGCAAGCGCTGCTTCAAGTGGCCTCTGCTCCTCTTCCTCCACCCCAATATCACATACAGTGCAGTCCACAGAGGTGGCACCCCAATTACGCTTGCTTCCCCCCACATCACAGCTGTCCAAGTGCCCAACTGACTGTAGGGTGAGTTTGCAGAACTGTTCACACATTCTATTCCATAGGCATCAGTAGTGTACTCCAAAGATTCACAGAGTCAAGAAGAGGAGGAAAGCATCTGCAGGGTAGGACGATGTAGGGTCCGAGCAGCTTCCTGATCCTCGTCACCAGACGTTAACCCCCGGGGGAGGAGGTGATCCTGATGAGGCTCACGCTGACTGTACTGTGCTGTCAGGGCAAGAAGAGGATGAGGGTGACTCTCAGGGCAAGGAATGGAATAACAGATTGGATGATGATGATGAGGTTGTAGATCCCACTTGGTGAGAACCTAGAGGCACACAGATGAGTAGCTCATCTGAGGAGGTGGAGGCGGAAGAAGATGAGGAGGTTGCGATGCACCCTATGGCGCAGACATGGAGTGATGGAACCACGACAACCAATGCTTTCTTAGCGACAACTGTGAGTCTGCAGCTCACAGGGGCAGCAAGGTTCGCCTAGCCTAGGCCTTTTTTGACACAGCAAAGGATGAGCCAACTCATATTATCTGCAAACTTTGCAAGAAAAAACTCAGTAGAGGGAAAAAGTGCAATAATTTGACTATTACATGAATGAACCTTCACATGCGCAATCAACATGCGTTACTCTGGAAATCTCACTGCGATAAAATGCGGACCAGCGGACCTCAACAACCATCAGCCGTCCCATCAACCGCATCTGCTGCTTCTTCCTCCTCCTGTGTTATGGTGCCAAGTATTGTCACGCAGGTCTCCGACCGCAGAACCTCCGGTTTACCAGCTCCAGTCAGGCTGAGTGAGAGCCCGTCAGTTGTAATGGAAGCAGACATGCCTGCTGTTTTTGACCAATCTCAGAGAATGAGCACACCACAACTTTATCAATCCACCGTAACATCTCCGCCTGCACCTCACTCATGGTCCAGCAGTTTTTCCGGATCACCATACTCCGCCCTCTCTCAGCACTGCAGTCAGCCCTCAGTCCAGCAGTTGTGGTCACGTAAAAGATTGTTTCCTCCTACACATGACAAAGCTAAGAGGTTGAACTCCACCATCTCCAATCTGTTGGCCAAAGAAATGTTGCCTTTCCGCCTGGTAGATACAGATGGTTTCTGAAAGCTGATGGCTGTCACAGTCCCCCAGTACCAGTTGCCCAGTTGCCATTACTTCTCTAAGAAAGCTATGCCTGAGCTACACCAGCACGTCGCAGACAACATAATCCATTCCTTGACTAAATCCATGTCTGCCAGGGTGCATTTCACCACAGACACCTGGACGAGTAACCATGGCCAGTGGTGTTACATCTTGTTGACTGGGCACTTGGTGGCTGTGGGGGCAAGCGGGGAACGGGCTGCTCCACAAGTCTTGGAATCCCCAAGGCTTGCAGAACAAACTTCTGTATTTCACACTTCCTCCACTGCTTCTGCCTCCTCCACTTCCTCTAGGGCCTCCACCTGTGCACTCAACCTCTGTCTTAATGAGACACGCATTCCAACAGTGCAGGGCGAATCCCTCCCCCCCCTTACTGCTCAGCCAGGGCTCACCGCAATCAGGCAGTGTTAAAACTAATATGCCTTGGAGATCACAGTCAAACAGCTGAAGAGTTGTGGAAAGTTCTCCAGGCTGAGTTTGAGCAATGGCTGTCCTCTGAACCTGGAACCAGGGAAAGCCGTGTGCGATAACGGTGCAAACCTGGGGTCGGCTCTACGCTGAGGCTAGCTCACTCACGTGCCTTGCATGGCTCACGTCCTCAACCTGGTGGTACAGCGATTTCTCCACCACTATCCTGGCCTGAATGAGTTGCTTCAGAAAACACACAAGCTGTGTGCTCACTTTTGCTGTTCACACCCCTCAGGTCATCGACTTGCATCGATAAAGACGTCTTTGTCCATGCCTGTTAACCAGTTGATATGGGATATGCCAACACGGTGGAATTCCACTCTGTACATGTTGCAGCGACTGTGGCAGCAGCAACGAGCCCTGACGCAGTATGTCATGTCGTATAACCTGGGCCAACGCAGTTTGCATGTGGGGCATATGACGTTTTATGGAGTGGGCACAGATTAAGGACCTCTGCACTTTTCTGCACAGTTTTGAAATGGCTACTAAGATGCTTAGCGCTGACGATGCCATCATCAGTGTAACGGGTCCGGGAGGCGGAACCTCTGAGCTACTATACAAGGGGGCGGCCCTTGTAAGGGAGCGGGTGGCAGTCTCTGGGTGAACGGACAGGGAGTTACGGCAAGTGATCAGGGCAGTCTCTGGGTAAGGGGTAGGTACGACCTGTGATGGCAGAGCCTCCGGGTAGGCTAGCAGGCAGATGGTAGATGTGTGCTCCCAGGTGAGCAAGCGAGAGTCTCTGGAATAGCAGGTGGTCACGGCACGTGACGGCGGAACCTCCGGGCTGGCAGGCAGGTAGGTAACGGAGAAGCGCTCCCAGGTGAGCGGGCAAGAGTCTCTGGAATAGCTGGTGGTCACCGCACGTGACAACGGGACCTCCGGGCTGGCAAGCAGGCAGGTAACGGAGATGCGCTCCCAGGTGAGCGGGCAAGAGTCTCTGAGATAGCTGGTGGTCACAGCACGTGACAACGGAGCCTCCGGGCTGGCAAGCAGGCAGATAACGGAGAAGCGCTCCCAGGTGAGCGGGCAAGCTGGTCCATAGACAGACTGACCGGAGTAGTAAGGCAGACCGTCGGACCTCAGGCAAGCAGGCAGGTAGCTGATATGCGCTCCCAGGTGAGCGGGCAGGCTGGTCCTTTAGACAGACTGACAGGAGTAGTAAGGCAGACCGTCGGACCTCAGACTGGCAGACAGGTAACAAGTATTCAGGCAGGAATCAGGCAGGTAACTGGCAGGTAACTGGCAGGAAACTGGCAGGAAACTGGCAGGTAACTGGCAACGGGACCTGAGGGCTGAAGCACAGGTGAGACACAGGTGCAAACAACATTGCTCGGGCACCTCCATTTTGGAGGAGGTGCCTTATATATGATGAAGTCCTCCGGCCATTGGCCGGGGACTCTTTAGGGCGGCGCGCGCGGCCCCTTTAAGAGGAGGGGAGCGCGCGCGCGCGCGCCCTAAGCACAGGGGCCGGGAAGGAGCGCGCGCTGAGAGCAGAGCAGGAGGAGGACGCCGGGACGGAGCACGCGCTGACAGCAGAGCGGGGGGAGGATGCCGGGCACGGAGCAGAGCGGTGAGGGGAGCAGCGTCCCTGCCTAGCAGAGGGCAGGGACGCCGGCACTACAATCAGCATCACTATTCCGGTCATCTACATGCTGGAGCAGTCTTTGAATAGTCTACGGGAGGAGGTGGTGGTCCCAGAGGAAGAGGAGAATGCAGAAGAGATAAGAATGTTTCAAAGTTCTAGACTGTCGTCACACAGGCGGGTGCCAAGGGAGAGTGGATTACTGAAATCAAAGGGGGCTGGTGATACCAAACAAACTGTTAGGGAAGGTGCAAGTGCCAAGGAACAAATGGAGGAGTAAGAGGGGATGGGTGAGCAACAGTCAGGAGATGGAGAGGATAATCATCCCCTCTCTTTTGTTCATGGTTGGTGGGAGTGGATGGAGGAAGCAAGTATCAGTGTTACCCAGCCACCAACACAGCATGGGCTTAGACCTCATGGAAGAGCCTGAAATATAAGTGCCTCCTTGCTTCACTGTCTGCAACATGATTCTCGTATAGTTAGGATTCGAAATAGTGCTGGCTACTGGGTTGCCACTCTGTTAGACCCTAGTTATAAGAGTAAGTTTTGCCAGATGCCCCCCCCCCCCTGGAAAGAGACCTGCGAATGCTGGAATATCGAAACAAGCTTTTACACAACCTTAACAGAGGTTTTCCCCAAGACAGCAGTGAGGCACAAAGTGTGCATCGCAGCTCTAGACTTTCAACCTCCAGCACGTCAATTTGTCAGCACCAAAATATTAGCAGCAGCGTAAGTGGCAGAAGCAATTTCTGTGAGTCCTTTCACACATTTTTTTACACCAACTCATGCACCAGCACAGTAGAGTACATGTCTAACAGGTGGTGAACGACTCGAGAGGATGGTGCAGGTGTATCTAGCATTCAATAGCAATAACATCAGGGAGGGTTTGGACCCTTTGGTCTTCAAAAATGGATGAGTGGCCTGTCACGTCTTGGAGGTTTTATCATGCCCGGCAGCCAGCGTTTTCTCAGAATGTGTCCTCAGGGCTGCTGCTGGTGTCCTGACGGATAAGCGCAGCCGGCTGTCCCCTGAAAGTGTACACTGCATAATTTTCATCAAGATGAACAAGTCATGGATAACCAAGGACTTTTGCACCCCAATCGCAGACTGTAGGCGATGTTGTAGTTTTTAGTGTGCAGCATTGATCTCGCGTAATTGCAGTCTGTGATATCTTTAGTGTGGCTTCTGTGCCTGCTGTTGCTGCTGCTGCAGATGTTAACACTAATTTTTGGAAATATGAGCACTCCTGGTTGGGTCTCCATCTGCTGGGTTGGCTGTAGTGGAAGAGGTGTCAGTCCCCATTAGACTAGGTCTACTCTACTGAAATTGATGCAACTTTGGTTGTGTCTACCATTAATTTTTGGAAATATGAACACTCCTGGTTGGGTCTCAATATACTGAGTTGGCTGTAGTGGAAGTGGTGTCGGTCTCAATTATACTAGTTCTACTCTATTGAAATTGATGCTACTTTGGTGGTGTCGGCCCCTAATTTTTGGAAATGGGGAGACTGCTGGTTGGGTCTCCTTAATGTGTATTGCCTGTAGCAGTAGGCCTCCCAGAGCGGCAGGCCTTCACCTACTTTCAGCCAACTACCCGTGTAACTATCCTTACATTTTAGTACCAATACTAATCTATGAAGCTGAATTTTCTGCCATCTGAGTGTGGCTGAGCATAAAAGCAGGATGAGCTATTGCATGTGGTATCAGGGCTCCCAGCACAGCAGGCCTACACCGATCCCTCACCCACCTCTTAATTTGAAGTTCAATTCAAAGCTGTAAATGCTGGCCCAGACCCTGATACCTCAGGCATGGCCCAGACCCTGACACCTCATGCATGGCCCAGACCCTGATACCTCATGCATGGCCCATGGCTGATTGCTGCTGTGTCATTATAAAATTTGTACTGTGGGTCAATTGAGGCCACTTTCCTGCGGTCTGCCCCTAATTTGATCTGTTTTGGCAGCTTTTGGGCCCATTTGAAGGTGTTGTGTATGCATTTGGTTTTGCCCCCCATTCAATTCAATGACATTCGGCAATGTTTGGTGAATATTCAACAAATAAATAGGCGAATATTGCAAAATCGGCGTTCGTAATCCAAACTGAACATTGAAATATTCACTCATCTCTATTGCTGACATAGACATACTGTAGAAGCATCTCACTTTATTATAGATGTATCTTAGTACTATCTGGCTGTCAATGTTAAACTCAACATCTTTAACCCCTTCGCAACCTTGGGTTTTGTCGTTTTTGCTTTTTCGTTTTTTGCTCCCCTTGTTCCCAGAGCCATAGCGTTTTTATTTTTTGGACAATATGGCCGTGTGAAGGCTTATTTTTTGCGGGACAAGTTGTACTTTTCAACGCCATTACTAGTTTTACCATATCGTGTACGGGAAAACGGGAAAAAAATTCCAAGTGCGGTAAAATTGCAAAAAAATTGCAATACCACAGTTGTTTTTTATTTATTTTTTTACCACGTTCACTGAATGCTAAAACTGACCTGCCATTCTTATTCTCCAGGTCATTACGAGTTCGTAGACACCAAACATGTATAGGTTATTTTATATTTAAGTGGTGAAAAAAAATCCAAAATTTGGTAAAAAAAAACTAAAAAAAATTAGCTCCATTTTCCGAGACTTGTAGTGTCTCCATTTTTCGTGATCTGGGGCTGGGTGAGGGCTTATTTTTTGCGTGCCGGGCTGACGTTTTTATTGATAACATTTTGGGGTAGATCCGATGTTTTGATCGCCCGTTATTGCATTTTATTGCAATTTTGCGGCGACCAAAAAACGTAATTCTGGCGTTTAGAATTTTTTTCTCGTTACACCGTTTACCGATCGGATTAATTCTTTTTTTATATTGATAGATCGGGCGATTCTGAACGCGGCGATACCAAATATGTGTATGTGGGTTTTTATATATATATATATATATATTTTTTTATATTTTTAAAAACATTTTTTTTTCACTTACTGCATGCTTCAATAGTCTCCATATAGCAGAAATGGTCCTGTGCTATGAGCGCCGACCACTAGGTGGCGCTCATAGCGACGAGATCATGACAACCACAGGTGTCTGCTGCAGACCCTGGGTTGTCATGCCCACCCATCGGTGACCCGCGATCACGTGACGCGGTCGCCGATGGGCGGGGCTTATGACGCGCAACCCAGAAGCGCGCGCTAAATGCCGCTGTCGGAGATTGACAGCGGCATTTAACATGTTAACAGCCGCGGGTGGATCGCGATTCCACCCGCGGCTGTTGCGGGCACATGTCAGCTGTAAGAATCAGCTGACATGTGCTCGGTTCAGTGAGGGCTCAGCGCAGCAGCCCTCACTGAACCGGGGGTACACAAATGTGCGTACTAATACGGCAAGGGTTGGAAAGGGGTTAATCTCCAGGTTAATTTCCATAGTGACGAGTTTGGCCAAGTCGACTGCTACCACAGTGGCGCACAGTTCCAGGTGTGGTACGGTGTGTTCACGGAGTGGTATAAATTTTGCTCTGCTCATGACGAATCTTACATGTCATTGTCCACTGGTGTCTATGCCTTGCTTTTGATGATTACAGGAGCTGCAAACTTCAGTGGGTCATATAAACTGTTTATGGCCGACAGCACTCCTCTGCGAGTGAAGGGTTTTTCTTCTCTGCTAACCTGGAAGGTGAAGATATCAGCTTTTATGTCCCACAGTAGGCCGAGGCTCCTCTGCATTGGTGGGAGAGTCTATACCTGCATCTAAAGTCTTCAAGTTATTTGACTTATCTTCAGGAGGAAAGGCTTCCATCAATTCCTTGCTGTTAGAAGCAGTCTTGTGTAACCTCAGGTTAGTTAGCATATATTAAGAAGACTAATTGCAGTCTCATTTGTGGGTTGATTTCAAACAGTTGTCCACATAGAAGTCCTTTTCTACAAAGAGTCTGACATCTATTCCATACTTGGCTTCAACCTCTTGAGCCGCTCGTCTCAGCCCGTAGATGGCTAATGCAGTAAAAGGACTATTACCAAAGATATCTACCTTCATACGATACTCTCATGTCTTTGGAAGTATCGTTATCTTTGAACCTCAGGAATCTCAAGAAATTTCTGTGTTCTTACTTAACGAGGAAGCAATGGCACATCTGTTGGATATCTGCTGTGAATCCAATAGGGTCTCTATGAAAACGGGGAAGAACTCCGAAGAGCTTGTTGTTCAGATGTGAGCCTGATAACAAGACATCATTCAATGAGACAGCTTCATACCTGGCACTCAAGTCAAATACTACCCTGATCTAACCTGACTTCTTTGGGTGATACACTCCAAACAGAGGTAGGTACCAGCACTCTTCCGAGTCTTGAAGTGTAGGTGCTAACTCTTCATGTCCGTTCTTGTATACCTTCTACATGAAGGTAAAGAAATAATCTCTCATCTCTGGTTTACTACATAAGCTGTGCCACGCTACCAGAAAACAGGCGTCCGATCAGGCCTGTATTGTATTTTAAAAGCTGGTCGGTGGTGGCAGCAAATAATAATAAGTGGGTTATTGTGGAGCTGACAGTGATCGTACTGGGGCATATACACATATTCCCTGCATTGGAATCCGGAAGTGTGTACGCCATACGCTCACTGCACGCTTGCCGATACCTACGTAGTGAGTAATCGGGATCAAGAGACAAATCATTTGTAAACTTATTCTCTGTTCTTAACCAAACGTTGTCTTTGAGGCTTGAAGGGTAGAGGAATTGAAGCCAGGAATTGAAGTTCGAGGGTGATAATTTGCATATTCCTGGTGGATTCTGGGAAGAGTGAAGAGTCTCCACGAGTCTGAAGATCTTTGGGTATAGCTGGATTGAGCTGCTTGAAGGGAATCATCAAACTGTGCGCCTAATCTTTACGGTTATTGATAACTAGAGGTAGCGGGCACCACCCAAAATCCAAATGGGATCTCCTAATGCAAACCAATAAAGTAGAGAAAACCAAGAAAAAAGAAGTATGCATATACAAGGGATCACCCAAGTGCAATTAAATGGTCTACTCTTTATTAAATATATAACAACGCAAATTTTAAAAACATAGGCACATATCAAATGCAGCCAGATAGGGCTGGACATGGAAACTGTCAAGCTCCAGTTTTATGACACAATGTATCAATAAACGGGGTTAAAATCTGCCAAAAAATGATCAAATGTTCATCCTGACTCACAAAGATACTGCCTAAATATTATATAAGTGATCAGAGCAATAAGGTTTCCATGCCCAATAATCAAGGCATAAGGTGGATCAAGAGAGGAGAGGCAAAGCCACGCGTATCGACACCATCTTCCTCAGGGGTAAGTGTGCCTCCATAGGGTAGTCACTTGTTTTTATATGTGATATAATTTAAAGATGCATACTAGCTCATGACGATGGTGAGTACCGGTGTGCGGCGTCCCCAGAATCATAGTGCGCAGACGCGAGTCAGGCAGAGGCCGGAATTCACTAAACTAGTAAGAGTGCGCACGCATGTATGTAGTGAAGGCCAGAAGTCCGAGCCAGCGGCAGTAACAATTCTCAGCGCGCTGCTACCAAAGAACCATAGTGTGCCGGAGCCAAACAGGTGAGGCCACAAGAACCTAGGCATGAAGAGTATGCAAGCGGGAACCAGACGGCCAGAAGTGCGCAAGCGTGGACACAGCAGGCGAAAGTGCAAAGCGCGCAGGCGTGAACTCTGCGTAGACCAGCAGACACTGGAAAAAAGGGAAGAATAAAATTAATATCCCATGCTTACAATACACAGGCATTAAACCAATGCTAAAGATGCGCCCCTGGGCCTGTGTCGCGCTGCGTTGCGCACGCGGGAGCTTACCCGGAGCCGGATCTCTTGAGGGTTGTAGTCTCGTGGCGGTGACCCGGTCCGTGCCCAGGGAGTCAAACTGAGCGGCGATGTAACAGCGGTAGATGCAGGACGACTACGCCACCCGTTGAATGCAGCTATGGAGCTGCCGCTGCAGGACAGTCCGCTGAGGCCGGTGGATGGATGGTGCAGCGTAGATGGTATAACCCCCAATGGGAGGGGTATGGCCTCAGGGCAGCAGATGTGGATGATGGGGGTAGCAGGAACCACTCAGAGACGGTGCGGTGTAATTCAGGGTCTTTACTGGTAACAACGATAGACCCTCCCGGAGTACTTGCTAGTGAACGGGGCCTGGTCAGTCCTTGAGCAGATGGGATCTCCCCTGGCCAGGCGGAGTTATAGGCCTCCCAAACTGACTGTACTCTTCTGGCTACCTTGCTAGAAGCGGATATAAGTAGCCCACGTCCCTGAGTGTACCGTGTGGTGCTCACCCGTATGGCCGGTGACTCGGGGCCTTCTATTGGCTTCCGCTCCACGATGGCGGTGCTGGTCCCACGCGTGTGACCGTGCTTTCGGATTTCTGGGCCTGAGGACCTGAAATCCCCTGCTGGTCGGCTTCTGCTGCTGGGTAAGAGTTAGTCCCCACAGCCTCGGACGCCGGGTCCGGTAAGAAAGCTTCTCAGTCAGGGCGAGCTCTGCAGCTGCCAGCCCCTGACTCGTAGTAGTATTGCTTCTGCTGTTTCTTGTCTCTACTCTCCTTGACTGACTAACCCTGCCTCAGCCCAGGGTTTTTACAGGGGAAGTTCTTCCCCTCCCAAGACTGGGCAGGAGGTGTGGCATGCACAGGATCCCTGACCAAAGGACCTCCCACCTGCTCTCAGACATAACATTACATTACTGTGGAAAACCAGACCCCTGGGGTGCCACACATGCAATACAAAAGAAATGTCCATTAAAAGCAACTCCAGTACTCCAAGATAATCATTATTCAATATATCAAGTAGGAATACATATATATATAAATAGATAGGTAAATGAACAGTCAATCAAGGAAATATATGAGTAGAAATAACAACATGATGTAGCGCCGGCGTTTCTGCCTCCTGCCGGGCAGAGACGCCGTTCCCCTCACAGCTGCTGTCCTGGTCCAGCGTCTTCCAGCTTCCCTGCTGCTGTTGCGCGCACCGCGCACAGCTTCCCGGGCACTGAGCTTAGGGTGCACGCGCGCTCCCACCCTCTTAAAGGGGCAGCTTGCGCCGTCCACAAGAGTCCCCGGCCAATGGCCGGAGGACTACTATTTAAAGCACCTCCTCCAAAATGGAGGTACCTCTGCAAGGTTGTTGTTTGTGTGCTAACACTCTCCTCAGCCCTCAGGTTCCAGTGCCCACCAGTCTGTCTGTCAGCCATGCCTGCCTGTCTATCAGCCGTGCCCGCCAGCCTGTCTAGCATCCGTGCCCGCCAACCTGTCTATCAGCCATGCCCGCCAGTCTGTCTATCTGCCGTGTCCGCCAGCCTGTCTACCTGCCATGCCCGCTGGCTTGCCTACCTGGATCACCTGTCAGGTTACCTACTGAGTCCGCCTGCTTGTCTACCCGGATCACCTGTCTGGCTACCAGCCGTACCTGCCTGCTTGCCTACCCAGATCACCCATCAAGCTACCTGCCATACTCTTCCGCTGTACCTGTCAGCCTCAGCCATCTGACCCATGGGAGTCGCCTGCTCTCACACAAGGTCGGTCCCAGAGTGGCACCTAGTTCCCCTGCCCGGTCCCTCCTTGGTTCACAGAGTCGACTAAGCCGCCATATGGCGAGGGTCAGTCCTAGTAGGCGCTTAGTTACGCCCCTCTGGTCCCTCCTTGCATCCCAGCACAGAGGTTCCACCACCCGGATCCGTAACACATGAAAAGTCCAATGGGTACCCACATTGGTGAGGAGCTGATCATATCATGAGTCTATCCACAATATTTACAGTATTGGTTCAACAAGAGCCAAACCATAAAATAGTTTGATCGAACTGAATATTTCCAGGAAGAGCAATGTTGGCTTTAAAGGAGAGCTAAGACTCCACATATATGTAATAACAGATGTAGTGAAAAACAAGTAAGGACACAAGTGCATATAAAGGTAAGACAGTTCTACAAGAGGGAATGATGAGAGAAGAAACATCTTCATCATATAACCGTGATCGAGCCCCCGTATGGACAAGAAGGGCAAGAGTGACCCAATATAATAAAAGTGACATCATTTGATGGTAGCATGACATTTGTCATCCGACGTGTAGAATTCATCCATCATCCAACATGTAGCAAAGAACCTCCATGATTAGTGTCATAGAAATATTAAGGATCTCTCTCCTCCTGAAACCCCTCACCCCCCCCTCCTCCATAATGGTTGTCAGAGTAGCAGAGGTGACAATGTACAGAGCTGTCTGTATGCAAACTAGCACACACAGAAGTGGCTAAGAGGCAAATGCCAGTACGAAGAGAGGTGGCAATCCCAATTAACATTCGAGTGTATTTTCCAGTGCACAGACCTGCGATAAATCTACATCTAGGTGAGAAGCATGTACTCCCGGGCTTCAAAAGAATTCTCTCTCACCCACCAGGGCCTCCCCCTTTTGCTGAACAGCAATCTTCAGTCTGGCAGGCACCTACACGAAATATTGAATATTGGACGTTCCTTAACTCCAATAATAATGGGACACGTATTTTTAGCCGCATGGTAGGCTAAGGAGAAAACACTTATTTTTCCGTAGCTGTGAGCCCCTCCAGTGAGCTGTGGCGCAAATGTACCAGAATAACGGACTGCAGCTGTGCCATGTGAATTCTCTAAGGAAAGGTAAATTCATAATAAAGAATATCGTGTCACTTGCAAGCTTCTGCGATCAACCAGCGATAAGTTATCCCAGAAGTTAGAGAGTTTAATAAAAATATGAAGGCTGGAGCCCAGCCCACATGATGTCATCACAGGAGGTGTGTGGGCAGGTTCCCCTCTTCGACATAAAAGACCCAGCCGAAGGTGGGTCAGTACTTGTTGCCGGAAGGTATATAAGCAAGGGGTCACGTTCGTTGAAGGGGCATTTGAGCATCTCCCCTCCAGCTAAACTGAATCGTCTCTGCGATCTCTTTAGCAAGTTCTTCTTTCATCCTATTTTATTTGTTTAACTGTATATTCTGTACTGTAAATGTCTCCTTTTGTAAAACCTTTTGTATATTTTTCATAAACACTGACTCCCTTTTGGATTAAATATAAAATGTAATAGTTCTGTTTCTTTTGTCCTGTAATTGTTCCCTCCCTCAAAGCCATATGCTACCAGAAAACAGGCGTCCGATCAGGTCTGTATTGTATTTTAAAAGCTGGTCGGTGGTGGCAGCAAATAATAATAAGTGGGTTATTGTGGAGCTGACAGTGATCGTACTGGGGCGTATACACATATTCCCTGCATTGGAATCCAGAAGTGTGTACGCCATACGCTCACTGCACGCTTGCCGATACCTACGTAGTGAGCAATCAAGACCAGCAAGATAGAAAAAACCTAACAGGAGAGTTCTAACAGTACCCCCTCTTCTATGAGGTTCCTCCGGATCCCCTAGGCCCAGGCTTATCAGGAAACCTCTTGTGAAACGCTCTGACAAGTCTGGAAGCAGAAACATCATCCGCCCTCACCCATGAGTTATCCTCGGGTCCAAAACCCTTCCAAGCGACGAGATACTGCAAACTCCCTCTATAGCGTCTAGAATTTAGGATGCGGGAAATTTCGTATTCCCCGTCCTCCACCACCGGAGGAACAGTGGCAGAGGCGTCTCCATCCGACACATAAGCTCTTTTCAACAGAGAAACATGAAACACCGGATTAATCTTCCAGGAGGTAGGAACCTCCAACCTAACAGCAGATTGGTTAACTACCTGAAGCACCTTAAAGGGCCCTACAAACTTGGGACCCAATTTTTTAGAAGGAATCCTCAACCGCAGATTCTTAGAGGACAACCAAACCATGTCACCAATAGCAAACAAAACCTCTTGCCGTTTCCTATCAAAGTACCGCTTAGATTTTTTGTTAGCCTCCTGAAGATTACCACGCACATCCGTTCAAACTCTCTCAAAATAACCGGAAAAACTCTCCTCCTCAGGCACAGCCGATACCAATTTGGAGAATGACCCAAAAGGCGGATGTCTCCCAGAACAACAAAAAAAAGGCGAACAACCAGCAGAAGAGGATGTATGGTTGTTAAGAGCAAACTCAGCAAGTGGCAGAAACTCAGACCACCCCTCCTGATTGTCTGCCACAAAACAACGCAAGAACTGCTCAACATCCTGGTTCTTTCTTTCTGTCTGGCCATTAGACTCAGGATGATATCCGGATGAAAACAACAAATGAACTCCCAACCTGTCACAAAAAGCACGCCAAAAGCGAGCCACGAACTGAGGTCCCCTATCCGAAACAATGTCAGTAGGAACGCCATGTAGTCTGACAATTTCCTTGACAAAGGCCTTAGCGAGTGTCTTAGCGCAGGGCAGATTGATGAAAGGAACCAAGTGACACATCTTGCTAAAACGGTCCACGACCACCCAGATGACTGTGAAACCCTCAGAGGGGGGAAGGTCAGTAATAAAGTCCATAGCCAGATGTGTCCAAGGTGCACTAGGGCAAAGCAACCCCGCTGCAGGAGTATGTGAAGACTTAGATCTAGCACACACCGTACATTGACGCACCCACTTAATGACTTCCTTCTGCCATCCAGGCCACCAAAAACTGCGACCCACAAGTCTCTTGGTCTCAGAAATTCCTGGATGACCTGCCAACCGAGACTCATGACACTCAACAAACAAATCTCCCCTAAAGGTCCTAGGCACAAACAACCTCCCATGGGTAGTGTTAGATGGGGCATTCTCCTGAGCTTTAAGAATCTCATCCTCCAAAACGGAGTCCAAAGCAGCAATCACAACACCTTCTTGTAAAATGCTCCCCTCCTCCTCAGCACCGACCATGGGAGAAAAGCTGCGAAACAAAGCATCAGCTTTAACATTCTTGGTACCCGGGATGTAAGTAACGGAAAAATTAAAACGCGAGAAAAAAAGTGCCCACCTAGCCTGACGGGCATTCAAGCGCTTGGCAGCATCAAGATAGATCAGATTTTTATGATCAGTGAAAACCTGAATGGGAAATTCAGCACCTTCCAAGAGATGACGCCAGTGTTCAAATGCGAGTTTAATCGCCAGCAATTCCCGATTACCAATATCGTAATTAAGTTCAGTCTCAGAAAATTTTTTTGAAAAAAAGGCACAGGGATGTAATCCATCCCCGTTATCCTGAGACAATACTGCGCCAACCCCCACAGAAGAAGCGTCAACCTCAACCAAAAACGGCTTAGTCACATCAGGCTGCATAAGGATGGGAGCAGAGGTGAACCTCTCCTTTAGAAACACAAAAGCTTCAATGGCCTCAGTAGTCCACTGAACCGCATTAGCACCTTTCCTGGTGAGATCGGTCAGTGGTTTAACAATAATAGAACATTTTTTAATGAATTTTCTGTAATAATTGGCGACCCCAAAAACCTCTGTATCAATTTCAAACCAATAGGCCTAGGCCATTCCTGAACCGCCTGAACCTTCACAGATTCCATCTCAAAGTCCTCGCTGGAGATAATGTAGCCCAAAAAACTAATTCTCTGTACAGCGAACTCACATTTCTCCAGCTTAGCAAAAAGCGAATTGTCAATTAATAACTGTAATACCTCACGTACGCTCCGCCAATGAGACTCCAGATCAGGCGAATAAATCAAAATGTCATCCAAATACACAACCACATTTTTGCCGATCAAAGGTCTAAGGATGTCATTAATAAGATTCTGAAAAAATGCTGGAGCATTGGTAAGACGAAAAGGCATAACCAGGTTCTCAAAATGACCCACAGGAGTGTTAAAAGCAGTCTTCCATTCATCACCCTCCTTCATGCGCAACAAATTGTATGCCCCCCGGAGATCTATTTTAGAGAACCACTTGGCCCCCACTAACTGGTTAAACAAATCAGGAATCAATGGCAGTGGGTAAGGATTGCGTACAGTAATTTTATTAATCTCACGAAAATCCAGACAAGGACGTAACCCGCCATCTTTTTTTTAACAAAAAAAATCCCACAGCCACAGGAGACTTGGAAGGCCTAATGTGACCGGCGGCCAAGCTTGTCTGTATGTATTCCTCCAAAGCCTTTCTCTCAGGAATAGTAAGATTAAATAAACGACTTTTAGGAAGAGTCGCTCCAGGGACAAATTCAATGGTACAATCATAGTCTCTATGGGGAGGCAAAATTTGTGACTCCTCTTCAGAAAAAACTCTCCAAAAATCCTGAATAGGTACAGGTAATTCCCCTTTTTCCACCGCAGCAATACATCCGTTACAACACTTGTCATAACACTTAGGGCTCCAGGACTTAATTTCATTGGTAGACCAATCCAGTACAGGATTGTGCAATTTTAACCAGGGTAACCCCAAAATTACTGGAGAAGGCAAATTATTTAATACCACCAAATCCAAATTTTCTTGGTGAATACCATTAATAGTGAGGGGAAATTCACAGACCTTGTGAGTAACACTCTTCAAGGGGGAGCCATCGACAGAAACCACAGCAATAGGGGATGACAAAGGTTTGGGTTTTAATTTAAGTTTTTCCAAGAATCCCCTATCAATCACATTCAGAGTAGAACCACAATCCACAAATATCCGAAATTCAATTAATTCTTCCTGAGCAGCAGTAGTAGCAGAAAGAAATACCCCCTTAGTATTTAAACAGGCAATACGGGCGTAACTGACCTTTCTTTTTTCTTTGTTCATACGAAGCACACAGTTCTTAATAAAATGGTCAGATTTCCCACAATAAAAGCACAAACCTTCAGAAGATCTGCGGTCTTTTTCCTGAGAGCGGGGTGCCATCGCCCCAATCTCCATCGGCTCTCCAAAGTCAGTACAGACCCTCTCAAGACTCGGAGCTGACATGGCAGAGGATTTACTCTCATTAACCCTTGCACGCAGTCTCCTGTCCACCCGTATAGCTAATTGCATTGCCTCCTGCAAGTTTCCAGGTGTGGGATAAGCAATCAGCAAATCCTTAACCCTTTCACCTAGCCCCGCAAGAAACAAACTTTTCAAAGCTGAATCGTTCCACCCCACCTGGGCAGACCACCGACGGAAGTGAGAACAATATTTTTCCACATTACCTGATCCCTGCCTCAAACGTCTCAATTCAGTCTCAGCTGATGAGACACGATCAGGATCATCATACAACAAACCCAAAGCAGAAAAAAAACTATCCACTGATCTAAAGCATGAATCACTAGGTTGGAGAGAAAAGGCCCATCCCTCAGGTTCTTTGCGCAAAAGTGACATTATGAACCCTATGCGCTGTGATTCATCACCAGAGGATCTGGGTCTCAAATGAAAATACAACAAACAAGCATTTGTAAAGGAAAAAAATTCTTCTTGATCACCAAAAAATAAATCAGGCAAACGTACCTTTGGCTCCACAAAATGTGCTCCAGAACAGCTACTCACGTGTTGTTGGAGCTCGGCCACCTCCAGAGAGAGTCCCTGCAGGCGTTGAGCCAAATCCTGAACCGACACCATGATGGAAACTGGAAGTCTTTCCTTAGAGATACTTTTGGGCTGGACTTACTGTTATGATCTGCTACAAACACTAAGGAAAGAAAGGAGATCTGTCCCTACAATAGAACTAAGCTAGATCCCTACGATGTAACGGGGAACCTGATCCTGCGATCAGACCCGCTAAAGTCCTCGGCTAGTCTGTACAAAGACCTATAGATGCAAGGGAGGGATCCCTACAAGAACTAGGGACTGGGATAAAGTTGGACACCTCCTAGCAGAAATTGTAGCAGTAAAAGACAAACACACAACATAGAACATAAAGGTCCGAAGACCTAGCTAAACTGACTGAGAAAGGTAACTAAGCACCAGGCTAACTTAAGAGTAGAAATTACAATGAAGTCCAGCAAAGCCAGGAGGGCGGAGCAGGATTAAATAGGCAAAAAAGGTCATGTGACCAGCAAGATAGAAAAAAACTAACAGGAGAGTTCCAACAGGTCAAAAAAAGATTCACATTATTCCATCGTGCCTGTTCAATCAAGGAAGACATTGTCAATGAAACAATACCAACGCAGAACATGTGTCTTGAAGACTGGCAAATTACACACATGGGTCTCCTCCCACCAGCCCATGTATACATTTGTATAAGAAGGCGCGTATCTTGCCTCTATACCTGTCCAAGACACTTGTCTGTAATAGGTTTGATAAAAAAAAAATAGTTTTTTTCAAGGACAAATCTCAAAAGGTCCAAGATAAAGGAGTCATGCTTATTGTTCAAATCATGATCGATTCTCATGGCATCCACATCGAGTGTAACCAAGATGGTGTTTTCTGGAATAGTCAAATTGTCCAATTGATTTATAAGATGTGATGAATCCCTAAGGTAGGACCCTAGGGAATAGACAGAAGGCTGTAAAAAAAGGTCCAGATAAATGTTTTGCCACTCATAGAAGTCACCAATGCCTGAAACAATAGGCATGTCACACAAGGTGTGGGAAAGACTAAGTGCAACACAAAGGGAAGAGGGGAAGGGAGCCAAGACACTATAGAAAAGGGGAGTGGAGACCTTCTAGGCTGATCTGATATCACCCTGTCTCCCCTATCGTCCCTATATTGGTTCCTCACCAATCGCCGCACAGGAACCTAAACCCTGTATTTCCCTAGAACCTGGCCCTGAATAGGGAAGGGGATGAGCACTAGTCAGTCCCCACTAACAACTAAAGACAACAAGGGAGACAAACGCGAGGGAAAGTAACTTAGCTTGAGCTGACTTAAGAGAGATAACATCAAACGTTTTCCTGACATGAGAGAGGAAGTAAGCAGACTGCAATAACTCCAAGCCTTCACAAGGGAACATGTGAATATCACAGGCACCTCCTTGTAGCAAACAGAAAGTATTTAAACACCCAGGCCTGGGTGTCAATTAGCAGGATGGAGGTAGTCACTGGATCCTAGAGTGAGACAGATCTAAGGTGTCTGTAATGCCAAACGAAGAGATCTTCTGCAACTAACTGCAGGGCAACTGTCTGTTACAGCTGACACACCTGTGACAGTACAACCCCCTCTACGAGTGACCTCCAGACACTCATGACCAGGTTTCTCAGGATAAGAGGTGTGGAATGAACGAACCAACCTAGGAGCGTTCACCTCTGATGCTGAAACCCACATCCTCTCATCTGGACCATAACCCTTCCAGTTCACCAAATATTGTAGGTAACGACGTTGGAGACGCGAATCTACAATCCTCGAAACTCCAGACTACTATTATTATTGGGGGCGGTGGTAGGGGTGAGAGCTCAAGAGGTTCCACATATTTCTTGAGTAAGGACCTGTGTAAAACATTGTGGACCATAAGGGCCTGAGGAAGCTCAAGACGAAACACTGCTGGGTTAATGATGGCGGTTATTTTAATAGGGACCAATAAACCTAGGTCCCAACTTCCAAGAAGGGACTTTGAACTTGATATTCCTGGTACACAACCACACAAAGTCATTCACATTCAGGTCTGGACCTGGCAAGCGTTTTCTGTCAGCCATACGTTCATACCTGTCTCCCATGATCTTTAAATTACTCAGAATCCCCCGCCACACCGAGGAGAGCGACGAAGCAAAACGTTCCTCCTCAGGAACTCCCGAAGCTCCTCCCCCACTAAAGGTATCAAACTGTGGATGGTAACCGTATGCACCGAAGAACGGTGACTTGCCAGTGGATTCTTGACGATGATTATTAATGGCAAATTCTGCCAGCGATAAGTAGGATGCCCAATCCTCCTGATTTTCGGAGACGAAACACCTGAAATAGGTTTCCAAATTTTGATTGATGCACTCGGTCTGTCCATTCGACAGAGAGTGGAAGGTAGAGGAAAAGGACAGCTACTGCCCCAGTCGCGAACAGAATGATTTCCAGAACTTGGAAACAAACTGAGTCCCCTGATCTGACACCACATCGGAGGGAACCCTGTGAAGCCTCACAATCTCATTTATAAACACCTGAGCATGTGTCTTGGCATTTGGAAGTGCAGGTAATGCGACAAAGTGAACCATTTTACTGAACTTATCTACAACCACCAAAACCACCACTTTGCCTGCAGAAACCAGTAGGTCAGTAATGAAATCCATGGAAAAATGTGTCCATGGCCTGCTAGGGACAGGTAGCGGAAGAAGAATACCAGAAGGATGGGTATGCGATACTTTAGAATGCACGCAAATACTACAAGCATATACGTGTTCAATCACATCACGATGCAACCCCGGCCACCAAAAACGATGAGAGGGGAGGTCCGCAGTTGCCTTACCACCTGGATGACCAGCAAGCACAGAGTTGTGATGTTCCTTAATTACTTTGCAGCACAGAGTAGATGGTACAAATAACCTTCCTGGAGGGCAGGAGGCAGGGGCGTCCCCCTAAGCCTCCAACACCTCACCCTCCAGTTCAGGATACAATGCCAAAATGACTATACCCTTCTGTAATATCGGGGCAGGGTTCCCATGGTCACCACCCCCAGGGAAGCTCCAGGACAAAGCATCAGCCTTGACATTTGTGACTCCTGAACGAAAAGTGACAATAAAATTGAACCTAGTAAAAAACAGGGACCATCTGGCTTGCCTAGGGTTGAGACGTTTAGCTGATTGAAGATATGACAGGTTCTTATGGTCAGTAATAACAGTAATAGGATGGACAGCCCCCTCCAACCAATGTCGCCATTCTTCGAACGCTAATTTGATCGCCAAAAGTTCCCTATTACCCACATCATAATTTCTCTCAGCCTAAGACAATTTTTAAAAAAATAAAGCACATGGATGCCATTTACCAGTGGCCGGACCCTGAGACAACACAGCCCCAACCCCCACATCCGACGCATCAACTTCCACAATAATGGGATGGGAAACATCGGGTTGACTGAGTATAGGTACCGTGGCAAAACAATTTTTTAAGGAACAAAAAGCTTGGAGAGAGGCATCCGATCATTTGGAAAAATCAGACCCCTTCCTAGTCATGTTAGTAAGGGGTTTCACGATTACAAAGTAATTTTGGATGAATTTCCGGTAAAAATTAGTAAACCCCAGAAAACGTTGTAGAGCCTTCAGGTTCTCGGGACGGTTCCAGTCAAGGACAGCACGGATCTACTCCGGATTCATCCGAAAACCCAAAGATGACAACAAGTACCCAAAAAATTGTACCTCCTGAACAGCGAAAACACATTTTTCTATTTTGGCATATAGTTTGTTATCCCTTAATATCTGGAGTACCTGTTTAACATGCCCCCGATGTGTCTCAAAATCAGGTGAGTAAACCAAAATATCGTCCAGATAGACCACCACAAACCTCCCCACCAAATGATGGAAAATATAATTTATGAAATGCTGGAACACCGCAGGTGTATTAGTTAAACCGAAAGGCCTAACCAGACTCTCGAAATGCCCTTCAGGGGTATTAAACGCTGTTTTCCATTCATCCTCTTCTCTGATTCTAACCAGATTGTAGGCTCCCCTTAAATCCAACTTGGAGAATACCTTAGCTCCCACAACCTGGCTAAACAAATCAGGAATCAGAGGAAGAGGGTATAGATCTTGGATGGTAATTTGATTTAATTCCTGGAAATCTAAACAGGGACGTATACTGCCATCTTTTTTCTTCACGAAGAAGAACCCTGCCGTCACAGGCAAAGATGAGGGTCTGATATGTCCTTTCTTCAGACTTTCCGCAATGAAATCCTTCATGGCTTGTCTCTCAGGGCCAGAAAGATTATACAGTCTGGACTTTGATAGTTTAGCTCCGGGGGTCAGGTTAATAGGACAGTGATATGCACGATAAGGAGGCAAATCCTGACACCCCTTCTCAGAAAAAAACGTCCTCAAAACCAGACAGAAAAGCAGGTACTATTTCCGTAGAGACTGTAGCAAGGGAAATATCTAAACAGTTCTCATGGAAGTAATCTCCCCATTCAATGATCTCCCTGGCTTGCCAATCCTCCAAGGGATTATGTTTCACCAACCAGGGAAGACCCAAAACAATTGGGGTGGGAAGATCGTCCAGGAAATAGCAAGGGATTATCTCACAATGAACCGACCCCACTCACAGTTTTACATTATGTACAATCTGAGTTAGTGCTTTCTTTGCGAGTGGCGCTGAGTCCATGGCGAAGATGGGAATAGGCCTAGCTAAAGTATAGCAAGCAAGACCATGAGTTTTCACAAACTCAGCATGGACCATGCTGACTCCAGCTCCACTGTCAACAAACACAGAAATTTTCTCGGTTTTGCTCTCTAGCACCACCTCTGCTGTCAGGACAAACTGGGAACTGCAGGTTGGTGATAAATGCACCCCTTTCTTATAAAAAATCCAGACTACCAAGGGTTAATCGAGTTTCCTTTTGTTTAGGAAGCGAAGGACAGACCCCAATAAAATGTCCTTTTTTCCCATAAAAAAAGCATACGCCTTTTTTCTTGCGAATCTCCGGGGAAAAGTATGATACAGAGGCACCCCCTAACTGCATGGGTTCCTCTACCTTCCCCAGACCGCTGCCCTGGCAGAGGTACATAACCCTGACAAGAAGGCCCCGGAGAAGGTGGTCTCACCCGCCTATCCCCAAGGCGTCTATCAATACATTTAGCCTTTGACATGGCAACCTCCAAGGACTCAGGGATTTCATATAATGCCAAAGCATCTTTCAACCTTTCAGTAAGACCCTCACAAAATTGGCTTCTAAGGGCTGAGTCATTCCATTTAGAACCCGTTGCCCATCTACGGAATTCAGAACTGCACTGACTGATTCCCCTGCTGAAGGTGACGTAGCTTAGACTCAGCCAAGGCGACTCGGTCAGGGTCATCATAGATGAGGGCCAGGGCCCCCCAAAAACCTCCACAGACTGGAGACAAACCGAATCCTGTGGTAAAGAAAAAACCCAGGATTGCAGCAGTAAGATCACAATTCCCACTCGTTGCTCCTCACTTCCGGAGGAGTAAAGACAAAGTTTATGGTACAGTTTGCAGGCCTCCGTGAACACAAAAAAATTGTCCCTTCCTCCTGAAAACCTGTCCGGGGGGACAACCTTGGGTTCAGGCTGGACAGGCCTACTTGCAGAGACCCCACATTAGCGACCTGTAGTTGCTGATGCTGTTGCTGAACCTCACAGCGGAGGTCATTCACTTCCAGAAACAGACCGCGCAGCCTCTCTGCAACAGAATCCATACCAAGGGAGAAAGGAGAAAAAAAAACACGCTCGAAAAAAAGCAACAACACAGAAATCCAAGTGTCAGGTTTTTTTTCTCGCTAAATGTGCACGGTCGGTGATAATGTCAAGCAAGGTATGGGAAATACTAAGTGCAACACAAAGGGAAAAGGGGAAGGGAGCCCAGACACTAGGGAAAGGGGGAGTGGAAACCTCCTAGGCTGATCTGATATCACCCTGTCTCCCTTATCATCCCTATATTGGTTCCTCACCAATCGCCGCACATGAACCTAAACCCTGGGAAGGGGGGATGAGCACTAGTCAGTCCCCACTAACAACTAAAGACAACAAGGGAGACAAACACGAGGGAAAGTAACTTACCTTGAGCTGACTTCAGAGAAATAACACCAAACGTCAGAGAGGAAGTAAGCAGACTGCCATAGCTCCAAGCCTTCACAAGGGAACATGTGAATATCGCCGGCACCTCCCTTTAGCAAACAGAAAGTATTTAAAGACCCAGGCCTGGGTGTCAATAAGGAGGAGGGAGGTAACCGCTGGGTCCTAGAATGAGACAGATCTAAGAAGATGTCTATAATGCCAAACAAAGAGATCTTCTGCAGCCAACTACAGGGCAACTATCTGTCACATCTGACATACCCGTGAGAAGGCCTACCTGGTGGTACTTCCAGGGACTTGTGGACCTTTGGTAAAAGATAAAGTGTAGGAACCACCAGATGCGGGTTGGACAAAAAGTCACGCTCCTTATTATCAAGGATACCATATCAGAATGCTGCTCCAATCAGTCTGTCCAACTGGCCTTTAAATGTATCTGTAGGGTCAGAGGGGAGAACCTGATAATGAGTGGTATTTCAAAGTTTTCGTCTGGCCTCAGCAGTGTACATATCTTTCGGCCAGACGACACAATTGCCCTCCTTGTCCACCTCCTTAATGACAAATGAATGATTGCCCTTAAGTTTGTAAAGAGCTAACTTCTCCTCCTTGGATAACTTCTCCTCCTTGGATAAATTATTGCCCCTGTTGTTATCAAGTCTCAAACCTCGAATATCTCTGCAAACCGTTTAAAAAAATATTTGGATCATAGGAAACAAAGAAAATGAGGGGGTAGCCTGGGAAGGCAATCTGCCTGTGAATCTGTTGCTCTTACCTGGACCCCCTTCCTTTTCATCCAACAATTCAAGCAATTCCCGAAAAACCTGTCTCTCATCATCTGGGAGTGAGTCAATTAATGATGGTTGATGGTGAAGCAATTTAAACGATAGTTGCCTGCAAAACAGATAAAGAAAGATCTTTAGTGAGCTCAAATTTATTCAGGGGATTCACTGGAGAAAAAAAATAGACCCTTAATTAATAGGGCTTTCTCAGCCACCGTGAGAACATAGGTGGACAAATTGATAATCTACAACTCACCAGAGAAGGCGGTGGCTTTCTGAATACATGTTAGCGTCTCCTGTTTCGTCTTGTCTTCTTCTTATGTGAGTGGGACCAATCCATGAATCGCCTGCTTCTCTTTTTATTGTTCTGGATATTTTCTTCTGTCCCTCCTGGTACATTGTCTAGGTCGCTTAGATCTGAGGACAAAAAATCACTTGATGTCGAAACAGGAACAACGCACAGGATGAGTTAGACTGGGTGCGAATTCAACAGAGGACCCAGGAATGTATGCAGCTCTTGGCAGAAGTCGAACTACCTCTAAAGAAACAGTGCTCACCAGGAGACTCTCCTCGCCCGAGGACTAGCAAGTTAAAAGGAGGGAGCAATGTAAGTAAACAGAACCCTGCAGAACTAATACAGAAGAGAGAAGTTGCATAGGGGACAAAGTTAGCCAGTGCTCCGGGTCGGGTGACATGAGAGAGGCCAGCACAGGAGATAAAAAGCGAACTCGCCAAAAGCAAGGTGTATTTGGTGCCAGGAGGAGAGGCAGTAAAGGCCACAGCAGTTCCCGGAGCCATCATCATGGTTTGCAGTTGCGTGCATCCGTGTTGCCCAGACATCGACCGTCAAGCTCCGAAGACCCGAACAACGCCGGTCAAGGTTCCCAGCCCAAACGTCAACGGTAAAGCCACAAAGACCCGAACAATGCCAGTCAAGGTTCGTTATCTAAGTGACACCGGTTAACAGTGCAGGAGCAGGCTTCGGCAACACAGTTCTCGGATGCACACTTCAGCAACGGGGTCACAGAAGTTCTCCAGTATTGCCGAACTTCTGGCTTCTTCAGGATCCCCATAAGAAGGACCAGGCCCCAAAACTTCATCATTTCTACTGCGTCTATGGGAGACCAGTTAGAAAATGATGAAGAGGGGTTTTGTTCCAAAAATTGATGAGCGTATAAATTAGCTTGGCCCACCATGAGTTTTACAAAATCCTCAGAGAAAAAGACTTTGAAAAAGTCTATTTCTGTGAGGCCGGTGGTGTCAAACTTGATTCCTGATTCCGCCACGAAATCAGGAATCAGTGACTCATAATTTTCGAGGGGCAAGATCCATATGGGGTCAGTAGTGGGGAGCGCTGGATCATCGTCTCTCCTGCGACGACTGCGGGGCGGTCCAGCAGCACCTGAGGAGGAAGAAGTGGAGGAGGAGGAAGACGACGAGGAGGAGGAAAAACAAAGAAATGTGGGATCCTTGCCCTCGCTGTCAGTGTCGGAGACAAGAAAAGCGTATATGCCTCCTCCGCTGAATAGCGAGTTTGGGATGAGCGGGACATTTTTTGTTATGTATGTGGTGCGTGTGTGTCAGTACTGTATTTAGAGTGTGTGTGTGTCAGTACTTTATTTAGAGTGTGTGGAAAAAGGAAATACTGTATGTGGTGCAAACAGGGAGCACAAGTGTGGATTGGTGAACTATGTCACCGATCAGCACTCTGCGGCTGCTGGATGTGCGCACGGATGTGTAGGGAGTGGGAAGAGGGGAATTGGGGTGGATGAGGGGAGATCAGAGATGGACTTACGAAAGTCTTCTCTGTCCTTCTTTCAGCAGCAGGACCGGTGAAGGAGACTGGGAGCCCAGCGCTGGTGACCGGGAGCCCGGTGCAGGAGACTGGGAGCCCGGAGCAGGAGCCCGGTGCTGGTGACCGGGAGCCCAGCGCTGGTGACCGGGAGCCCGGCGCTGGTGACCGGAAGCCCGGAGCAAGAGACGGGGAGCACGGAAGCCCGGAGCAGGAGCCTGGAGCAGGAGCCCGGAGCAGGAGACCGGAAGCCCAGAGCAGGAGACAGAGACCAGGAGACGTAGCCCGGAGCAGGAGACGGAGACCAGGAGCCCGGAGCTGGAGACCTGGAGCCCGGAGCAGGAGACAGGTACTGAAGCTGGAGATCAGAACCAAGAGAATTAACAGGGACACTGGGGTGAGGGGGATTGGGGTGGGAAGGGGGGTAAAAAGATGGGGGAGTGGGGAGAGGGGGATTGGGGTGGGTGAGGGGAGATCAGAGATGGACTTACCAAAGGATAAGCAGAATCAGCAGCAGGACCGGAACAGAAGACCCGGAGCAGGAGACCAGGAGCCCGACGCTGGAGACCGGGAGCCCGACGCTGGAGACCGGTAGCGGCGCTGGAGACCGTAAGCCCGCAGCAGGAGACCAGTACTGGAGCTGGAGACCAGAACCGAGAGAATCAACAGGGACACTGGGGTGAGGGGGATTGGGGTGGGAAGGGGGGTAAAAAGATGGGGAAGTGGGGAGAGGGGGATTGGGGTGGATGAGGGGAGATCAGAGAAGGACTTACCAAAGGATCAGCAGGATCAGCAGCAGGGCCGGAACAGAAGACCCAGACAGGAGACGGAGCCCGGCGCTGGTGACCGGGAGCCCGGAGCAGGAGACGGGGAGCACGGAAGCCCAGAGCAGGAGACCGAGAGCCCAGAGCAGGAGACAGAGACCAGGAGACGGAGCAGGAGACGGAGACCAGGAGCCTGGAGCAGGAGACTGGGAGCCCGGAGCAGGAGACCGGTACTGGAGCTGGAGATCAGAACCAAGAGAATTAACAGGGACACTGGCGTGAGGGGGATTGGGGTGGGAAGGGGGGTAAAAAGACAGGGGAGTGTGGAGAGGGGATTGGGGTGGATGAGGGGAGATCAGCGATGGACTTACCAAAGGGTCAGCAGGATCAGCAGCAGGACCAGAACAGAAGACCCGGAACAGGAGACCGGGAGCCCGGAGCAGGAGACCGGGAGCCTGACTCTGGAGACCGAGAGCGGCGCTGGAGACCGTAAGCCCGGAGCAGGAGACCGGTACTGGAGCTGGAGACCAGAAGCTGGAGAATCAACAGGGACACTGGGGTGAGGGGGATTGGGGTGGGAAGGGGGGTAAAAAGACGGGGGAGCGGGGAGAGGGGGATTGGGGTGGATGAGGGGAGATCAGAGATGGACTTACCAAAGGATCAGCAGGATCAGCAGCAGGGCCGGAACAGAAGACCCAGACAGGAGACGGAGCCCGGCGATGGTGACCGGGAGCCCAGAGTGGGAGCCCGGCGCTGGTGACCGGGACCGGAGCTGGAGACCGGGACCAGAGCTGGAGACCGCTGCAGGACGCACACAAAAAAAATGGTGGTAAGGGGGGTAAAAAGAGGGGGGAGGGGGCATTGGGGTGGATGAGGGGAGAACAGACTTCTCTGTTCTTCAGCAGGATCAGCAGCAGGATCTGAAGCAGGAACCACAGCAGGTCAGGAGCAGGAGACCCAGGACGCTGGAGCAGAAGATCCAGGAGCAGCAGCAGCAGCAGCGACTGGAGCAGGTGAGAAGATGGTCTTGTGGTGTCACAGAATATTCTGTGGCACTACAAGGCCCAGCGACAGACACATCAGACATGACCGTTCTGCAGAAATCCTCACCAAGTGTGAGGGTCTGCAGGGCGGTCACAGGGGGTTGATAGGGTGGTGACAGGTGGAGGTCACCACCCAGTCAGGTAATCTGATTGGAGCAATCGATGATGACATTGATCGCACCAATCAGACATGGCTGGGGCAGAGCACGTACCACAGGGGGTCACAGGGAGGTGACACCTCCCTCTGACCGCCTGGTCACCTGTATTCAGGTACTCTGATTGGAGCAATCGATGATGACATCATCGATCGCTCCAATCACAGCAGTCTAGGGGCTTGGATCACATTACAGGGGGTCATGGGGCGGTGACAGGCAGGTCACAAGCCGGTCACCGCCCCATGACCACCCTGTCACCGCGTGGTCGCGCACCGATCTTAGAGCTTTGGGTCCAGGGCTGGGGTGTCCTAGCAACAGCCTAGGATCGGTGCTCTTAGGATCACCTTCGGTAGCGGTGCCGCATTAAAGATATGACATACTAATACGTATCAGGCTCTTAAGTCTCAGGGCACAGATATGTATTAGTATGTCTTGGACTTTAAAGGGGTTAAAGGTCCATTCTGGTTTATTGGGGTGTCATAAACCTGTAAGGGGGAAGACCGGGGTGTAAGTACTTTCAGAGCAAGGGATCCGGAACTGCCGGGGCCGTGCCTCTGGTTGCAGGGGGAAGACAGACTGCGAGCACAGGAGTCAGGTGACCAGTAAGCTGGGGGCGTGTCCAGAGCTCATGGGTCAGGTGACCGGGGAACTGGAAGCGTGTCTAGGAAGAGGGAGAAAAAGGAGTTTTGCGCGGGAAAGCAGGGAGTTGACAGTTGGGGTCAAGCCCCGCTATAGGGAGAAGAGGCGCAGGGTCCGTGGAGCCGAGCAAGTGAGGTGCAGTGTTATGGACTAAGGGGTCAGCTGGTCAAACCGGAGACTGCCCGCTGCCGCCAGAAGAGGTGGAGCCGAGCAAGTGAGTGCAGTGTTATGGACTAGGGGCTTAGCGGGTCAAACCGGAGACCGCCCGCTGTCGCCAGAAGACAGAGCATTGTTTAGGCGGGGAAGCCAGAAGAAAACAACACCGGCATCAGCCGGCATCTGCCTTGTGGGGAACAAGAGTCAGCTAAGTGTAAAACTGCCGATTACAACCGTGTCGACTCTGCTACATCTAGCCAAACTGTGAATTGTCGTTTATAGTCTGTTACCTGCTACTCCCCTTGTTGTCCCCATATTTCCCCTGTTACTCATGCATGGAGATTGACCCTGTTACAATAAATCCCCCCTGTTTATTAACCCTGTATTGGCTGCTCTGTGTTTCTGTGTTGCTGCATCTAAAGTACCCGTATTACATTTGATGTAGTCGGCAGGATGCAGTCTTTAGACACAAACACTGCAGATCAGTCCCTCCTGGGAGCCCCTGGATTTAGCTTGCCACTGGGGGCCATGCTCAGCAATCTCCCAAAGTTCACCGGGGACAATATGATGCTGTGGGATTGGGTTAAGAGAGTTAGGAGTATGTTACGTATGCATCCGATGACCCCAGCTATGCAAGCCGAAATAGCCTTACTGGCCCTGGACAGCGAGGCCCGGCACTCCGTGATGTACCGCCCTCCTCATGACCTGGATACTGTTGAAAAAGTGGTGCGGATATTGGAGGAGATGCATGGGGATCCCACCAATGTAGGAGAGCTGAGGATACGGCTGTTTCACCAAGTGCAGCAGGAGGGGGAGACTGTGACACAGTATGTTAATGCATTACAGAGGGTGCATGCCTATATCACTAGAAAAGACGACATGGGGAATTTGGGAATGGGCCCCCCTGACGTGATCTTAAGGGACCAATTTGTGGCAGGTCTCAGGGATGTGCAGCTGAAGCAGGCCTTGCGGGAGCTCCTGCGTGCTAACCCATGTATGACTTTTCTAGAAGTGGGGGCGGAGGCATGTATGAGAGAGCAGGAGATGGGGGTGACAGCCCTGGCAGGGATGGTCCGGAGTAATGAGGTACCAACCCCGCCTGCAGCTGAACCGGAATGGGCTCGAGAGATGCGAAAGGAGATACAGGAGATGCGGGGTGAATGGTCCAGTCTCAAGAAGACCCCTGCACCGACACCAGAGATACTCGGATCGATTGCCCCAGTTAGGGGAAGAATTGCACCCTCTTCCGCCCTGCAGAAGAGTTTCATAGAGAAGTGGGGCAGCCCTACACAGACAGAGACATGACCTGCTGGAAGTGCGGAGGCGCAGGACATTACGCCAGGGGCTGTGCAAGCCGAGGGCGGCCCCTGTCGCGGCAGCCGTTAAACTAACAGGCTCTGTGTTTGGGGGTCACAGCCCGGAGCCTAAGGAAGGGGAAAGAAAAAGATGAGTCCCAATGACCTAGGTTCCACCAGCCCGACTGTCTGGGCCGAAATAAGCGGTCGGGCTGTTCACTGCCTGATTGACACGGGATCCCAGGTGACTACGATGACAGAAGCCTACTTTCAACAGCGATTTCCAGAGATAGCGCGGCCTGAATGGGGACCAGTAATTAGACTCACGGCAGCTAATCAATTATCTCTTGCTCCCTCCCAGGGCGGAAATAGCCCAGATTCTGGGATTGCCAGAGAAGTTGGTGCGACCTGACGTGGTACAGCTGTCCACTGTACGAGGAGACCCCTGGACTCTGGCGGTCACCGTGCTGCCGGAATCCCACCGTGCTAGTGCGAATGGGGGACGAAGAATCCTAGAACAAATGCGGGCTGAATTGACGGGACTTTCACCTCGACATGTGCAGCAGTTGAGGAGGTACTGGAGCGGTACCAGGAAGTCTTTGCTCGCCATGAGAATGATTTTGGTTGCACCAAAGCCATTACCCACGAGATTCCCACGGGGAGCGCTGCCCCAGTGCGGGAGAGATTCCGGCAGATACCTCCCCAGATGTATAAAGAGGTTAAGGAAATGCTAGCCCATATGTTACAGAATGGTGTGACACGGGAGAGTCAGAGTCCGTGGGCAGCCCAGATTGTCCTGGTCAGGAAGAAAGATGGGACCCTGCGGTTCTGTGTGGACTATAGACGACTGAATGCCTGTACAGTACAAGACTCTTACCCACTACCCCACATCGAAGAGTCCCTGTCGACCTTAGCGAAGGCAAGATACTTCTCCTTGGATCTGGCCAGCGGGTATTGGCAAGTGCCCGTGGCAGAACATGACGGTGCGAAGACGGCGTTCATATTACCTATGGGACTGTTCGAGTTCAATCAGATGCCCTTCGGCCTGACTAATGCCCCCGTGGCATTCCAGCGTCTGATGGAGAGGTGCCTGGGCGATTTGAACTTCGAGGCGACATTGATTATCTTGACGACATAATTGTCTATGCCGCCACCTTCGAGGAGCACCTCCAGCAACTGGAGCAAATACTGAGTCGCCTATAGAGTCATGGCCTAAAGGTGAAGCCCCAGAAGTGCCACCTGTTCCGCAAACAGATTGAATATCTCGGTCATACTGTGTCTGGTGAAGGAGTCAGGCCCACCCTGGAAAAGGTGGCCGCCGTACAGGAGTGGCCTACCCCGAAGACAGTGAAGGACGTTCGGGCCTTCCTGGGACTTGCTGGGTACTACTGAAGATTCGTGAAGAACTTCACCCTCATAGCCAACCCATTGCTGGAGCTACTTAAGGGAGTGCCGGCGGGCTCCAAGAATTAGGCGATTCGGTGGGGAAGCAGCCAGGAAGAGGCCTTCCGTGTCCTAAAAATGGCCTTACCGAGGCCCCAATACTTGCCTATGCGGATTTCTCCCAACCATTCATACTCCACACTGATGGGAGCCTATATGGTCTGGGAGCCGTGTTATCCCAAGTACAGGAGGAGAAAGAGCTCGTGATTGCGTACGCCAGTCGCTCCTTTCACGACTCTGAGAGGAACCCAGATAATTATAGCTCTTTCAAATTAGAGTTGCTGGCTCTGGTTTGGGCAATGACCGAAAAGTTTGCAGAGTATTTGTCCAGGTCCGAAGTACTGGTGAGAACAGATAACACCTGGCTCACCTGGAGAATTCGAAATTGGGGGCCCTGGAGCAGCGATGGGTGGCCCGCATGGCCAGGTACTGGTATAGATTGCCTACCGGTCTAAGGAAGAGAATACTCACGCCGACGCCCTCTCCAGAGTGACATATGAACGGCCTGATCATGACCGCGATGAAGATTTGGAGGCGGATGAGGTCCCTAGCTTCCGAAGTTTCGTGGGACCGCTGGTTGCAGCGCAGGGATAGATTGGAGAGACGTCAGAAGAACAAGTGCTAGGGCAGCCAAGAGACGACTGGGTCCGACTTCAACAGACTGACAAAGAAGTCGCCCAATTACATCAATGGTTGGCTTTGAGACAGGTCCCCAGTCGAAAGGAGAGGAGTACCCTATCCCCGGGGGCCCTGAAAATGCTGGGACAATGGGAGAGACTTTGCGAGACGGGCTGCTGTACCGACGGGTACAGCTACTGCAAGAGTTCGGGATCACTTGGCAAGTGGTGATCCCAGAGAAGTTGGTTGGAGTAGTGGCTAAGGAGGCTCATGAACGAGGGGCTCACTTCGGACCAGAGAAGACATTTCAGTGGTTGCAGAGGCTGGTGTATCACCCCCGACTGCGAGCAACAATAGAAGACACTTGTCGAAGATGTCGGAGCTGTGAGCTGGTTAAGCCCCCGGAGCAGCGGGTCCCCATACAAACCATTGTGACATCTGCCCGCTAGGAAGTGCTGATGATCAACTATTTGACTGTTGGACCGGCGCATCTCGGGTATGAACATTGCCTAGTGATGACAGTCCACTTCACAAAGTTTGCGGTGGTGACCCCGACCAGAAACCAGACTGCCGAATCTGCTGCGCAGGCCATCTGCCGAGACTTCATTCGGGTGTACGGCTGCCCAAAGAGGATCCATTCCGATCAAGGCGCCTGCTTCCAGGGCCGGGTGATGGAAGAGCTGCACCGGTTGTACAGGATTGAGAAGTCACGGACTACTCCTTACCACCCTCAAGGAAATGGGGCCTGTGAACGCTTTAATCGGACACTGATCCAAATGCCCCGCACGTTGGAGGAAGATCGGAAGGTATGATGGCCTGAGTTTGTGGCCAAGCTGGTGTGGGTCTACAACAACCGAGTGAATAGTACGACGGGGTTCACTCCTTATACCTTACTAATCGGGCAAAAGGGGCGAGAGATTACCCAGTTAGAGCTGGACCCCGAGGAGGACTACTCACGATCGGGGATGTCTTCCTGGGTCCGGGAACACCAGCATCGACTGCAGATCCTCCGACGGTTGGTACAACAAAAGTTTCGGGAGCTCAAACATCATGAGATGCCTCTTCGAGGGACAGCTCTGAGGCCCGCGTAGCAGGTGTTGGTTCAAGACAGGCGGCCCCGAGGCAAATTGAGTAGGCGGTGGAAACGGACCCCGCACCGAGTGAAGCGCAGGGTTGGCGCTGAAGGACCTGTGTATGAAGTTTAACCTGAGGGGGCTGAAGGAGCCCCTACCAGAGTGGTTCACCGTAGTATGCTGCGGCCCTGTCTGTCTAAAGATGATGAAGATGAAGAAGGATCACCTGCTTCTAGAGAGGGTCCTGTCATAGTTGCCACAATGTGGATGAAGAAAAATTGTTGATTCTACCTCCGAGCCCCAGCACTCGATTACCTGCAGTCCCCAGTGCAGGCGGCGAGGGAACACCATCGGTTGAAGCCACCGGGCAGGCGGAGATTGGGAATCCAGAACGGACAACAGCAGGAGTGCCTCCTCACCGTTAAGAACAAGATCGGTTTATATGGCAACGTATCGTCCAGGAAGTCCAAGAATTTGAACATTTGGTGAAGGAACTCTCGCCCGTGTAATGGCGAGTTAAAGGAGAGCGGGAGTGTAAGGGGGAAGACCGGGGTGTAAGTACTTTCAGAGCAAGGGATCCGGAATTGCCGGGGCCGTGCCTCTGGTTGCAGGGGGAAGACAGACTGCGAGCACAGGAGTCAGGTGACCGGGAAGCTGGGGGCGTGTCCAGAGCTCAGGGGTCAGGTGACCAGGGAGCTGGAAGCGTGTCTAGGAAGAGGGAGAAAAAGGAGTTTTGCGTTTGAAAGCAGGGAGTTGACAGTTGGGGTCGAGACCCACTAGAGGGAGAAGAGACGCAGGGTCTGTGGAGCCGAGCAAGTGAGGTGCAGTGTTATGGACTAGGGGCTCAGCGGGTCAAATCGGAGAATGCCCGCTGCCGCCAGAAGACGTGGAGCTGAGCAAGTGAGGTGCAGTGTTATGGACTAGGGGCTCAGCTGGTCAAACCGGAGACCGCCCGCTGCCGCCAGAAGACGGAGCATTGTTTAGACGGGGAAGCCAGAAGAAAACAACACCGGCATCTGCCTTGTGGGGAACAAGAGTCAGCTAAGTGTAAAACTGCCGATTACAACCGTGTCGACTCTGCTACATCTAGCCAAACTGTGAATTGTTGTTTATAGTCTGTTACCTGCTACTCCCCTTGTTGTCCCCATATTTCCCCTGTTACTCCCTGCATGGAGATTGACCCTGTTACAATAAATCCCCCCTGTTTATTAACCCTGTACTGGCTGCTCTGTTTTTCTGTGTCACTGCATTTAAAGTACCCGTGTTACAAACCAGTCATAAGCAAAGGAAAATAAACAGCCTTCAGTTCAGGCAAACAAAGTAAACAGTTCTTAAGGCAAAGTCTCTTAAGAACCAGTCCTGGTCACACTGGCTGGAAAGTGTCAAACAATGGACTCCATTTTACCTTGTTATCCACACCCAGAGGTGAAGTATGTGGGTAGCCAGACCCACCCATCTCTCCGGCTACCCGTAAAACCTGGGCCTAGATGCACCAAACAATCCTCTTAGTGCTTACGTGCGGTAGAGCAACATTCTAGGATTACATCACAGACAAGTCTCTGTGATACTTACCTCCCATCACCTATGTGTCCGTTAGCCACCTTACACTGCCCAAACATTAGTTTCTCACAAAGGAGCTGAAGACACTGAGTGGCAGTAGGTGCAAGTTTCTCCAGCATGACCTGTTTGTTATTGTTAGATATCAGAGGAAGAACAGAATCGGGCTTTGTTATTTTATTTCTATTATTATTGATGCTACTTTGGTGGTGTCAGCCTTTAATTTTTGGAAATGTGTAGACTCCTGGTTGGGTCTCCTTAATGTATGCTGCCTGTAGCAATAGGGCTCCCAGACCGGCAGGCCTCCACTCACTTTCAGTCAACTACCCGTGTTACTATCCTTAAATTTTTGTACCAATACTAATCTATGAAGCTGATTTTTCTGCCATCTGAGTGTGGCTGAGCATAAATGCAGGATGAGCTATTGCATGTGGTATCAGGGCTCCCAGCACAGCAGGCCTACACCGATCCCTCACCCACCTCTTAATTTGAAGTTCAATTCAAAGCTGTAAATGCTGGCCCATACCCTGATACCTCATGCATGGCCCAGACCCTGACACCTCATGCATGGCCCAGACCCTGACACCTCATGCACGGCCCAGACCCTGATACCTCATGCATGGCCCATGGCTGACTACTGCTGTGCCATGATAAAATTTGTACTGTGGGTCAATTGATGGCACTTTCCTGGTGTCTGTCCCTAATTTGAAGGTGTTGTGTATGCGTTTGGTTTTGTCCCCCCATTAAATCCAATGGCGTTCGGCAATGTTCGGCGAATATTCGAAGGGGATAATATTGGACTATAAACCCCTGAGTTCAAACACATTCTTTACATTGGGTTAATCGATATTTCATTCTGCTGTGTGAATTATTGTTTGCTTTATTGCCTGATAACGTGAATATAGTTTCTGTATAACCCACTTTCAATAATCATCCTAATTTATATTAATTGTTAAATAAAAGAAATATACTTTTGTTCCGCCTGTGCCTCTGCTGTTGCGTTCTGATCACCTGCTTACATCATCTTCCACCCCCTCCTCACCCCTGCCCTCCTTACTGGTCGGCACATTGCAGAAAGATGCTACAGTTGACAACTGTGATTGATCATCCTCTGAGATGTGCTGCGGTGGTCCACTGACCATGTGCACTAGACCTCCCACGTACTCATCCTCCAACCTAACAAGTGGTTGGGCATCAATGCACTCAGTCTCTTACACTTCTGGGGCGGGGCCACGGACCCCAGCCAGCGGACTCATAAAAAAGCAGAAGAGACTGCGGCATGACTTGGGGCTCAGACTGTGTTATTAACGGACCTCGGTTGGAGTAGTGGTATTGCAACCACTTGGGGCAGCACTGGCAGGTCGCATAGTCAGGAAAAGCCAGGAATCAGTAGACAAGAAAAGCAGCATAGTCTTGAAGGATTTAGCAGGTTGTGTAGTCAGGAAAAGCCAGGAATCGGTACACAGGAAAAGCAGTATAGTCTTGAAGGATTCAGCAGGTTGTGTAGTCAGGAAAAGCCAGGAATCGGTACACAGGAAAAGCAGTATAGTCTTGAAGGATTTAGCAGGTTGTGTAGTCAGGAAAAGCCAAGAATCGGTACACAGGAAAAACAGTATAGTCTTGAAGGATTTAGCAGGTTGTGTAGTCAGGAAAAGCCAAGAATCGGTAGACAGGAAAAGCAGCATAGTCTTGAAGGATTTAGCAGGTTGTGTACTCAGGAAAAGCCAGGAATCGGTACACAGGAAAAGCAGCATAGTCTTGAAGGATTTAGCAGGTTGTGTAGTCAGGAAAAGCCAGGAATCGGTAGACAGGAAAAGCAGCATAGTCTTGAAGGATTCAGCAGGTTGTGTAGTCAGGAAAAGCCAGGAATCGGTACACAGGAAAAGCAGTATAGTCTTGAAGGATTCAGCAGGTTGTGTAGTCAGGAAAAGCCAGGAATCGGTACACAGGAAAAGCAGTATAGTCTTGAAGGATTTAGCAGGTTGTGTAGTCAGGAAAAGCCAGGAATCGGTACACAGGAAAAGCAGTATAGTCTTGAAGGATTTAGCAGGTTGTGTAGTCAGGAAAAGCCAAGAATCGGTACACAGGAAAAGCAGTATAGTCTTGAAGGATTTAGCAGGTTGTGTAGTCAGGAAAAGCCAGGAATCGGTACACAGGAAAAGCAGCATAGTCTTGAAGGATTTAGCAGGTTGTGTAGTCAGGAAAAGCCAGGAATCGGTAGACAGGAAAAGCAGCATAGTCTTGAAGGATTCAGCAGGTTTTGTAGTCAGGAAAAGCCAGAAATCGGTACACAGGAAAAGCAGCATAGTCTTGAAGGATTCAGCAGGTTTTGTAGTCAGGAAAAGCCAGGAATCAGTAGACAGGAAAAGCAGCATAGTCTTGAAGGATTAAGCAGGTTGTGTAGTCAGGAAAAGCCAGGAATCGGTAGACAGGAAAAGCAGCATAGTCTTGAAGGATTCGGCAGGTTTTGTAGTCAGGAAAAGCCAGAAATCGGTACACAGTAAAAGCAGCATAGTCTTAAAGGACTTAGCAGGTTGTGTAGTCAGGAAAAGCCAGGAATCGGTACACAGGAAAAGCAGCATAGTCTTGAAGGATTTAGCAGGTTGTGTAGTCAGGAAAAGCCAGGAATCGGTAGACAGGAAAAGCAGCATAGTCTTGAAGGATTCAGCAGGTTGTGTAGTCAGGAAAAGCCAGGAATCGGTAGACAGGAAAAGCAGCATAGTCTTGAAGGATTCAGCAGGTTTTGTAGTCAGGAAAAGCCAGAAATCGGTACACAGGAAAAGCAGCATAGTCTTGAAGGATTAAGCAGGTAGTGTAGTCAGGAAAAGCCAGGAATCGGTACACAGGAAAAGCAGCATAGTCTTGAAGGATTTAGCAGGTTGTGTAGTCAGGAAAAGCCAGGAATCGGTACACAGGAAAAGCAGTATAGTCTTGAAGGATTCAGCAGGTTGTGTAGTCAGGAAAAGCCAGGAATCGGTACACAGGAAAAGCAGTATAGTCTTGAAGGATTTAGCAGGTTGTGTAGTCAGGAAAAGCCAAGAATCGGTACACAGGAAAAACAGTATAGTCTTGAAGGATTTAGCAGGTTGTGTAGTCAGGAAAAGCCAAGAATCGGTACACAGGAAAAGCAGCATAGTCTTGAAGGATTTAGCAGGTTGTGTACTCAGGAAAAGCCAGGAATCGGTACACAGGAAAAGCAGCATAGTCTTGAAGGATTTAGCAGGTTGTGTAGTCAGGAAAAGCCAGGAATCGGTAGACAGGAAAAGCAGCATAGTCTTGAAGGATTCAGCAGGTTGTGTAGTCAGGAAAAGCCAGGAATCGGTACACAGGAAAAGCAGTATAGTCTTGAAGGATTCAGCAGGTTGTGTAGTCAGGAAAAGCCAGGAATCGGTACACAGGAAAAGCAGTATAGTCTTGAAGGATTTAGCAGGTTGTGTAGTCAGGAAAAGCCAGGAATCGGTACACAGGAAAAGCAGTATAGTCTTGAAGGATTTAGCAGGTTGTGTAGTCAGGAAAAGCCAAGAATCGGTACACAGGAAAAGCAGTATAGTCTTGAAGGATTTAGCAGGTTGTGTAGTCAGGAAAAGCCAGGAATCGGTACACAGGAAAAGCAGCATAGTCTTGAAGGATTTAGCAGGTTGTGTAGTCAGGAAAAGCCAGGAATCGGTAGACAGGAAAAGCAGCATAGTCTTGAAGGATTCAGCAGGTTTTGTAGTCAGGAAAAGCCAGAAATCGGTACACAGGAAAAGCAGCATAGTCTTGAATCATTCAGCAGGTTTTGTAGTCAGGAAAAGCCAGGAATCAGTAGACAGGAAAAGCAGCATAGTCTTGAAGGATTAAGCAGGTTGTGTAGTCAGGAAAAGCCAGGAATCGGTAGACAGGAAAAGCAGCATAGTCTTGAAGGATTCGGCAGGTTTTGTAGTCAGGAAAAGCCAGAAATCGGTACACAGTAAAAGCAGCATAGTCTTAAAGGACTTAGCAGGTTGTGTAGTCAGGAAAAGCCAGGAATCGGTACACAGGAAAAGCAGCATAGTCTTGAAGGATTTAGCAGGTTGTGTAGTCAGGAAAAGCCAGGAATCGGTAGACAGGAAAAGCAGCATAGTCTTGAAGGATTCAGCAGGTTGTGTAGTCAGGAAAAGCCAGGAATCGGTACACAGGAAAAGCAGTGTAGTCTTGAAGGATTCAGCAGGTTTTGTAGTCAGGAAAAGCCAGAAATCGGTACACAGGAAAAGCAGCATAGTCTTGAAGGATTCAGCAGGTTGTGTAGTCAGGAAAAGACAGGAATCGTTACACAGGAAAAGCAGTATAGTCTTGAAGGATTCAGCAGGTTGTGTAGTCAGTAGTGTTAAGAGAGCGTGTATTGTTAACTCTTTCGGTAAGCACTCTCGGGTGCTCGCCAAGTATTTGCGGCCTGCCCAGCATCTATGTTAGTGTCGCCGCAGTGGCATGTGTCACGGCTGTTAGACAGCTGTGACACAGGCAGGGATTGCCTGTTTGAAAACAGAGGGAAGAGTTGCTGCCTGGTGCACAAGAACTGCTGTGTTCAAGTCCTGGAATACCGTGTCCAGTTCTGGCCACCACATCTTAAAAAAGACATGAAGAAACTGGAGCAAGTTCAGAGAAGAGCGACCAGAATGGTGAGTGGTCTGCAAACCATGTCCTATGAGGAACGGTTACAGGATTTGGGAATGTTTAGCTTGCAAAAAAGAAGACTGAGATGAGATAGCTGTCTACAAATATCTCAAGGGCTGTCACATTGTAGAGGGATCAGCTTTATTCTCATTTGCACAAGGAAAGATGAGAAGCAATGGGATGAAACTGAATGGGAGGAGACACAGATTATTAGAAAAAAAAGTTTTGACAATGATGGTGATTAACATGTGGAACTTGCTTCCACCAGAGATGGTGAGTTCTCCTTCAATGGACGTCTTCAGAGGCTGGACAGACATCTGTCTGAGATGATTTAGTGAATCCTGCTTTGAGCAGGGGGTTGGACCAGATGACCCTCGAGGTCCCCTCCAACTCTACCATTCTATGATTCTATTATAGGCAAATTCTGCTGTTGGTAAATAGTCCGCCCAGTCATCCTGCGAGTAAGAAATAAAACAGTGCTGATATTATTCGAGGGTTTGGTTCAAGAGTTTAGTTAGTTCTTTCAGCCTGGTCATTGGATTGTGGATGGAAGGCAGTAGACAAATTGACAGTAACTCCTAAAGCTGTACAGAAGCTTTTCCAAAATTTTGATGTACATTTGATGTAAATTTAACACCCCTATCACAAATTACATTGTCAGGAATTCCATGCAGCCTGAATATCTCTGACCATTAAATCTGCGGTTTGTTCAGCAGTAGGAATCCATTTAGTTGGAGTAAAATGGGCCATCTTTGTGGGCCGATCCACCATGACAAGGATTACAGTCATTTCCTTAGATGGTGGTAAAATCCATTGAGATTGATCCCCAAGGTCTGGATGGAACTAGAAGAAGTTGAAGGAGTCCTAAAGGAGAAGATTGTGGCGTCTTGCTCCGTGCACATATTAAACAGGAGGAAACATTTTCTCACATCCCTCCTATAATTAGTGCACGAAAAAGAGCGGAGCAATAGTTCTTGAGTTTCCAGGAAATCCTACAAGTTTTGAATCATGGATAAGTTTGAGGACTTCAAGTCGAGCAGATTCTGGGACATATATTTGGTGCTTCTGCATCCAAACTCCCCCTTTCCAATGTGTGCTGTAATAGTATGACTCATGTCAGCTCCCTCCCTTTGGTGCAGGCTCCGGCGCTGAGCCTGCACCTTTCAAGTCACATGACAGCTGATCTGTACAGCTGTTGTAGCACCCCGAGGGCTCGGCTGCTACAGGGGTATTGCACCTCAAACCAGAGGTGTGATATTCCACTCCCGGGTAAGGATGGAGTGTGGACTAGGGCTCAGTAAGCTGAATGCACCACACACACCCCATTTCCGAGGGACAGCTCAACGGTGCTCCCACTAGACAGAAGTGCAGGCACGACAGCATCTGTCCCTGGCTGGAGTGGGGAGGGGAAAGTACACCCAGTGGTGTAGGAGCAGATAGGGGTGGGTCTCTGGGCATAGGCAGGAGCCCATTGGTTGCTAGTCACCTGGGCTCGGGTGTCAGAAGGAGGTATATAAGGTGGGCACCATCTTAGAGTCAGTGTTAAGAGTGAGAGAAGAAGACAGGAAGCAGAGCCTCTGCATGGGCTCTGCTCCGCAGGCAGGCCTTGTCAGAAGGCTGGAGCCTGAGAGAGAGAAGAAAGGAAAGTAAGAAAGGAACTGGAACAGAGGAGAAAGGAAGCAAGGAACACAGAGAAAGGCCCAGAGACACGAAGACAGAAGGAACCCCATATGCCCAGGAGATACAAGGTGAAGGGTTGATAGAACAGGGTACCGGAACCCAAATTGGTGGAGGCAACAGATTCCTCAGCCAAAGACCGGAGGTTGTTACCACATCTTGGTGCGACCCCTCACTACATCCACCAGGAAGGCATACCATATAGGGTCAGGGACGCAGAGATCAGCGTGCCCAGAGAAGGCCCGAGGGAGCTGGACAAAGGTGGGTCACTGGTGGGGACGGCCAGAGAAAGGAAAGGAAGGGAGCCCTGTGCCACGCTCTGGAATTGCCTGGGAGTTGGTCGAGTCCCTTGCCTGGTGAACGCAGCACGGCTCAGGCGGTCCCTCATGTGCACAAGTGACCAGAATAACAACCGTGAGTAAAGCTTTGGAAACTGCAATTACAAGTCTCTGTGCTTCATCGCCGCACCAGCACCATCAGTACTGGGACACTCACACCATCACTCCCATCATCCACATTAGCTGCCCTGAGGCAATACTTCTCCCGTGGGGAGTTATCCCATACTCGGCTGCGCAAACAGCATCAGCCTCAGCGGTCGGAAGCGCAGCGGCGGTCCCCACTGACCGCAATCCACGGGTGGCGTAGTCGGACAATTACAATACCAATAGACTGCCACTGGTTTGACCGCCCTGGGCACGGACCGGGTCACCGCCACGGAGGACTACAACCCCCAGCGATCCGGCTCCGGGTATCCCCCTGCACAGCACAGGCCCAGGGGGCGCGTCACTGTCATGTGCCCCTGGATTCGCGATCCTCCCGTGGTTGTTTACTAGTTAAATGCCTCTGTCAATCTCTGACAGCGGCATTTAACTCGGGCAAACCGGATGCGCGACATTGGCCCCACCCATCGGCGACTCCATCACATGATCGCGGGTCACTGATGGGTTGGCATGACAACCCTGGGTCTTCAGGAGACCCCTGCGGTTGTCATTGCCAGATTGCTTTGAGCGCAGCCATCAATCCACCTTTATGATCTATCTGGTGTTGTATCTGTGTTGTTTGTTGTACTTATATGGGTTTTCCTCCAAGCAGCAGCCATTAGGATTAAGGTCTTTATACAAACCACAGTGGTAATATTTGGTATAGATGTTTTTATGTGTTTCATCTTGCTGTGTACTATTTAAGTTAGCACTTGCATCCTCGGTGTATGCCATTTGTCTGGTTCTTTATCTGTGACCTGGCCATGTTTTTTCAGGCCTTTGGGCGGTTTTAAATGTTTTTACGATTTGCTGTATGTTGCTAGTATATGTCAGTAAAAGTTTTTTCTCTCTTCTATTATGGTCTGATATTTGGAACTATTGAATGCTTGGTATCCCCGTTTTTTGCATATCTTGTTTTTTTCCTGCTTAGATTATTTATATGCATTGGGTTGAACCAGTAGTTTATTGGAGTGGTGCCCGCCATTTAGCAGTTTAAAAGTACAACTTGTCCCGCAAAAAAATAAGCTCTCACATGGCCACATTGACCAAAAAATAAAAAAGTTATGGCACTGGGAAGAAGGGGAGAAAAAAATGAAAACCCAATTAGTACCTTCAATTCTGGTTCAGAGAGATTGTAAATTCGCCCAAACGGAATGGATGATCCAGGAAGCAGATCAATGGGGCATAATGATGAGGATGTTATGATCTGCTACAAGCACTAAGGAAAGACAGGAGATCTGTCCCTACAAAAGAACTAAGCTAGATCCCTACGATGTAACGGGGAACCTGATCCAGCGATCAGACCTGCTAAAGTCCTCAGCTAGTCTGAAAGAAGACCTATAGATGTGAGGAAGGGATCCCTACAAGAACTAGGGGCTGGGAGTAAGATGGACACCTCCTAGCAGAAATTGTAGCAGTAAAAAGACAAACACACAACATAGAACATAAAGGTCAAAAGACCAAGCTAAACTGACTGAGAAAGGTAACTAAGCACCAGGCTAGCTTAAGAGTAGAAATTACAATGAAGTCCAGCATGGCCAGAAGGGCGGAGCAGGATTAAATAGGCAAAAACGGTCATGTGACCAGCAAGATAGAAAAAACCTAACAGGAGAGTTCTAACAGAGGAGGCTTTCTTCTTAATTTGCATAGGTTCAGGCACACTTTCCATTTCCTGTTGTTTTTTTTTATGCTGATTGAGTAGAGGAGTAGTTATGGTTGTTTCCAAATGCTCGCAGTTTTTCCTTTATTCGTTCAGTGAGTCTCTGATTAATTCGGATGCACAATTGAATAAAGTCATTCTTTATTAGCTTTGATAATCCTCGGCGACTCCTATCGGCAGCTAAACTCCATGTGGTGTCTGCCACCCAGCAGCGGCATTGTGAGGTGTATTCAGCTACAGAGCGCCGCCCTTGACATAAATTATGCAACTTGGTTTCAGCTGTAGCACAGTGATTTGGGTCATCAGACACTTGATCCATAGCTGTGATGAAGGAAACTAAGTCATTTAGGAGGTCACAATTCTTTTCCACATAAGATGAGGCCCATGCAAGATCCTCATCAGCCCGGAGATTAACGATGAAAAGAACCATTTTCCGGTCACTGGTAAATGAAGGTTGCATTTGGAAATAGATACAACATTGATTAAGGAATCCATGGTAATGATGACGATCCCCACTGACCTTTGCGGGCAGTTTCATGTGTGCGTTTGATTCCGGGCCTGAGTTGCACAAATCCAGAAGTTGCCTCTGCAACTCAATAATTTCTTTTTGCTGACCCAACACCTGTGTTTGCAACTTAGAAAATTTTTCTTGGTATGTGGTACCAAAATTCTGAAATTCAGCAACTTGTTGTCTCAGAGTGGCTGCAACAGACTCCATATTGATTATTCATTTAAAAACTGACCTGGGTTGGAGTAGTAGTATTGCAACCACTAGGGGCAACATCAGCAGGTAGTGTAGTCGGGAAAAGCCAGGAATCGGTACACAGGAAAAGCAGTAAAGTCTTGAAGGATTTAGCAGGTAGTGTAGTCGGGAAAAGCCAGGAATCGGTACACAGGAGAAGCAGTAAAGTCTTGAAGGATTTAGCAGGTTGCGCAGTTAGGAAAAGCCAGGAATCTTTATACAGGAACAGCAGTATAATCTTGTATGAGGCAGCAGGTGAAGGGAGAGCTTGACTAGAGGCTGGAAGCTCGATAATCTCTCAAGGAAGGAGGTGTCAGGCCAGATTTAAATAGGAACTCACAGGATATAGCCAATCAGGAACAACACAGGATGAAGCCGCTCAGGAACAACACAGGTACTAGAATCTAGGTTAGCCAGGAACTGTCCAGCGGGCTAAATAGCTCAGAGGGAAGAGCTGCCTCCTAGTGCACAAGAGCTGCTGGGTTTGAATCCTGACAGACTGCTTGACTGATTTGTAAGGGGGTGAGGTGGAATCCGGATGACTAGGGTCCTCTGGTACCAACTCTGTGCTTTCTGCAGGGGATTGGGTGGAATATAATATGAAAGAACTGGAGCCACTCTCAGCGATCCACTATCCACACTGCCTCAATATATTTTGGCCTCTCCATTCGTGGAGCGGTACTCGGCCATACGAAATCACGCAGAACATCCTTTCGCCTGGGTGCAGCAGAGGAAGGTGTTTCATTTGGGCATGTAGCAGGAACAGAACAACTGCGTTCTATTTCTGCAGCAGCTACACCATCAGCAGCAGCTACATCACCATCACCAGCAGCAACACCACATCTACATCCCCTATTTGGTGCTCTCCTCAATTTTTTAAGTGTTTTTAGACACTGTACTCGCACAGACATGGGTGCAGAGCAGAAAATTCATTTTTTGGGAACACTAGTCCCACAGACATGGTTGCAGAGTAGAAAAATGTGTTTTAAGGCACACTAATCCCACAGACATGGGTGCAGATTAGAAAAATTAGTTTTTAGGCACACTAGTCTCAGACACAGGTGCAGAGTAGAAAAATTTATTTTTACGCACAGTACTCCCACAGACACAGGTGTAAATTAGAAAAAAAATGTTTTTAGGCACATTACTCCCACAGACATGGGTTCAGAGCAGAAAAATTGTTTGTAGGCACACTAGTCCCACAGACATGAGTGCAGAGTAGAAAAATAGTTTTTTATGCACAGTACTCCCGCAGACACGATTGCAATGTAGAAAAAATTGTTTTAAGGCACACTACTCCCACGTACACAGGTGCAGAGTGCAAAATGACTCCCACAGACACGGGTGCAGAGTAGAAAAAATTGTATTTAGGCACACTAATTCCACAGACATAAGTGCAGAGTAGAAAAATTTATATTTAGACACACTACTCCCACAGTCGCAAGTGCAGATTAGAAAAAAATTGTTTTTAGGGACACTACTCCCACAGACACGGGTACATATTAGAAATATTTGTTTTAACGCTTAGTACTCACACAGGCCCAGTTGCAGAGTAGAAAAATTTGTTTCAAGGCACACTACTCCAACAGACATTGTGCAGAGTGGAAAAATGTGTTTTTATGAACAGTACTCCAACAGACATTGGTATAGATTAGAATGTGACAGAGTGTCCCCCCCTCAGCCTAATCAAAGAAAGCTCTTACAGGAGGTTGTGCTGGATGGTCGGAGAGTTCTTGGTTTTTGTGACTCTGGGACATTTCTCACCATAGCTGATCCCAGAGTTGTTCGCCAGAGGCAATACGCCAAGAACCTGGGATTACCATTGAATTAGCTGGAGGCCATTGGAGGAATATCCCAAAAGCAAATGTAGAACTGGACTTTGGCTTTGGGGTCAAGCAATGTGTGGTTGGGGTGATGAGTGGCCTGAGAAATGATGTGGGAGAGTTACAATGCCGATTTTTGGGTGCAGGCAGAAATCAGAGTTTAAGTCAAAGAGGATGCCAAACGGATCCCGGGCCTTCAGCCCTGTAACTTTATTGTATGATATACAAAAAAGAACCAACACCAATATGCTGATGGGTTGTCCAGACAGGAGGAGACATGAGTCCCAGCTGCCATGTCTTCATGTACTTGACAAGCGACCTGTTGAGGTCACTAGTCTGTACACAAATTGAGAGGGGAAGGAGTTGTAACAGAGTGTCCACCCCCAGCCTGTTTTCATGGACCATACTGTAATCAGGCCTATATTTGCATTTTATGTCCTGCATCACAGAATCACTGACTGGGTGGATCAGGGAAATGCTGTAGATATAGTATATCTTGACTTCAGCAAAGCATTTGACAAAGTATCTCACACCATCCTTATTGAAAAAATGACCAAGTTTGGAATGGACAAGGCAACTGTTAGGTGGATTCATAACTGGCTTAGTGATCGGACTCAAAGAGTGGTCAGCTTCACATCCAGTTGGATGAATGTCTCAAGTGGGGTACCATAGGGCTCTGTCTTGGGACCTGTATTGTTCAACATCTTTATCAATGATTTAGATGAAGGAATTGAGGGTAAACTGATTAAATTTGCTGATGACACAAAGCTAGGAGGGATAGCTAACACTAGAGAAGAGAGAGAGAGAGAGAGAGAGAGGCTTCAAAAAGACCTAAATAAACTGGAGCAGTGGGCAGCAACTAACAGAATGGTTTTTTACAGGAAAAAATGCAAAGTCCTACATCTGGGCAATAAAAATGAAAAAAGTATATACAGAATGGGAGGAATAGAGCTAAGCAACAGTACATGTGAAAAAGACTTAGGTATACTAATAGATCATAGACTGAACATGAGTCAACAGTGTGATGCAGCAGCCAAAAAGGCAAATACAATTCTGAGATGTATTAACCCCATGACGTATTAATGCGCGTCTGTGCCCTGGGCTTTAAGAGCCTGACCCTTATTAGTACGTCATCGCGATCGCGCGCGCACACAGGCTGAGCAGGCGCGATCGCCGCCGGGTGTCAGCTGATTGTCACAGCTGACACCCGGTACTATGTGCAGGGAGCGCTCCCACACCACTCCCGGCACATTAACCCCCGCAATGCTGCGATCGAAGTCGATCGCAGCATTGCGGTGGCAAGGGGAGGTGATCGGTATACTCACCTCCTCTTCCGGCCTCCAGCGCTGTCTGCCGCGGCTTCCCGGGTGTTGCCATGATGACCCGATGTCATCATGACAACATCCTGGTCACCAGGCAGCAGGAACATTGTTTGGTCATGCGCAGTGCACGACCAAACAATGTTCTCACTGTGCAGCGCTGACTGCCTGCATGGCACAGGGACGGTGCTCCATCCCTATGCTGTGCAGGCGATCAGAATAAAAAAAGTTAAAGTCCCAGAGTGGGACAAAGTAAAAAAGTGTAAAAACTCTCAGAAAGTGAAAAAAAAAATAATTTTTTTTGTAAAAATATATAAAAAAATAATAATAATAATAATCCACCAAAAATAAAAATATAATGTACCCATCAATAAATATTATTATAAAAAAAAAAGCAAACAAACAATAAAAGTACACATATTTGGTATCGCCGCATCCGGAAAGGCCTGACCTATAAAACTGTCCCACTAGTTAACCCCTTCAGTGAACACGGTAAAAAAATACAGCTCCAACATCCGAAAACTCAAAATGTTATAGCTCTCAGAATAAAGCGATGCAAAAAAATTATTTTTTCTATAAAATAGCTTTTATTGTGCAAAAGCGCCAAAACATAGAAAAACTATATAAATGTGGTACCGTTGTAAACATACTGACCCGAAGAATAAAGCTGCCTTATCAATTTTACCACACGCGAAACAGAAAAAAAAAAAAAAAATTCCTGAATTGTTGTTTTTTGTTTATTCTGCCTCCCAAAAATCGGAATAGAAAGCGATCAAAAAATGTCACGTGCCTGAAAATGGCACCAATAAAAACGTCAACTCATCCCGCAAAAAACAAGCCATCACATAACTCTGCCAAAATATGGAAAAATTATAGCTCTCAAAATATGGCGATGCAAAAACTAGATTTTACAAAAAATGCATCTTTTAGTGTGTGACAGCTGTCAATCATAAAAACCCCATATGATTCTGGTATCACTGTAATCGCACCGACCCGAAGAATAAAGTCGTCTAATCACTTATGCCACACGAGGAACGGCGTAAAAAATAAACTCTCGGGTTAGGGTTGTGCTAGGGTTAGGGTTGTGCTAGGGTTAGGGCTGGGGTTGGGGTTAGGGTTGGGGTTGGGATTTTTTTCAAAAGTAAGAAAAAAAGATGACGATATGGCGACTAGCATTGAGCGCAAGTGCTCACTACTTGAGTTTACATCGGGTGCTCTGGTATGCATTGAGTATCGTGGGTATTTGAGTGACATGCTCGAGTCTCCGCCCCATATGCTTCGCGGCCAAAAAAACTTTGCGGGGATTGCCTGCCATGCACGAGCGATCCCCGCATGTTTTTTTTTGGGTGTCTAATAACCGTGAAACATGTGGGACAGGGACTCGGGCTTGTCACTCGAGCACACACAGTACATGGTGCATACCTGAGTACCCGATGCAAACTCAAGTAGCGAGCACTTGCGCTTAAGACTAATGACAACTTATTCAATATGATGACCTAATGTTATCAAATTCTGTGTCGTACCTCTGGGTTCAAAATGTTCACTATACCCCTTGATAAAATCCTTGAGGGGTCTAGTTTCCAAAATGAGGTCACTTGTGGGGGGTTTCCACTGTTTAGGCACACAGGGGCTTTCCAAACGCGACATGGTGTCCGCTAACAAATTGAATGGAAAATCGGCTCAAATTTTTAGCGGACACCATGTTGCGTTTGGAGAGCCCCTGTGTGCCTAAATATTTGGAGCTCCCCCACAAGTGACCCCATTTTGGAAACTAGACCCCCCAAGGCACCTATCTAGATGCATAGTGAGCACTTGGAACCCCCAGGTGCTTCACAAATTGATTCGTAAAAATGAAAAAGTGGAAAAAAAAACACTTTTTAATTTTTACGAATCAATTTGTGAAGCACCTAGGGGTTCCAAGTGCTCACTATGCATCTAGATAGGTGCCTTGGGGGGTCTAGTTTCCAAAATGGGGTCACTTATCGGGGAGCTTTAATGTTTAGACACACAGGGGCTCTCCAAACGCGACATGGTTCCAATTTGTTAGCGGACACAATGTCACCTTTGGAGAGCCCCTGTGTGCCTAAACATTGGAGCTCCCCCACAAAGTGACCCCATTTTGGAAACTAGACCCCCCAAGGCACATATCTAGATGCATAGTGAGCACTTGGAACCCCCAGGTGCTTCACAAATTGATTCGTAAAAATGAAAAAGTGGGGAAAAAAAACACTTTTTTATTTTTACGGATTAATTTGTGAAGCACCTGGGTTTCCAAGTGCTCACTATGCTTCTAGATAGGTGCCTTGGGATGTCTAGTTTCCAAAATGGGGTCACTTGTGGGGGAGCTCCAATGTTTAGGCACACAGGGGCTCTCCAAACGCAACATGGTGTCTGCTAACAATTTGAGCCGATTTTCCATTCAATTTGTTAGTGGACACCAGATCGCGTTTGGAGAGCCCCTGTGTGCCTAAACATTGGAGTTCCCCCACAAGTGACCCCATTTTGGAAACTAGACCCCCAAAGGCACCTATCTAGATGCATAGTGAGCACTTGGAACCCCCAGGTGCTTCACAAATTGATTCATAAAAATGAAAAACTGGAAAACAAAATACTTTTTCATTTTTACGGATTAATTTGTGAAGCACCTGGGGGTTCAAAATGCTCACCACCCATCTAGATAAGTTCCCAGGGGGGTCTAGTTTCCAAAATGGGGTCACTTGTGGGGAGTTTCCACTGTTTAGGCACATCAGGGGCTCTCCAAACGCAACATGGCGTCCGCTAATTATTCAAGCAAATTTTACAATCGAAAATTCAAATGGCGCTCCTTCCCTTCTGAGCCCTGCCGTGCGCCCAAACAGTGTTTTTTCCCCACATATGGGGTATCTGTGTGCCCTGGGGAAATTGCACAACAAATTTTGGGGTCCATTTTTTCCTTTTTCCCCTGAGAAAATAAAAAAAAATTGGGTCTAAAGTAACATTTTTGTGAAAAAAGTTAAATGTTCATTTTTTTCTTCCACATTCCAAAAATTCCTGTGAAGCACCTGAAGGGTTAATAAACTTCTTGAATGTGGTTTTGAGCACCTTGAGGGGTGCAGTTTTTAGAATGGTGTCACTTTTGGGTATTTTCTGTCATAAAGACCTCTCAAAGTGACTTCAAATGTGATGTGGTCCCTAGAAAAATGGTTTTGTAAATTTTGTTGGAAAAATGAGAAATCGCTGGTCTACTTTTAACCCTTATAGCTCCATAACAAAAAAAAATTTGGGTTCCAAAATTGTGCTGACGTAAAGTAGACATGTGGGAAATGTTATTTATTAACTATTTTGTGTGACATACAGTACAGACCAAAAGTTTGGACACACCTTCTCATTTAAAGATGTTTCTGTATTTTCATGACTATGAACATTGTACATTCACACTGAAGGCATCAAAACTATGAATTACCACATGTGGAATTATATACTTAACAAAAAAGTGTGAAACCACTGAAAATATGTCTTATATTCTAGGTTCTTCAAAGTAGCCGCCTTTTGCTTTGATGACTGCTTTGCACACGCGGCCACTAGAGGTGGTGAGTTCTCCTTCAATGGACGTCTTCACACAGAGGCTGGACAGACATCTGTCTGAGATGATTTAGTGAATCCTGCTTTGAGCAGGGGGTTGGACCAGATGACCCAGGAGGTCCCCTCCAACTCTGCATTTCCCTTAAATACACAAGTCTGCAGACCTGCTGGAGACCGGAGTTCTAGAAGATTCTTCATTCTTTGAGTTACCTGTGGTAAATGTTTAAGGGGATGGGGTGTGGGTATCTCTGCCCAACCAGGGGGCTGATCCCAAGAGAAAGAGAACAATAAGACACATGTTTGGAGTTAGTTGGTGGTGTGCTGTGTGAAGGGCTAGGATCTGTTGCTGAGGCCAGATTCTGGTGCCGTTTATGGACTATTGGAGATCCATTGGACTATTGGAGATTGGAGATCAGTTGCCATGTGGGATTGTGATGTTTTACCACCCTGCTGGATTTGAGGACTTAGTCTGAGACTGTTACATTGTCTATAGCATCGGATTACCGGGTAGCGCCCCCGGATTTGTCCCTTTTTTGTGTGGCTACCTTGAAGATGCTAAGGAATTATAGCTACGTTTGGTGTTATATTCCCCTAGTCCCAATAAAGATTGTTGGATTGTTCATCGGCTTGCTGTCTCTGCCTGCTTTGTCTCACACCCCGTCACATAGAAATATTTTTTTTCTTATGCACAGTACTCCCACAGACATGGGTGCAAATTGCAAAAAAATGTTTTTAGGCACACTACTACCATGGACACGGGTGCCGAATAGAAAAATATTTTTTTTACGTGCAGTACTCGCACAGACATGGGTGCAGATTATAAAAATGTGTTTTTACGCACAGTACTCCCACAGACACTGGTGCAGATTAGAAACAATTTTTTTAAGGCACATTACTCCCACAGACATGGGTGAAGAGTGCAAAAATGTGTTTTTAGGCACACTACTCCCACAGTCACAGGTGCAGAGTAGAAACACTTGTTTTAGGCACACTACTCCCACAGACACGAGTGCGGAGTAGAACAATTTGTTTTTAGGCATACTACTCAAACAGATGGGTGCAGAGTGGAAAAATGTGTTTTTGGGCACACTACTCCCACAGACATGGGTGCAGAGTGGAAAAATGTGTTTTTATGTGCAGTACTCCCACAGACATGGGTGCAGATTAGAAAAATTTGTATTTAGGCACACTAGTCCCACAGACATGGGTGCTGAATCGAAAAATTGTTTTTTTACAGAAAGTACTCCCACAGACATGGATGCACAGGCGAAAAATTTGTTTTTAGGCACACTAGTCTGACAGATAAGGGTGCAGAGTAGAAAAATTTGTTTTTAAGCACACTACTCTCACAGACACGAGTGCAGAGTATAAAAAATATTTTTTACAAATAATACTCCCACAGTCATGGGTGAAGAGTTCACACACAGAGAGGCTTTTTTTGCAGAGTGCCCACACACAGAACCTAACACTGTCCCTCATTCCAGCTGCATCCTGCCCCTATGTTAAGCAGTGCAGAATGGCGAAGGCACCCGTGATTGTCAGGATTCCAGTTGTCCTTCTACAGTTTGACCACTAGTGGCTGCTATTGTTCACCTTATTAATTGTGCTGCAATCCCACTCCTTACCACTGAAGGCTGATGTTGTGTTCTGCAATTGCCCTTTACTAAGATGGCAGATTCTGAACCTGTGGGATCCATCTTGTTTCCTGTTTGGGCCTACTTAGAGCTGCATGGATCTCTCACTGATTGCTTGAGAATTGTGTCTAGCTGTTAGCCTATTTCCAGTCTCCAAGCTCCTGAACATTCTTACCTAGATTGTTTTCACCTATCTATGGATTGTTTCCTACAACTCTTTTTTCTAAATACAAGAACTACTACCGCTTGCTGTTCCTGCTTGTGCTTCTTCAGCCACTGGTTTCCAGCAGTACTACGCCAGTATCGTAACAGTGATCTCGCATTTATACAGGCCAGTCACATGATGTGCCGGCCAATCATAGCCATGCCAACACTTGACATGGCTTTGATGGCTCCGGAAATGTCCACAGCCTAAAAGCTTGTTGATTAGCTGCACTGCAGGCTTACGACACACTTTATTTGGCATCCGAACTTGAACAGTAAACCGGACTTCCGGTAAAATGTCTGTGTTCAGAGTTCAGTGCCAGACACTAGGTGTCCGGTACGAAACCCGAACTTTACAGTTCGAGTTCGCTCATCTCTAGTCCCTAATACATCTCAAGGGGAGGCTCAAATTCTGACAATATCCGCCCAGTAAGAGGGATAGGTATGGAATTAAACTCTACAAGCTGTGCAAGAGTACCCCAGGGTACACCCACACATTTAGGGTTTTTGAAGAGGACACAGGATTCAACCCCCTGAATGCCCCCCTGTCCTGGGAGTCAGTGGGAAAATTGTGTGGGATGTGGTGCACCTTCTGATAGCTCAAAGTTATCACCTCTGTGTAGATAACTTTTATACCAACATCTGACTCTTCAAGTTCCTATCTGCCACAGCTACCGCAGCATGCGGTGCTGTGTGTAAAAATCAGAGCGGATGTGATGATACAACTCAAAAACTTAATTAGCCAGACGATTAGATTTGTTAATTCAAGAGAAATACACTATTGTGTTTTATTAGAGATTGCTGGCTGTGTTTTATTAATGTTCTGCTTGCTCGTCAGTTTATGTCCACTAATTTAACTTGTAAAGTGTCCAGCAATCCACTAATCTGACTTTTCAATTTCCTTGGGTGGTGCCACCATAACCCCCAAGCAGCAAGCTTGCTGTCTTGGAGACATATTTGACACACAACTTTCCTTTCTTCCCCATATACAATCACTCACTCGTTCATGTCATCTGCACCTTAAAAACATCTCCAGAATCCGACCTTTTCTCACCTTTGATACTGCAAAAACTCTTATTGTTACTCTTATTCACTCTCGTCTGGACTACTGCAACTCTCTTCTAATCGGTCTCCCTCTAAACAAACTCTCTCCTCTCCAATCCATTCTGAATGCAGCAGCCAGGGTCGTATTTCTATCAGGCCACTTCACCGACGCCTCTACCCTGTGCCAGTTATTGCACTGATTACCCATTCACCACAGAATACAATACAAACTCATCTCTCACCCACAAATCTATCCACATTTCTGCACCGCCCTATATCTCATCCCTCATTTCTATCTATCACTCTCCCGTGCCCTCCGTTCTGCAACTGATCTAAAACTAACATCCTCCTTAATCCGAACCTCACACCTCCGTCTCCAAGACTTCTCTCTTGTCGCGCCAGTTTTCTGGAATGCTCTGCCCCAAACGATCCGACTAATATCTAGCGCTTTAAAAACACACCTGTTTAGACAAGCCTATCACCTCAACTCACCAACCTAACTCTCCCCTGTCCCCTCCTAAATGTTAATCTTAATCTGCCCCTGCACATTCATCTGTCTCCACATCCTCCATGCACCAAAAAGCACACGGTAACTGCTCTTAGACAGATACTGACTGATGAGCATGTTCTACCTATTGTGTCCTCCCATTTCCATATAGATTGTAAGCTTGCGAGCAGGGCCCTCACTCCTCATGTAACTGTTGAAATGTTATACATTGTATTGTTTATATTGTCTGTATATGTCCCTACTTAATTGTAAAGTGCTGCGGAATACTGTATGTTGGCGCTATATAAATAAAAATTATTATTATTATAATTCATCTCATTAGTATCTCAGGAGCCTTTAACCATTGTTCATAAATTGTCTAGGCCCATTGTGTAAGAGTTAAAAGAAGATCCAGCAGAGCCTTCACCACAGGGAGTCTCACATGTAGACCTAGGTGATGCAGTCGACCTGAGAAAGATACCTCCTCTAATGCACACTTAGCTTTGGGGGTAGGGGGGAGGATGAGAGCAGTTCTGCCATTCATGGGGCTGAGCCCACTGAAGCAGAAGGGACATGTGTTTTTTTAGCAGTAAGACTGGGGAAGCAGAATCAAGGAGCATCAGAAAGACTTTACAAGGAGAATGAGAGACATCCTTCAGGACAGTAGATGGATTGCATGGCATTACCCAAAGAGACAAAGATTTGGATTCTATATGATTCTAGCGTAAGGGTACAGCCCTGACTGGAAAGATACGGATCTGCTCCAGTGACCATCAGAGAGACTATGTGTCAGGGATTCCAGACAGCGACGACACCGGGGAGATCACGCGATATCTCACTGTGCCATCACGCTGTCAGTATTTCATCCGGAATCAGAAGCACGCGATCCAGACTACTCGCTACGTGGCTATCGGCAAGCAACCAGTGAGAGTAGGGCATCACACCTCTGCGTTCCAAAGCCCAGAATCTGTGTTTACGCTGTTACGCTCACGCCTGGACTGTTTGGCGTGAGCGTGGTTAGTGGTCCCACTGGGCCATGGGCCGAGGAATGCCTGGAAGGGCGTAACTAAGGGCTACGCCCAATCCGACCCCGGACGCACGGCGGCTCAGTCAACTCCGCGATCTGAGGAGGGACGATGGAAGTGATCCAGGTGCCACTCAAGCGGAGTGATCCTTCTGTGGATTCTGTGCAGGTGCGGATGGGAAGCAGAGCAGAGCTGCAGGTCCAGACGGGAAGCAGGACAGGGCAGAGCCGCAGGTACGGACGGGAAGCGGAGCAGAGCAAGACAGGGCAGAGCCGCAGGTGCGGACGAGAAGCAGAGCAGGGCAGAGCAGAGCCGCAGTTTCGGACGGGTGGGAATGCTGCAGGAGCGGTCAGACATGACAGGGCTCTGTTCACATGGAACAGACAGTGATGGGAAAACACAGGATGATAACTAGAACACAATAGGTAGATACGGAGGCAGGGAAACAGAACAAGCAGAGCCAGATACACACAAGGTACTTGCTATGAAGTAGCGAGTGGACACAGAACTCACAAACAGAAGTACAGAGACAATGAGTTGGAGTTAGGTGCAGGTTCAGACACTGCAGGAAAAGGTAAGAATCGGACATAGAGACAAACAGGTAACGGGCTAGGACACAGTTCAGACAGGAACAAGATACGGATACGAGCCTAGGTACTCAGCCCCCAGGGTGGCAGAAACAGGTAAGATTCAGGACAGGATCTGGCAACTCACAGTTGCACAGAACACACTGTAATAAAGTGTTGCTCAGGTACCTCCCACTGGGTGGAGGGGGTTTAAGTATCCAGTGACTCACAGCAATAGGCTGGGGACGCATTAGGACTGTGCACACAGTAACTTTAAGAATCAGGAAGTTCCAGCGCTGCCGCCCTAAGCCAGCAGACAAGAGACATGCACACAGCAAGTAGATGAGCATAGTGCGCAGCTTGGACTGGTAGATAAGTTGGCAGTCTTGCATGGTGAGAGATGGTAAGCCATGGCAGCATGACGGTCACTGTCAGCTTCACGATAGCCCAATTTTAATATTATTCTCTGCCATCATCGACCGAGTTTGAAATATAATACAGCCCTGGCCGGACGCCTGCATTTTGGTAGCGTATATGGGTTCTGGGAAGGGAACGATTACAGAACAAAAGAAACTGAACAATTACATTTTATATTTAATCCGACAGGGAGGCAGTGTTTAGGAAAAATATATACAAGGATGTTACAAAGGAGGCATTAAAAAAATAAGCAGTTACATAAAATAACCAGGATAAAAAGGTGAAACTTACACTATAAAGTTCACTGTGATGATTCATATAGGTGGAGTAGGGGCTCCCCAGTTTGATTATGCTGTTATCGAACAGGACCTGTTGCTTATAATCCTTATACCCCCTGGCAATGAGTGAGTCTGTACTGTCCATGATTTCTCTTATACCTAAGGGGAGATCTGGCCACACGCTCCCTGTGGTGACATCATGTGGGCCGGTCTCCAGCCTGTACATTTTATTAAAAACGCTAACTTCTGCAATAACTCATCACTCGTTGATCGCAGAAGCGTGCAGACAGCGACATTTTTCCAGTTATAATTTTACCTTCATTTAGGGACCACACATCGCATAGCTGCAGTCTTCTATTCTGGTGTTTTTGCACTACAGCGCTCTGATTTGGCTTGCAACAATGAAAAACAATGTATGCATTCCTCGGCTGTTTCTGTCACTAGAAATATGGGTCTCATTATTGTCAGACGCATGGAACTTACAATATTTCATATTTCGTTTCGTAGTCGGATTGTCTGGAGATTTCTTTGTTAAGCTCGGGAAAGCAACTTTCCCAGTTACAAGCAAATTAGTGCAATCCTGCCAGTAATTACCCCCCTGTGCCAGGGACAAGAGGCTAGCATCTTAACGAAGTTTGGTGACACCTATTGGCTGGCATTTGTTTGTGTAAGGCCTTTTGGCTGTGAGTGATAATTCGCAGGAAGATACTGTATATTTTCATGGAGACAGCTCTCAAAAGATGTGTAATAGTGGGGAAGGGCGTAGCCTTCCCTTGAGACTGAGAGAGTAAAAGGAAGAGTTCCTGAAGACAGACCTCCCCAACTGTGGTAGGCCAAGCTAAGGGGGTTAGCTTTAGTGGTCCGGTTGGTAGAGCAGAGGGAGGGGGAACTTAGTGCCCTTATCAAGCCTAGAGAGATATAGAGCTTGTTCCTGGTATAGTTCCTTCTGGGCTGTAGTACCTGAAAACAGCCACAAGATGCCACTGTTCGGGGTGCAGATGTCAGGATGAGTCTGCTAGCCGAGCTATAGACAGTGATGGGTTAAGGTTCTGTGATGACAGCTCACTGAGGGTGGGCATATTAGGAAAGTCTCTGTTTTAATTTCCTGAATCAGGAAGTGATAGAGTAGTACAAGAAGGGATTGCGACCTGATGAGACAGCCTTACTATAGTGGCTGCTAGGGTAGACGGGAGCTCCGAACCCTCAGACAGTGAGATCCCAGTGCGCAGTTCTCCCCACGCAAGAGCACGAGTCCTGTTCGCTCGCCGTAGAAACTCACCAAAGCGTAGTGAGGACACGGGGCACTTCTGGTCTGCAGGCAGCAGAGGAAGCTAAACAGTACTCCAAGCCAAGACGTGGGGGAGAGATATCGGATCCGTTCACTGTTAATACAGAGGAGTCTCTAGGGCCAGGAATTATAGCCACAGAGATGCTCCGCTTAAAGAGGGAACCAGGGCTGAAGCAGTTAACGGCGCCTGTGAGGGAGATGATTACCTGTCGGGCCTTATCCATTATATCTGACTGTAAATACTGTAAATATTCCTCTTCCCCAAGTAAAGTCCAAGTTCTGGTTAAGAACCTCGTGTCCTCTGAAATTATTGCTGCCCTGGTCCCAGAAGAAAATTGCCTGGAGACAGCCGCGATCGGATGGCGTGAAGTAAGTGAAGAGCACTACATACACAGCCACACTTCAGAGAGAGGACACGTATTGTCTGTAGGGTGTCATAGCGAGAGGGGGCTACAGCTCGCCCACGACTACCTCGCTGGGGCACCTTACATTTGGCGTAGTCGGCAGGATGCGAGCTCCTCGCATGAAGAAAGCGGGGAAGAGACGACACAGAACACTGAGGAGAAAGTGTTGGAAGGCATGCGGCCCAAGATGGCGGCCCGAAGCATGGATTCCAAGATGGTGACGACGGCGGTAAAGTCTGGGAGAAGAACCGCCCATCGTGGGAGTGGACGGCGCTGGAGAGCGCGAAAAGATGTCCAGCCCCTACGAGTTCCGGCCCGAAGAGGGATGGGCCCAGCGGTGAAGATGCACCCCAGGATGGGACGTCCAGTGAGGAAGAGGGTGCGGCGCAAAGTGAAGTCCGGCCCCGTGAGTATCAGCGCGCGCAGAGAGGGGGCGCGGCTGAAGGCGGAGCAGCCGAGAGTGACGAGTGACACGGCGGTCGCGTCAGAAGTCCGGCCCAGGAAGAGGCGGATCTGGACGCGCAGGACGCGCGTCACCGGTAAGCGACCGGCGCCATTTTCTGTCCGGCACGTAAGGAGAAGGAGGTGCGGCAGCAGACGTCCTGAGAGGATGGCAGCCCCAGAGCCTGACAACGTGCGCGAGGCAAGCGGTGAGGAGGAACCCCTGAAGATCACTACACCAGGGGCCGCGGCTGGAAGTCGTCCGCCGGCAGGCGCTGCCCGCGATCCGCTGCCTTTACCCCCAGTGGCTGTTCAGTGGGCCACTAGGCCTGATCCGGAGCTGGGCCTGCTAGTCCACGAGCTTCACATGTGGTGCTGGAGCCGGATGCCGGAGGAAACGTCCCCCTCGGCTGAGAGAGGAGAACATCCAGGTGGGGCCGGAGCAATAGCTGCAGCGAAGCTTACAGAAGGTGAGCGGTCCATGCCCCAGCGGCCGGTCACGTCTGCGGTACCTGCCCCAGTAGTTTCCGTGGCAACAGAGGCCCCCAGGCCTTCAGGGGACGGTGCGGAAGGGAAGCCCCCTAAAAGAAAGGCCCCGCGGGAGAATTTCTGGTCGTTGGCCTTGGAGGCCCTACATTCCCCCTCGGCAGAGCGGTACGCCGAGCCCAGGAGTCCTAAGTGGGCTACCCGGGACCCCCCGATGACCGCGCGAGAACAGCGGCGATGGACCGATACCTTCCTGAGAGGCTGGCTGGAGGGGTCCAACGCGGCAAGAAGGGAGTCAGTGGAGGAAGCTCAGACCCGGGGGCGGGTCATAGAATTCCGTATCCATGAGGGGTACGGGTTTCTGGAAGAAGAATGGACCGGGCACGAGGTGTTCGTGTCCCGTGAGGCGGTAAAACGGGACTATCTGCCTGACCGTTTACACAACCTGCACGTGGGGGACATCGTGCACTTTGTAAAATGTGAGTGCCAAAACGGGTGGTATGCGGCTGCGGTCACCCGCCCATATAAATGGGAAGACGTCCTAGAGAAGGACCGACAGGTCTTCGAGAGGAGGGCCAAAAGAGAGGCTAAGCAACGCTGGGCTAGGGAAGCCCCTAAAGGCTTTCTGTCCCCACCTAAGGCCAGTACTCCACCGACAGAGGAGCCTGGGAGGCGGCAGTGGAGAGATATTGTGAGCGACGAGGAGGAGGATGTCGCCAGCAGCAAGGAAGCCGATTTCCTTAGTGAGGTGCCAGAGAAGGAGTCGGCACCACAACACCCAGGAGGGGCTGAGGCAGTTGAGCAGGGGGCTGCCAGAGAGACTCAGGCTGGTGTTAGCCAGGAGGTCCATCATTTTTCTGTCACCAGCTACGGCCCTACCCAGGTCGGCTGTGGCAGTGCTACGTCCTCGGACGAGGACCCCGGGCCTAGCAGATACCCCGATCAGCCGTGGAAGTGAAGGAAGCCACCTTCATCTGCAGCATGGGCTGCCTTCATGAGGGAACAGAGGGAGGCCCGGAAGAAGTGAGCTAAGTGGGCTAAAAGGTCCGTTGATCTTTCACTTCTTCTCCTACTAGGACCCATCGGTGGTGGTCCTTTCTGTAGTTTGGGACTGTTACCCAGTGGGGGCGAAGTGCCCCATGTTGACTTCAGTTGAAACAAAAAAAAAAAAAATGGAGGACTGTTCCCCTACCTCCTAGGCCAGGAAGGCCTTAAGCAGCACCCAAAAGTTGCGTGCCCGGGAGAGCTGCTCTTTTTGTTTTTATTTTTGTTTTCTTTTTGTTGCGCTTGTTGCGCCTTTTTCTGCTGAAATTTAAATTGCTGAGGCACACCTTGAGGATGGATATCCTCCGAATCTAAGAGACTTGCGGCCTAGCGGGAAGAACCGGTGACCCCCGCTAGGGCCAAGAAGAAAAGAGACTCACAGGGTGTTACCTGTGACGGTGTGCCTCAGAATGTAGCCCCAGGAGGGGATTAAGGGCTATTGAAGAGTTGACCTGATTTAAAAATGTGGACATGGACACTTCGTTTCCAGGGTCCTTACCAAGAAGGACCGGTGCCTCTGAAAAAGTTGATAGTGGACTGTCCTGAATTGCTGTTCCAGGGCCCTTAACCGAGAAGGGCCGGTCTTCCATCCAAGAAGATGACCTCAGGACCAGTCGCTTACTAAGAATGTTTTAGTAAAATTTAGTAATGTAATTTTATAACTGTTGATTGATGTTTATTGCCTAGTGTGGTCAGGGACGACCAACATTAAAGTGTCGGGGAATGTAATAGTGGGGAAGGGCGTAGCCTTCCCTTGAGACTGAGAGAGTAAAAGGAAGAGTTCCTGAAGACAGACCTCCCCAACTGTGGTAGGCCAAGCTAAGGGGGTTAGCTTTAGTGGTCCGGTTGGTAGAGCAGAGGGGGAACTTAGTGCCCTTATCAAGCCTAGAGAGATATAGAGCTTGTTCCTGGTATAGTTCCTTCTGGGCTGTAGTACCTGAAAACAGCCACAAGATGCCACTGTTCGGGGTGCAGATGTCAGGATGAGTCTGCTAGCCGAGCTATAGACAGTGATGGGTTAAGGTTCTGTGATGACAGCTCACTGAGGGTGGGCATATTAGGAAAGTCTCTGTTTTAATTTCCTGAATCAGGAAGTGATAGAGTAGTACAAGAAGGGATTGCGACCTGATGAGACAGCCTTACTATAGTGGCTGCTAGGGTAGACGGGAGCTCCGAACCCTCAGACAGTGAGATCCCAGTGCGCAGTTCTCCCCACGCAAGAGCACGAGTCCTGTTCGCTCGCCGTAGAAACTCACCAAAGCGTAGTGAGGACACGGGGCACTTCTGGTCTGCAGGCAGCAGAGGAAGCTAAACAGTACTCCAAGCCAAGACGTGGGGGAGAGATATCGGATCCGTTCACTGTTAATACAAAGGAGTCTCTAGGGCCAGGAATTATAGCCACAGAGATGCTCCGCTTAAAGAGGGAACCAGGGCTGAAGCAGTTAACGGCGCCTGTGAGGGAGATGATTACCTGTCGGGCCTTATCCATTATATCTGACTGTAAATACTGTAAATATTCCTCTTCCCCAAGTAAAGTCCAAGTTCTGGTTAAGAACCTCGTGTCCTCTGAAATTATTGCTGCCCTAGTCCCAGAAGAAAATTGCCTGGAGACAGCCACGATCGGATGGCGTGAAGTAAGTGAAGAGCACTACATACACAGCCACACTTCAGAGAGAGGACACGTATTGTCTGTAGGGTGCCATAGCGAGAGGGGGCTACAGCTCGCCCACGACTACCTCGCTGGGGCACCTTACAGATGGATAAGGGAGGGGGTGAAGAAAAGGCCTGAGAGAAATGGTCAATATCTATGTCAGACTTTCAGTATTCCTCAATATCTCCCTGACACCATGGATACATTTTGGGGAGACTAGGGTGGCACGAGCAAGTCACCTGGCCCCATGGATATGTTTGGGGTTGCCAGGAGGGACCCAACGGTCGCCTGGAACCCATGGAGACATTCGGAGATGCCAAATTGTGACCCGTCGGTCATCTGACCCCATGGAAACTCTGGGAGAGGCCAGGTTGGGACCCTCAGGTCTCCTGGCCTTGTACCTCGATGGACTGCTAGCTTCCTAAGCTTGCCGCTACCTTCTCTCTGTGGGGGCCCTTCAGAAGCGGGGGGGCCACTGATTGAGGTAGTCAACTTTGGAAGTCTGAAAAGTCGCAGCTGTTCTATCCCAGGCGGATGGAGAAGGAAGGGTGAGACTGTGTAGTGTTTATCATCTTGTGTATTTTGCTGGGACTGTTCTATGTGACCAGAGAGGATATACAGCAGCAACAAGAAACGGCAACTACAGGAGCTGTGCCAGCTTCAACGGATTGAATACCAGGTCACCGACACTCATCAGATTTAATTCAGGAACCACAGGATGCTGAGGACGGCGTGTATGGATGCAATGTTTACCAGTCTGTTTTCATCAATTACGTGTGGAGTTTATTTGCAAGGAAGACATGGAATATGCTCTGAGGAAACTGGATGATACAAAGTTTTGTTCTCATGAAGATGAGACCTCTTACATTCGTGTCTGTGCTTAAAGACATGATGATGGACTTCCTCCAATAAGTGGAAAAGGACAATTGGGATCCTGTCATGTCTCGCTAATTAAGATTCGGGGAGCAATGTGACGATACAACTTAAAATTGTAATTAGCCAGATTAGATTTGTTAATCCAAGATAAATATCATATTGTACTTTATTAGAGATTGCTGGCTGTGTTTTAATAATGTTCTGCTTCATCATCAGTTTATGTACACTAATTTAACTTGTAAAGTGTCCAGCCTTCCACTAATCTCATTAGTATCTAAGGAGTCTCTAACCATTGTTCAAAAATCGTCTAGGCCCATTGTGTAAGTGTTGAAAGAAGATTCGGCAGAGCCTTCACCACAGGCAGTCTTACCTGTAGACCAAGGTGATGCGGTCGACATGAGAAAGATACCTCCACTAATGCACACCTAGCTTTGGGGGGACATGGTGAGAGCAGTTCTGCCATTCAGGGTGCTGATCCCAGAGAAGCAGAAGAGACATGTGTTTTTGTAGCAGTCAGACTGGGGAAGCAGAATCAAGGAGCATCAGAAAGACTTTACAAGGAGAATGAGAGACATCCTTCAGGACAGTAAATGGATTGCATGGCATTACCGAAAGGGACACAGAATTGAATTGTATATGATTCTAGCCTAAGGGTACGGCCCTAACTGGAAAGATACGGATCTGCTTCACTGACCATCAGAGAGACCATGGATACATTTTGGGGAGACCAGGGTGGGACTAGGAAGTCACCTGGCCCCATGGATATGTTGTCAGGAGGGACCCAATAGGTCACCTGAAACCCATGGAGACATTCAGGAGAAGCCAGCTTGTGACCCGCTGGTCATCTGCCTCCATGGAAACTCTCAGAGAGGCCAGGTTGGGACCATCGGGTCTCCTGGCCTTGTACCTCGATGGACTGGTAGCTTCCTAAGCTTGCCGCTACCTTCTCTCCGTGGGGGCCCACCAGAAGCGGGGGGCCACTGGTTGAGGTAGTCAGGCCTGGAAGTCTCCAAAGTCGCAGCTGTTCTTTCCCAGGCAGGGTGAGAAGGAAGGGTGAGACTGTGTAATGTTGTACCATCTTGGGTATTTTGCTGGGACTGTTCTATGTGTTTATTGTCCGCTTTGTGGTTCAATAAAGTATTGCCACTCTGTTTTACCCTCACACTCTGTTGAAAAACACTAGGACACAGTAAAACAAACGTATAAAAATACTCTGTTGTAAAAACGTAACAGTGAACAGCAAGTGCTAGTAAAAAGGTGATAAAAAACAGGGTATTTGGTTGACATGCTTTTTGCAAACAATGTGACTCGCCCCCTGGGCCGTGGGGCACTCGGAACCGGGCAATAGGGAGACGATGGGGGTAGTAGTGGCGACCCGGTCCCGTGGCTCAGGGTGGTCAGACCGGTGGCAGTCTTTTAGATGTTTTAGATAATGTCCGACTATGCCACCCGTGGATTGCGGTTATCAGGAACCGCCACTGCAGGGCAGACCGCTGGGGCCGATGATGTGTGCAGCTGGGATGGTGTGACTCCCCACGGAAAGAGTGCGGCCCCAGGGCAGTGTAGTGTATGGTGGGAGTGATGGTGGTGAGAGTCCCAGTACCGGTAATGCCGGAGGAACGAAAAAGCACACAGACAACGTACTGCAGTCCAGGGTCTTTACTCATGGTTAATATCCAAGTCACTTCTGCAGGGAATGACTGCCCGAGCCGTGCTACGTCCACCAGGTGAGGGGCTCGGTCAACTCCCAGGCAGCTCAGAAGTATGGCTCAGGACCCCCTTTAATCCTTCCTCTGGCCTGCCTCACCAGTGACCCACTTTTGTCCAGCTACCGCGGACTTGTGCGGTTAAACGTGGGCCCCGTCCTCCGCTGTCCTATATGGTGCCTTCCTAGTAGGTTTGATGAGGTGTCGCACCAATAAATGGTCACGACGTCCGGTCTTTGGCTGAGGGTAGTTTCTCCTCCACCAACTTGGGGTCCGGCACCCTTAATCTGCCTGACCCTTCACCCTGTATTCTCGTGGGTTCTTAGGGTCCCTTCTGCCTTCTTGTTCCTGAGCCCTTCTGTTTCTCTGTCTCTCCTCCTTCTTTCCTGTTCCTTCTTCTCCTCCCTTCTCGTGGAGCTGGGCTGAGGAGACACCACAGCTCCCCTTCACCTCCTCCTCGGCCTCTCACTAGGCCCTCCTGGAGTAGAGCTCCTACAGAGCCTCTACTCCCTGTCTTCTCCTCTCTCTGCACAGACTGAACCTAGATCTAAGATGGTGCCCACTTTTTATACCTCCCTCTGACCATGAGCCCAGGTGACCAGCAACCAATGGGCTCCTACCTACGCTCAGGAACCAACCCCTATCTGCTCCTACAGCACTGGGTATTCCACCCCCCTCCCCACTCCAGACTGGGACATAGTCGGTCGTGCCTGCACTTCTGTCTAGTGGGAGCACCGTTGAGCTGTCCCTCGGAAATGGGGTGTGTGTGGTGCATGCAGCTAAACGAGTCCTGGTCCATACTCCATCCTTACCCGGGAGTGGAATACCACACCTCTGGCAGAGGTGCAATACCCCTGTAGCGGCCGAACCCTCGGGGCGCTACAAATGTATACTAAGCCGCTCTACCAACGTCAAGGTAACCCACATCAGAGCAGTCCCTATCTGATGTATTTAAAAACTGATCATGTGTATAGTACCTATATGAGCAGATCTGACAGGTAATGTCCATGTGGACACGCTGCAGAGAACGGCATTTATGTGCATGGCCCACCCTTGATGTGGGTTACCTTGATGTTGGTAGAGCGGGTTAATATACATTTTTTGCAAAAAACATGTCAACCAAATACCCTGTTTTTTATCATCTTTCTACTAGCACTTGCTGTTTACTTTTACCTTTTTACAACAGAGTCTTTTTATACGTTTGTTTTACTGTGTCCTTGTGTTTTTCAGTCTTTTGGTGGTGTGAACACTGTCCTACAGACTTGTTCACCGTGTGCATGGCCATGTGTTTGTATCCACATCCTGTGTTGTAGCGTTATGCCCACAGAAGACCCCAGGTCTTCACAGAGGACTTCCTAGGTCACTAATTGGACAGCTGCCCAGAAAGGGTGAGAGCCGAGCCCAATGTAGCGATAACATGCTGGTGGTCAAGTACAAAGACAAGAGGGATGTCCTTTTCTTGACCACAATACGTGGTGGTGGCAGCACTCCGACCGCTAAACGAGGTACCTCTACACAGATCCACAAAACCAGACTTTGTCCTGGGATACAATAAAAATATGATCAAGCCCTCCTGCCCTATAGTGCCAAGTGAGAAGCTACGGTGTGGTAGAAGAAGCTGGCCGTGCACATCCTACAGATGGCATTGTATAACTCTTTTGTGTCACAATGTCCAGGCAGCCACATTTCTTCAGTTCCAGGAGGTAGCGATCAAGGCCCTAACATTTGGAAGTCAGGAAGGAGTGGGCCCCAGTTCTTCTGGAACTGAATGTACCCATATTGTACCAGGGCAACATTTCCTAGATGAGGTCCCTCAAACTTTAAAGAAAAGAATGGTGCGAAAAAAGTGCCAAGTGTGTTACAAACGAGGGATAATAAAGGACACCACTTATCAATGCGACACCTGCCCGAACAAACCTGGATTGTGTGTAAAAGAATGTTTCAAACTGTACCACTCATCCACGGGCTACTAAATTTATTTATGACTTACACAACTTACATATGCCAACCTGACACACTCTACACAACTCACATATGCCAGCCTGATGCACTTTACACAACTTACATATGCCAATGATGTACTTTACACAACTTACATATGCAATCTGATGCACTCTACACAACTCACGAATGCCAACCTGATGTACTTTAAACAACTCACACATGCCAACCTAATGCACTCTGTACAACTCATGTATGAAAACCTGATGCAATCTACACAACTTACGTATGCCAACCTGATGTACTCTACACAACTCGCATATGCCAACCTGATGCACTGTACACAACTTACATATGCCTACCTGATGCACTCAACATAACTTACATATGCCACCACATTATAAAATTCACATACCAGGAAAACACTATAGATAAATTCCAATATAGGGTCACTTGTATGGGGTTTCCACTGTTTAGGCACATCAGGGGCTCTCCAAATGTGACATGACGTCAAAGTCTGATCTCCAACGTCACTCCTTCCTTTCCAAGCCCTGCTGTGCACCCAAACAGTAGTTTTCTCTCACCAATGGGTTAATAACATACACACATCAAAGGTTGGGGGCATTTTCTCCTGCTATCCTTGCGAAAATGAAAAAATTTGGGGCTAAAACAACATTATTGTGGGAAAAATATATATTTTTTCATTTTCACAGTTCAACGTAGTAACATTCTGTGAAACACCTGTGCTTTCAAGGTGCTCATTACACATCTAGATAAATCCCTTGATGTAACTATTTTCCTAACTGAGATTAGGCTTCCGCTCTCGATTCCAGACAATTTTGCTTTCAAAAGTCAAACTGGGCTCCTTCCTTTCTGAACCCTGTCGTGGACCCAAACAGTAGTTTTCCCCAATATATGGGGTATCGGCGTACTCAGGAGAAATAGCACAACAAATTATGGGGTCCATTTTCTCCTGCTATCCTTGTCAAAATGAAAAACGTACATTTTTGCGGGAAAAATATTTATTTTTTCATTTTCAGTTTAGTGTAGTAACAACCTTCTGTGAAGCATGTGTGCTTTCAAGATGCTCATCACACATCTAGATAAATTCCTTAAAGGGACTAGTTTACTAACTGAGGTTACTTGTGGGGGGTTTCCACTGTTTAGGCCCATCATGGGCTCTGCAAATACAACATGGTGTCAGCTCTTGATTTCAGACCATTTTGCATTCAAAAAGTCAAACGGTGCTCCTTTTATTTCGAGCCCTACCATGCACCCAAACAGTAGTTTTCCCCCACATATGGGGTATCGACATACTCAGGAGAAATTGAACAAATTTTGAGGTCTATTTTCTCGTGCTATTCTAGCCAGAAAGTCAGGAGGAGGACCAGGGTGTGGAAGTGGAAGACAAGGTGGTGGATGATATAGTAACTGACCCAACTTGGCAGGGGGACATACAGAGCGAGGACAGCAGGACACAGGGGAGGGAAGCCTAGCACCACAACAGGCAGGAAGAAGAAGTGTGGTGGCCGCAGACACAAGGCAGGAAAGCGTTCCTTGTAACTGAAGTTGCCAGTACAACTGTTAGGTCTTCCCGAGTCTGGTTATTTTTTAAAGACTCTGCAGATAACCGCAAAAAGGCCATTTGCACCACCTGCCAGGCCAGCATCAGCAGGGGTAGCAAAACTAGCAGCCTGACCACCACCTACATGATCAGGCACATGGCAGCAAAACACCCGACTAAGTGGGCCGAACCCCAGGGTCCAGCAACAGTGTGTGCAGGTGACACCACTGCTTGTTCTACTGTTGTGCGTGCACACAAATTTCCTGTCCATGGCGCATGCTAAGATGCCTTCCGCCCTGCATCTGTCGTTGAACACTCTCAACTAGCATCATCAGCAAGCACGTCCACTTCCTTGTCCGAGCTCAGCATTCAGTTGTCCCTACCTGAGTCCTTGGAATGCAAGCGCAAATATGCAGCCAACACCCCACAGGCCACACTACTAAATTCACACATTTCACAAATGATTGCGCTGGAAATGTTGCCTTTTAGGCTCATGGAGACGGAAGCTTTCTGCAACCTGATTGCGGCGGCCATCCCTCGGTACTCGGTCCCCAGCCGCCACTATTTCTTCCGGTGTGCCGTCCCCGCATTACACGAGCACGTGTCCCACAACATTAGACATGCCCTCAACAACGCAGTTACTGGGAAAGTCCACCTAACCACGGACACGTGGACAACTGCTTGTGGGCAGGGACAGTACACCTCGCTGACGGCACACTGTGTTGACATAATGAAAGCCGGGACCCAGTCGGACCTTAGGACTGAACATGTCCTCCCGACACTGAGGATTGCGGGCCCTGGGTCAATCACTGTTGCCCCCGCATTCTACAGCTCCTGCACCTCCTCCTCCTCTTCAGCCTCCATCTCAGAAATGACCACATCAGTCGCAAGCTGGAAGCACTGCAGCACTGCCTCGGCCAAGCGGCAACAGGCTGTGCTGAAGCTAATATGCTTCGGTGAAAAACCGCACAATGCTGAAGAGTTGTGAACAGCTCTGAAAGAGCAGGCAGATCTGTGGCTGACACCGCTGACCCTACAGCCAGGCATGGTCATGTGTGACAATGGCCGGAACCAGGTGGCGGCTGCGAGGCGAGCTCACACACGTACCATGCCTGGCCCATGTGCTTAACCTCGTGGTTGAGCGGTTTCTCAAAATCTACCCGAATCTGTCGGATCTGCTTGTCAAAGTACGCCGCGTGTGTGCCCATTTTAGAAAGTCAGCTACAGCTTCCGCCGCCCTTGCCTTGCTTAGCAGCGTTTGCAGCTTCCAGCTCATTGACTGATCTGCAATGTCCCCATGCACTGGAACTCTACACTGCAGATGTTGGGAAGGATTTGTGAGCAGAAGAGGGCAGTTGTTGACTACCAGCATCAACAAGGCCGTCGGTATTCATGTCAGACTCTACACACAAAACCTCAGGAGTTGACATGGATGTCAGACATATGTACCATCCTCCAAAACTTTGAGAACTCCACCAAGATGGTGAGCGGCAATGACGCAATAATTATTGTCACCATCCCGCTTCTCTGTCTTCTGAAACGCTCTCTGATCACAATTAAAGAGGAGTCATTGCAGGCGGAGCACGATGAGATGGAGCAAGGAACCCTACAGGGTGATTACACACAGCCCAGCCTCATCTCATCCCAACGTGGGTTGGGTCACAATGAGGAAGAGGAGGAGGAACAGGTGCTAGTTTCCTGCGCTATAGACGGTACTACCTGCACAACTGTCATACTGTCTGTTTAGCAAGGATGGCCTGAAGACAGAAGGAAGAGGAGGAGGATGAAGATGAGAGCATAGCCAGTCATCCTCTTAGTAAGGACACGGAAGTCTTGCCTCTTTGCAGTCTGGCACACATGGCTCAGTTTGTTACGCTGCCTTTCCCGTGACCCTCGCATTGTCCAAATTTTGGGTGACAGTCATTATTGGTTGGTGACACTTCTAGACACACGCTACAAGGAGAACTTTCTGTCTCTTATTCCCGTGCAGGACAGGCCTAATAAAATGGGGCAGAACGAGAAGGCCATTGTTGCGGAATTATTTAAAAAAATTCCCATCTGAAAACGCTAGCGGAAGAGGTCACAGTTCATTGGACAACCAAGGAGTACAGGCGAGAGAGACGCAAATGCAATCCAGCAGAGGCAGAGGAACACTGTCAAAGTTCTGGGACAGTTTTCTCAGACCCTCCCATCGCACAGGCCCTGAGGCGCGGGGTACTCTCCCAAGGAGGGAAAAGTTTCGGAAGATGCTGAGGGAGTACCTTCCAGACCGTACCAACATCCTAAGTGATTCATCTGTGCCTTATAATTATTGGGTATCCAAGCTGGACACGTGGAATGAACTGGCTCTCTATGCCTTGGAGGTCCTGGCCTGCCCTGCCGCCAGCGTTTTATTAGAGCGGGTTTTTAGTGCCGCTTGTGGAATTATAACTGGTAAGCGCATCCGCCTGTCAACTGAAAATGCTGACAGGCTGACTCATAAAAATGAACAAGGGCTGGATTGGGCCAGACTTCTCAACACCACCGAATGATAGCAGCGTAACATAAACTCAAATACAGTGTCTTTTTTTGGGGAGGTCTAACTCTATTCCCATGCACCTCTGTCTTCACTCCCAGACATGGGTATATGCTTCCTGATTTTGTCTATTTGCTCTTGTCCTCCTCCTTCTCCGCATCCTCATCCTCCGCCACCATATCACCATCATATGTACCATTTCAACATATCTACGTCTCTTGCAAGGGACATTGGAGTTCCTCCAAATTTTTGGCAGCCGTTGCTTCACTGCATAGGCAAATAGTATGGAAGACCCACTTCTTAATAATGGGAAGATTGTTTTCAGGAGGCCCTCCAACCTCTACGTCTCTTGCAAAGGGCATTGGAGTTCCTCCAAATTTTTGACAGCCATTGCAGTCACTGGATAGGCAAACAGTATGGGGGACCCTCTCCTTTCTAATTTGAACATGTCGTTACTGTGGCCCAGATCTATGTGTGATTAAATTGTTAGTGGTGTTTTTCCTAAATTTTGGCAGCCGTTGCACTCACTGCATACCCTATAACTGAATAGCAAACTCTCTCCTTTCTAATGGGAACATGTCGTACTCATCACTGTGGCCCAGTTCTATGTGTCTTTAAATTGTTAGTAGGGTTTTTCCTAAATTTTGAGAGCCGTTGCACTCACTGCATACCCTATAACTGAATAGCAGACCCTCTCCTTTCTTATGGGAACATGTCGTACTCATCACTGTGGCCCAGCTCAATGTGTCTTTAAATTGTTAGTGGGGTTTTTCCCAAATTTTGGCAGCCCTTGCAGTCACAGCATGGGCATTACCACTATAGGAGACCCGCTCTTTATAATGGAAACATTTTTTTTTTTACTGAAACCCTCCTCTATGTCTCTTCTAAGGGGTATTGGGTTACGTCCAAATTTTTTGCAGCCCTTTCAGTCACTGCATACGCAATAACAGTATGGGAAACCCACTCGTTAATAATGGGAACACCAAAGCATAGCCGGCTGATGGCTCTCTAACAATAGCGAGGGCAGACTGCTTGGCCCTTTAAGAATAGTAAGGGCCGCCTGATGGCCCTATAAAAACAGACTTTGTGACTTTCAGAGTCCCTCCATCATAAATTAAACAGGATGTGTCTGATGATGTGTCACACACCATATGGCCAGATAAGATTGCAAAATGTTAAAATGACATTTCCCGGTGAATGCATTTGTCTTGGTTGAAAGCAATGCAAAAGTGCAAAAACACATCAAAAACGCTACGTGTGAACATAGCCCAAAGTGTGGAGGAGCATTTTTGTTTTTGGTTATTTATTTTGCCTTATATACAAGTCGTTACACTGGAAAGGATGATCCTTAACATATTTCCCAGGAAAATCCATTTTGGTTTTGTTTTTGTATGTTTTATTGTGAGTCCGTAAAAATGGCATAATACTTCTGACAATGTTGTTGACAGCAGTGACCTGGGAGTCAGAAATGGTTCCAGGGGTCTTCCCCATGCTGCTCCCATGTCATTTGAGCACTGTTCCCATCAATTTGGGCAATTTTTAGGCCCTCTGCAGACCGCGGGGGGGGGGGGGGGGAGCCGCCTGAAAAATGCTTGAGTTTCCCATAGACTTAAATTGGGCTAGTTACTCGGACCGAGCACCTGAGTATTCCAATGTGCTCGACCCGAGCAACGAATACCCGAGCATTTTAGTGCTTGCTCATCCATACACATTGCTATTATTTTGGACACATCCCTGTACAATTAATTATTCAAATACACAGACTCAAAAACTTGCAGATCATGAATGCGGAGTCTCGTGGTTTTCTTAGTATTTACTGCACCAACTGGTAATTTGTTTGACTTGTGGCAACATAATTAATACTAGAAACAGTGATTAATCTGGTTAGTCATATTGGACTGATATTTTTTTGAGCATTACTGTATATGTATATGTGTATATATATATATATATATATATATATATACATACATACATTGTATGCATCGGAATCGGATGTGTATATACCATACGCTCACTGTGAGTTTCCCAATAACAGGCCTAGTAGTGAAAACAGACAAGGCCTAGTCCATCACTCGTCAGCCAATTGCGTAATTGTCCTGACAATTGGAGGCAGTGGAGTGTTGTTTCTTGACAAATTTGTGGCAGCAGTGGGATCTGTGGGATCTTTCGGCTGATATCTCTGACACCTAACCACAGGAAGGGTTTCAATAGAGCTCCGTGATGTCAGGCACTGTGGTCTTTAACAGATCCCCGCATCTGTAGCAACCCATCAGCACCTTGAGATCTTAGTCCATTGAGTTGGCAGGTTAGTTTTTTCAGAGCATTATTTGCCCTCCAAACGCCACAACACCATATTGTGAGAAATAGGAATGAATTGTGCATGCAAATGTTATTTTCCCTATGAAAACTGTTCTGCTGGACATCAATATAATTTCTGATCAGTTTTTATCTATTTGTTACAAATACAACCATCCAAAGGCTGGATACTATGAAGATAATGGCAGAGAAGACCCTCATGGAACTATCTAGGCTTGCACAAGATCAATCTTCCTGCAGATCATCCATCCAGTGGTCATGGCTCGAGATTGAGCCGAAGGCCGTTAAATAATAATAACTACAAATGCTCCTTCAGGTGCAGCTTCAGCCTCGCAGAGTTGTGAGGTCTTCAGATATGAATTCTGCACTGCCAGGGTCTGTGATGGCAGCAGATCATTGTGAATAGCTTGAATGGACTAAAAACTTACATACTGGTCCATACAGCAATGATTTGACTCTAATGGGTCCAGTCCTGATAAACACCTTCATATATTGTGCTGCCATTTGTTAGAAAAATTAGGCTCTGCACAAACTACTCCAACGACCTCTATAACCCATTTTTTTGTTCCTTTAGTGTCCCTTTCTCTTCCATTCTTTCTTTTCTGTTTTATGCCTTTCTTTTCTGAACCTTTTTGTATCCTTTCCTATGGTTTCCTTTCGTTTCTTCTTCATATCCTTTCCATTTATTTCCTCTTAACATCCTTTTCTTCTTTTCCTCTTTCTATGCTTTCCTATATCTTCATTTACCTGTCCTTGTTGTCCTCTTTCCTTCCTGTCCTTTCTTTTCTTCCTCTTCTTCCGTCTCTTCCTCCTTTTACTCTTCTTCTATCCCCAGCTTTCATTTCCTCTTTTCATTCGCTACCCTTTCATCTTCCTGTCCTCCCTTTCCTTCTTCTCTTTTGTGTAGCTTTATTTTTTTTTTCATGGTGAGAATTTTTATCATCTGTATAATGATCTGCGCAGTAAGAGATGAAAGTGACGGCTGTGGCTTCTCCAGAGTCTTGTGTGTAATAAGACGTGCAGACCTCATGACTCACGTCCATTAACACTTCTACATAAACTGATCCCTTTGATCTCATTCCTAGACAGCCATTAGCAGTGAATCCTTCCCAGGGTGGAGATAATTGTAGTTGAACAAAGACTGAATCCTCCAGGTTCAAGTGGCCCATAAATAGAAATGAAAGGAATGAGAAAAGCAGATTACGCTGCTCCACCTCATCACCCTGAAGATAAGTGCTCTGTGGGTTTGAGACTCCCTGAAAGACAATCAGCAGGTTTAAGTTCCACAATTAAAAGCTACAAGAAGTCCTGTAGTAAAATCTGAAGATGAGAGTTCTGGGGGCCTGAAAGCCAGTGTCTCAAGGTAAATGAAATCCAAGAAACCATGAAAATTGTGTAATCAAATTCCTTCCCTACATGTGTTCTGGTAATAGAGGTATAGGAGAAATAGATCCAGCTCACCAGACGTCTACAATTTAAAATTCAAAAATTTATTTTAGATATATTAAAAAATCCATCTTGATAGTGTGAACAATCAAAAATCCATATCTGGAATTAGGGAAACATGGGATATAATGCTGAATACCAGACGCGTTACGAATACCAGACAGCACTTGTTCTTAAACTTGGTATAAATCTGAACTAGTAAGTAGGGAGGCCCCTATATATCCCCTATATATCCCCTATATATCCAGCTGATTAGGAAACAGGAGTGTATTCCAGAAGAAACAGACAAAGTAACACTGATAGAAACAAAGCTTCTAAATCAATACAATAGTGTACCAATAGAATTAATAAGGTAACATCATTTCTCTTCTCGGACTCTGGTATTTAATGCAAATATCTAATATGCTTCTCTATTGCGAAGCGATTTCTCCGTCTCCACCATGAGGTTTCTTTGGAATATGTTCGATTCCATAGACAGAAAGCCCATTTAATTGTCTATTCTGGTTGGAAATAAAATGTCTAGAAATATTAGATACATTGCGTGTTGCTTTGAGCAGGGGGTTGGACCAGATGACCCAGGAGGTCCCCTCCAACTCTACCATTCTAGGATTCTAGGATTCTATGCTCTGTATCATATATGTGTTCGCACGTTTCTGGTTGTGGATCCTACATATTTCAGATTGCATAAAGGTCACTCTATGACAAATAATATGATCTGTTTTACAGCTGAGGAAGCTTTTAATATTATAAGTACGGTCATTGCTTCTATTAGAATAAGTAGATGTTGGGTTTTTAGTGTGTGAACATGCTTTAAATGCAGTAAAACCGCATTTGTAGAAACCATTTATTAGCAACCAGTTTCTTTGTGCCGGAGTGACGGGGGTTTGTAAAGGTGCGAGATAATAGATTTCCTATAGTTGGAGCTTTGTGAGACACTATTCTTATTATTTTCTCTAAAATAGAGTCCATCGTATCATCAGCTCTTAAAATATTCACATTTCGTTTGACTATGTCTGAAATGGATTGAAAAAAATGTCCTATATGTGAGTACTGAAGTTGGTATATTTTTGTTACTGCGTTTTCATTATTATTTTTTTTTTTATCCAGGAGTTTTTTTTCGACGTTTCGTATCTATAATTTATGTATTGCAATTTAATGACCAAGTGGGATAATTACGAACTGCAAGTCTGGATTTAATCACTCCTGATTCCTGTTTGCTCTTGTTAGCGCTCCAATAGCTTTCACTGTATGTGGGGGATGGAAACTATTGGCATGAAGGATAGTGCTCCCTGAAAGTAGTTTTCTGTGTGTGGTGCTATGGATTTATGAATCATGTTCTCCAGGTAGCTCCAAATCAAGGAAAGTAATATTCTTTTTGTTTGTCGTATATGTAAATTTTACATTTATTATTCATATATTGTATGAATGGTGGAATATCCAATACTGAACCTTTCAATATGATTATCATCTATTAATCTCAGATATATAGGTGCTTCTCACAAAATTAGAATATCATCAAAAAGTTAATTTATTTCAGTTCTTCAATCCAAAAAGTGACATTCCTATATTATATAGAGTCATTACACACAGAGGGGTCTATTATATAGAGTCATTACACACAGAGGGGTCTATTATATAGAGTCATTACACACAGAGGGATCTATTATATAGAGTCATTACACGCAGAGGGATCTATTATATAGAGTCATTACACACAGAGGGATCTATTATATAGAGTCATTACACACAGAGGGGTCTATTATATAGAGTCATTACACACAGAGGGATCTATTATATAGAGTCATTACACACAGAGGGATCTATTATATAGAGTCATTACACGCAGAGGGATCTATTATATAGAGTCATTACACGCAGAGGGATATATTATATAGTCATTACACGCAGAGGGATCTATTATATAGAGTCATTACACACAGAGGGGTCTATTATATAGAGTCATTACACGCAGAGGGATCTATTATATAGAGTCATTACACACAGAGGGATCTATTATATAGAGTCATTACACACAGAGGGATCTATTATATAGAGTCATTACACGCAGAGGGATCTATTATATAGAGTCATTACACACAGAGGGATCTATTATATAGAGTCATTACACACAGAGGGGTCTATTATATAGAGTCATTACACACAGAGGGATCTATTATATAGAGTCATTACACGCAGAGGGATCTATTATATAGAGTCATTACACGCAGAGGGATCTATGATATAGCGTCATTACACGCAGAGGGATCTATGATATAGAGTCATTACACGCAGAGGGATCTATTATATAGAGTCATTACACACAGAGGGATCTATGATATAGAGTCATTACACGCAGAGGGATCTATTATATAGAGTCATTACACGCAGAGGGATCTATGATATAGAGTCATTACACGCAGAGGGATCTATTATATAGAGTCATTACACGCAGAGGGATCTATGATATAGAGACATTACACGCAGAGGGATCTATTATATAGAGTCATTATACGCAGAGGGATCTATTATATAGAGTCATTACACACAGAGCGATCTATTACATAGAATCATTACACACAGAGGGATCTATTATATAGAGTCATTACATGCAGAGGGATCTATTATATAGAGTCATTACACACAGAGGGATCTATTATATAGAGTCATTACACGCAGAGGGATCTATAATATAGAGTCATTACACGCAGAGGGATCTATTATATAGAGTCATTACACGCAGTGGGATCTATTATATAGAGTCATTACACGCAGAGGGATCTATTATATAGAGTCATTACACGCAGTGGGATCTATTATATAGAGTCATTACACGCAGAGGGATCTATTATATAGAGTCATTACACGCAGTGGGATCTATTATATAGAGTCATTACACGCAGAGGGATCTATGATATAGAGTCATTACACACAGAGGGATCTATTATATAGAGTCATTACACGCAGAGGGATCTATGATATAGAGTCATTACATGCAGAGGGATCTATGATATAGAGTCATTACACGCAGAGGGATCTATTATATAGAGTCATTACACACAGAGGGATCTGTGATATAGAGTCATTACACGCAGAGGGATCTATTAAATAGAGTCATTACACGCAGAGGGATCTATGATATAGAGTCATTACACGCAGAGGGATCTATTATATAGAGTCATTACACGCAGAGGGATCTATGATATAGAGACATTACACGCAGAGGGATCTATTATATAGAGTCATTATACGCAGAGGGATCTATTATATAGAGTCATTACATGCAGAGGGATCTATTATATAGAGTCATTACACACAGAGGGATCTATTATATAGAGTCATTACACGCAGAGGGATCTATTATATAGAGTCATTACACGCAGAGGGATCTATTATATAGAGTCATTACATGCAGTGGGATCTATTATATAGAGTCATTACACGCAGTGGGATCTATTATATAGAGTCATTACACGCAGAGGGATCTATGATATAGAGTCATTACACGCAGAGGGATCTATTATATAGAGTCATTACACGCAGTGGGATCTATTATATAGAGTCATTACACGCAGAGGGATCTATTATATAGAGTCATTACACGAAGAGGGATCTATTATATAGAGTCATTACACGCAGAGGGATCTATGATATAGAGTCATTACACCCAGCGGGATCTATTATATAGAGTCATTACACGCAGAGGGATCTATTATATAGAGTCATTACACGCAGAGGGATCTATTACATAGAGTCATTACACCCAGAGAGATCTATTATATAGAGTCATTACACGCAGAGGGATCTATTATATAGAGTCATTACACCCAGAGGGATCTATTATATAGAGTCATTACACACAGAGGGATCTATTATATAGAGTCATTACACCCAGAGGGATCTATTATATAGAGTCATTACACACAGAGGGATCTATTATATAGAGTCATTACACGCAGAGGGATCTATTATATGGAGTCATTACACACAGAGGGATCTATTATATAGAGTCATTACACACAGAGGGATCTATTATATAGAGTCATTACACACAGAGGGATCTATTATATAGAGTCATTACACACAGAGGGATCTATTATATAGAGTCATTACACACAGAAGGATCTATCATATAGAGTCATTACACGCAGAGGGATCTATTACATAGAGTCATTACACACAGTGATCTATCATATAGAGTCATTACACACAGAGGGATCTATTATATAGAGTCATTACACGCAGAGGGATCTATTATATAGAGTCATTACACACAGAGGGATCTATTATATAGAGTCATTACACACAGAGGGATCTATTATATAGAGTCATTACACACAGAAGGATCTATCATATAGAGTCATTACACGCAGAGGGATCTATTACATAGAGTCATTACACACAGTGATCTATCATATAGAGTCATTACACACAGAGGGATCTATTATATAGAGTCATTACACGCAGAGGGATCTATTATATAGAGTCATTACACACAGAGGGATCTATTATATAGAGTCATTACACACAGAGGGATCTATTATATAGAGTCATTACACCCAGAGGGATCTATTATATAGAGTCATTACACACAGAGGGATCTATTATATAGAGTCATTACACACAGAGGGATCTATTATATAGAGTCATTACACACAGAGGGATCTATTATATAGAGTCATTACACACAGAAGGATCTATCATATAGAGTCATTACACGCAGAGGGATCTATTACATAGAGTCATTACACACAGTGATCTATCATATAGAGTCATTACACACAGAGGGATCTATTATATAGAGTCATTACACGCAGAGGGATCTATTATATAGAGTCATTACACACAGAGGGATCTATTATATAGAGTCATTACACACAGAGGGATCTATTATATAGAGTCATTACACACAGAGGGATCTATTATATAGCGTCATTACACACAGAGGGATCTATTATATAGAGTCATTACACGCAGAGGGATCTATTATAAAGCGTCATTACACGCAGAGGGATCTATTATATAGAGTCATTACACGCAGAGGGATCTATTATATAGCGTCATTACACGCAGAGGGATCTATTATATAGAGTCATTACACGCAGAGGGATCTATTATATAGAGTCATTACACGCAGAGGGATCTATTATAGAGTCATTATACGCAGAGGGATCTATTATACAGAGTCATTACACGCAGAGGGATCTATGATATAGAGTCATTACACGCAGAGGGATCTATTATATAGAGTCATTACACACAGAGGGATCTATCATATAGAGTCATTACATGCAGAGGGATCTATTATATAGCGTCATTACACGCAGAGGGATCTATTATATAGAGTCATTACACGCAGAGAGATCTATTATATAGAGTGATTACACGCAGAGGGATCTATTATATAGAGTCATTACACGCAGAGGGATCTATTATATAGAGTCATTACACGCAGAGGGATCTATGATATAGAGTCATTACACGCAGAGGGATCTATTATATAGCGTGATTACACGCAGAGGGATCTATTATATAGAGTCATTACTAGAGATGAGCGTTGTTCTACTTGAACTGTTCGCCAATCTCAAATTCGAGCTGTTTTGGGCGGTGTTCGAGCCGGTCGGCGAACACGAACAATTTGAGAAAAATTCGGCTGTTCGAGGTTATGTTCGATAACTGTTCGTGCACCAAAATCATAACTGGATTTTTTCTCAGTAATGATGAAAATTAATGTTAATATGCAGTTTGAGTGTACAGCGGGGCGGGGGGAGGGGCAGGGGATGGATCTCTGCAGGAACAATGAAGATCTCCATTTTTTTTTCTCTTTCCCGCATTTACAGTGGGGAGGTGCAATCTGTCAGCCTATCAGCAGCGCACACACGGAGCGAAGTGCTTTTTTTCACACAAGCAAGGGCATGTGTGATTGGCAGTGTATGTCACATGTCCTTGCCCTATAAGACCCAGCCATTTTCCCCGTCGCCACCATTTTCTCACTGCTGCAGCTGCGTGTTAGACGGCACCGCTGTTGCTGTGTGCGCTATACCTTGTTAATTTCAAGCCAATTTTCGCACAAATATACAGATAGCTTGGGAGTAGGGAATAGTTGTGATTGCAGTCCTTTTAAGGACTAGGTTACAGCATTTCCTACGACTTTTATCAGGCAGGTCTGTGCTCTTAAATAGATAGATTGTGGGAGTAAAGACTAATTGTAATTGGAGTCCTTTTCAGGACTAGGTTACATCAGTTCCTATCAGTTTTTGCCAGGCAGGTCTGTGCCAGTGCTGTGCAAGTTTTTTTCACAGCATTTGGCTGAATCTAGCAAAGCTAATCCTTTTTGGCCTATTGCAGAGTGTGTTAGTCAGTGGAGTAGCCTATCTGTGTTGCAAGATATACCACCTGTGTATAGAATACCAATTTTTTTACTGCACCTAGTGAAGTAAAATCTTTTGGGCATAGCATCATTCTATTAGTCCATCTATACTGACCTCCATCAGGTTGCAAATTAAAAATATTTTTTTTCTTCATTTATCTCTGAAAAAATATTTGGGCTTCTAGCAGCGTGTGGGACTTGTTCTATTAGTCCATCTATACTGACCTCCATCAGGTTGCAAATTAAAAATATTTTTTTTCTGCATCTAGTTCTGAAAAAATATTTGGGCTTCTAGCAGTGTGTGGGACTTGGTCTATTAGTCCATCTATACTGACCTCCATCAGGTTGCAAATTAAAAATAATTTTTTTCTGCATCTAGCTCTGAAAAAATATTGGGCTTCTAGCAGTGTGTGGGACTTGGTCTATTAGTCCATCTATACTGACCTCCATCAAGTTGCAAATTAAAAATAATTTTTTTCTTCATTTAGCTCTGAAAAAATATTTGGGCTTCTAGCAGTGTGTGGGACTTGTTCTATTAGTCCTTCTATACTGACGTCCAGCAGGTTGCAAATTGAATATAATTTTTTTCTGCATCTAGCTCTGAAAAAATATTTGGGCTTCTAGCGGTGTGTGGGACTTTCTCTATTAGTCCATCTATACTGACCTCCATCAGGTTGCAAATTAAAAATAATTTTTTTCTGCATCTAGCTCTGAAAAAATATTTGGGCTTCTAGCAGTGTGTGGGACTTGGTCTATTAGTCCATCTATACTGACCTCCATCAGGTTGCAAATTAAAAATAATTTTTTTCTGCATCTAGCTCTGAAAAAATATTTGGGCTTCTAGCAGTGTGTGGGACTTGGTCTATTAGTCCATCTATACTGACCTCCATCAGGTTGCAAATTAAAAATAATTTTTTTCTTCATTTAGCTCTGAAAAAATATTTGGGCTTCTAGCAGCGTGTGGGACTTGGTCTATTAGTCCTTCTATACTGACGTCCAGCAGGTTGCAAATTGAATATAATTTTTTTCTGCATCTAGCTCTGAAAAAATATTTGGGCTTCTAGCGGTGTGTGGGACTTTCTCTATTAGTCCATCTATACTGACCTCCATCAGGTTGCAAATTAAAAATAATTTTTTTCTGCATCTAGCTCTGAAAAAATATTTGGGCTTCTAGCAGTGTGTGGGACTTGGTCTATTAGTCCATCTATACTGACCTCCATCAGGTTGCAAATTGAATAAAAAAAATTTCTGCATCTAGTTCTGAAAAAATATTTGGGCTTCTAGCGGTGTGTGGGACTTGGTCTATTAGTCCATCTATACTGACCTCCATCAGGTTGCAAATTAAAAATAATTTTTTTCTGCATCTAGCTCTGAAAAAATATTTGGGCTTCTAGCGGTGTGTGGGACTTGGTCTATTAGTCCATCTATACTGACCTCCATCAGGTTGCAAATTAAAAATAATTTTTTTCTGCATCTAGCTCTGAAAAAATATTTGGGCTTCTAGCAGTGTGTGGGACTTGGTCTATTAGTCCATCTATACTGACCTCCATCAGGTTGCAAATTAAAAATAATTTTTTTCTTCATTTAGCTCTGAAAAAATATTTGGGCTTCTAGCAGCGTGTGGGACTTGGTCTATTAGTCCATCTATACTGACGTCCAGCAGGTTGCAAATTGAATATAATTTTTTTCTGCATCTAGCTCTGAAAAAATATTTGGGCTTCTAGCGGTGTGTGGGACTTTCTCTATTAGTCCATCTATACTGACCTCCATCAGGTTGCAAATTAAAAATAATTTTTTTCTGCATCTAGCTCTGAAAAAATATTTGGGCTTCTAGCAGTGTGTGGGACTTGGTCTATTAGTCCATCTATACTGACCTCCATCAGGTTGCAAATTAAAAATAATTTTTTTCTGCATCTAGCTCTGAAAAAATATTTGGGCTTCTAGCGGTGTGTGGGACTTTCTCTATTAGTCCATCTATACTGACCTCCATCAGGTTGCAAATTGAATATAATTTTTTTCTGCATCTAGCTCTGAAAAAATATTTGGGCTTCTAGCGGTGTGTGGGACTTTCTCTATTAGTCCATCTATACTGACCTCCATCAGGTTGCAAATTAAAAATAATTTTTTTCTGCATCTAGCTCTGAAAAAATATTTGGGCTTCTAGCAGTGTGTGGGACTTGGTCTATTAGTCCATCTATACTGACCTCCATCAGGTTGCAAATTAAAAATAATTTTTTTCTGCATCTAGCTCTGAAAAAATATTTGGGCTTCTAGCGGTGTGTGGGACTTGGTCTATTAGTCCATCTATACTGACCTCCATCAGGTTGCAAATTAAAAATAATTTTTTTCTGCATCTAGCTCTAAAAAAATATTTGGGCTTCTAGCAGTGTGTGGGACTTGGTCTATTAGTCCATCTATACTGACCTACATCAGGTTGCAAATTAAAAATAATTTTTTTCTGCATCTAGCTCTGAAAAAATATTTGGGCTTCTAGCAGTGTGTGGGACTTGGTCTATTAGTCCATCTATACTGACCTCCATCAGGTTGCAAATTAAAAATAATTTTTTTCTGCATCTAGCTCTGAAAAAATATTTGGGCTTCTAGCAGTGTGTGGGACTTGGTCTATTAGTCCATCTATACTGACCTCCATCAGGTTGCAAATTAAAAATAATTTTTTTCTGCATCTAGCTCTGAAAAAATATTTGGGCTTCTAGCGGTGTGTGGGACTTGGTCTATTAGTCCATCTATACTGACCTCCATCAGGTTGCAAATTAAAAATAATTTTTTTCTGCATCTAGCTCTGAAAAAATATTTGGGCTTCTAGCGGTGTGTGGGACTTGGTCTATTAGTCCATCTATACTGACCTCCATCAGGTTGCAAATTAAAAATAATTTTTTTCTGCATCTAACCCAGCCAATAGTTTTGGCCTAATACCACAGTTTGGCCACTCAGCTCTGCTCGGTTACCATCCATTGTTTTTTTGTGCAAACAACTCCAGAGTTGTGAATTAGTTAACCACCAAAATGAGTGGAAAAAGGCCTGCTGCTGGTGGAAAGGGGAATAGGCGTGTTGGGAAGGGGAAAAAAGGTTGTGTCCGTGGGGTAGGTGCAGAAGAAAGACCATCTTCCAGCCAAACTAAAATGTCTACTTCTTTTAGCGGACAATGTGATAAGATCCCTTTCTTACGGCCACGCCAATCGCTACAAATTCCAGATGAGGCACAAAAACAGCAGGTGCTTCAACGGATATCAAGTGCTCCTTTAAGTGGGCTCTCCTCCACATCAACTTCAACATCACAAATACTCCAGTCCTCAAAGGTGTCACCCAAATCGCACTTGCTTCCTCACAGCTCCCAAATCTCCAGCTGCCCGTCTGAGTATGAGGTAGAACAGATGGTTGAGTCTGCAGAGCTGTTTACTCATACTATAGCCTGGGAATCAGAGGTCGACTCCAGCGCTTCTGTGAATCCAGACGAGGAAATGATCTGCACTGATGCCCAGAATCTTTATGAGTCGGATCCAGGACCAGACGCAGAAGGTTCTGACCATAATGTAGACCCTCATTCCCAAACTGTAATTCCTGTTGGTGGAGACAATGAGGAAGACGATGATAAGACTCAAATACCTGATTGGAGCGACAACTTTAGTTTTTTGTCAGGGCAGGAACAGGTTGGCTCTGAGGACGACGGGTGTGATAACGCACAGGGTGATGATGATGAGGTCGGAGATCCCACTTACTGTCAACCCACAGTCAGCCAAGAGATGAGGTCAGCAGAGGAAGTGGAGGAAGATGCTAGTGACGACGAGGTCAGGTTGCGCCTTCCTGGACAGAGACGTAGTACTGGAAGCACGTCAACAACTGCATCCTCAAACACAACTCTGCCTCTCACCACAAGTCGTGGTGGCTCTTCAGGTCGCATGGGTGCTAAGCCTTGCATAGCCTGGGCATTTTTTCAGATCGATAAAGATGACCCAACTCGTGTTATCTGTAACATTTGTCAGCAAAAGCTAAGTAGAGGCCAAAAAATACATAGTTTGAGTACTTCATGCATGAACCGGCACATGGACATGAAGCATAAGTTGCAGTGGGAAGCTCAGTGTGCTACAATGCGGTCTAGCCGGCCGGGCCAACCACCGTCTGCCATATCTTGTGCATCCGCGGCCTCTTCATCCTCTGTGACTGGGGGACAGCAGTCACACCTGTTTTGGGGCGCAGACCTGCCACCTCTTTACCCGCAACAGCCAGCGTGATTGGCAGGTCATCATTTTCTTTGGAGGTGGTAACACCAGCTGGTGTTGAGCGCTGTCCGACATCGATAGCACCACCTTTGGATCAAGGCAACCTAACATGTCCGCCTGCATCTTCCTCACAGACCGGCAGTTTGCCGGGGACACCCTTATCAACCCTGTCTAAGCACAATAGCCAGCCCTCGGTCCCTCAGATGTGGACAAGTAAAAGACCATTTCCTCCTAGCCATGAGAAAGCTAAGAGGTTGAATTTCACCATCTGCAAGCTCTTGGCTACAGAAATGCTGCCTTTCCGCCTGGTGGACACAGAGGATTTTCGAGACCTTATGTCCGTCGCAGTGCCCCAGTACCAGATGCCCAGTCGGCACTACTTCTCAAAGAAAGGTGTGCCTGCGCTACACCAGCATGTCGCACACAACATCACCGCTTCTTTGAGAAACTCTGTGTGTGACAGGGTGCATTTCACCACAGACACTTGGACGAGTAGGCATGGACAGGGGCGTTACATGTCGCTGACTGGGCACTGGGTAACTATGGTGACAGCAGGACAAGGGGCTGCTGTCCAAGTCTTGCCGTCCCCACGAGTTGTGCGTCAATCCTCTTTATGTCATTTTTCCTCCACTGCTTCTGCCTCCTCAACCTCCTCTCGGTCTTCCACCTGCACCCAAAGCCTGTCTGGTCATGCCACAAGCTTTCTAACTGCACAGAAGGGATCCTGCACACCTCCTTACTATGCTGGCAGTAGGGCTCAACGTCATCAGGCGGTTTTTACATTGAAATGTCTGGGAAATGTGAGTCACACAGCTGAGGAGTTGTGGTCAGCTCTGGAGAACCAATTTCATGAATGGTTGTCTCCACTGGACCTGAAACCAGGGAAGGCCGTGTGCGACAATGCTGCAAACCTGGGTGCGGCCCTTCGCCGGGGCAATGTCACACACGTGCCTTGTATGGCTCACGTGTTGAACCTGGTTGTCCAGCAATTTTTAGCCCACTATCCCAGACTAGATGGCCTTCTGCAGAGGGCACGGTCGCTGTGTGCTCACTTCCGCCATTCGCATCCCGCAGCTCAGCGACTTACATCTCTACAGAAGTCGTTGGGCCTGCCACTTCACCGGCTAAAATGCGATGTGCCTACCCGGTGGAATTCAACTCTGCACATGTTGCAGCGACTGTGGCAGCACCGACAAGCCCTGGTGCAATACGTTCTGACGTATAGCCTGGGCCAACGAGATCCAGAGGTGGGGCAAATCACGCTGGAGGAGTGGTCTCAGATCAGGGACCTATGCACCCTTCTGCACAGTTTTGAAATGGCGACGAAGATGTTTAGTGCTGACGATGCCATTATCAGCATGACTATTCCGGTGATTTACATGCTGGAGCACATGTTAAACAGAATTCGGAGTCAGGTGGTGGCACAAGAGGAGGTGGAGGAAGTAGAGGAGGAGGAGTTGTATGCGGAAGGGCTAACATCTGCAAGGTCCAGACGGTCGGCAGCACCAGGGCGGCAGGCATGTGAGGGTGGGGGAGATGATTTTACCAGGGCGCATGGTAGCAGCCAAACTAGTGAGGAAGGTGCAGGAGCCCAGGAAGAAGTGGAGGACGAACTGATGGAAGACTCATCAGATGAGGGAGACCTTGATCACATTTCTGTTGTGCGAGGTTGGGGGGAGAGGACAGAGGAAGGAAGCATGATTGTTACCTCGCCACCAACACAACAGGGACTTGGTGCTCCTGGATGCGCAACACACATGAGTGCCTTCTTGCTGCACTACCTGCAACATGACCCTCGAATTGTGAGAATTAGAAATAATCCTGACTACTGGGTTGCCACACTGTTAGATCCCCGGTACAAAAGTAAATTTGCAGAAATTATTCCTGCCATAGAAAGGGATGCACGCATGCAGGAGTATCAGCAGAGACTGTTGCAGAATCTTACATGTGCTTTTCCACAAAATACCAGTGGTGCACGTAGTGAATCTCACAGTTCCAACTTGCCAACCGTGGTCTGTATGGAATTGTTCAATAAAGGGCCCAAAATTAAGATAACATAGATGGGAGAGGTCTCTATGAATAGGAATTCCTAAGTATTTGATACCCTGTGAGGGCCAGGCAAAGGGAAAGTTGGACTGGATGGAATCCTATATGGATTTGGGGAGGGAGACATCGAGGGCCTCAGACTTCGCTGCATTGATTTTAAAATTTTACCATGTAACAAAGTGATCTATTTCAGCCATAACAGCAGGGATGGATATATGTGATTGAGTGATATATACTAGGACATCATCAGCAAATAGAGAGCACTTGTACTCGGTGCCTCCCACCTCAATCCACCTAATATTGGGGTTATGGCGAATTGATGAGAGCAGGTGCTCCGTCACTAGGATGTATAAGAGAGGGGACAGAGGACATCCCTGCCTTGTCCCATTGGTGATTGTGAAAGGTGATGAAAATGTTCTGACGCACCCCCTGGGCCTTGGGACACCCGGAGCCGGACCCTTTTTGGTGGATGCTGGTGGTTGTAGTCTTCGTGGCGGCGATCCGGTTCCGTGGCTCAGGGCGGTCAAACCAGTGGCGGAACTATTTATGTGGTTTTGATGTTTAAATGTCCGACTACGCCACCCGTGGATTGCGGTCAGAGTGAACCGCCGCTACAGGGCAGACCGCTAAGGCTGGTGTTGTGGGTGCAGCAGAGCGTAGCATAACTCCCCACGGGAGGAGTATAGCCTCAGGGCAGTGTATGTGGAGGATGGGGGTGATGGTGCAGGGCAGCAGCAGTAACGACACAGAGTCAGTGATGCAGTCCAGGGCCTTTACTCACAGTTCTTATTATCCAGACCACGTCTGCAGGTAACGGCTGCCCACGTCGTACTGTGCTCACCAGGTGAGGGGCTCAGACAACTCCCAGATAACTTTGGAGCGCTTCACAGGACCCCCTTTGTGTGTCCTTTGTCTGGCCTTTCTTACTAACACTTCTGTCCGGCTGCCTCGGGCCTCCTCTTGGTAAACTTGGCGCCAGTTTCCCTGACCCTATGTGGTGCCTTCCTAGCGGGTGGAGCAAGGGGCTGCGCCACATAAAATGTCAGAGCCTCCGGTTTCTAGCTGAGGGTCGTTTCCTGCCTCCACTAGTTCGGGGACCGGTCTCCCCCTTTGGCCTGACCTCTCCACGCAGGTGGATTCGGGCGTGCGGTGGCGACTCGCCCGTCCGCACCCCTGGGATCCCTTCATTCCTCGTTCCTGGAGCCTTCTCCGCTCCTCTTCCTTCCTTCTCCCTCTTGCAGGCCTGGGCCTCTGTTACTAGGCCCGCCTCCGGAGCAGAGCTCATGCAGAGCCCCTGCTCCCTGCCACTTCTGCTCAGACTTCTTTGCACTGAACTAAGATGGTGCCCACCTTTTATACTCCCTTCTCAATGCACCCAGGAACTGCTTCCTCCCTGCTCCTGCACTGCAGGGTTCCCCTTCCTCAGTGTTCCCTCCCCCCACTCCAGCCAGGGACAGGGACTGTCGTGCCCATCTCAGGGGCATATTGGTCGCCCTGCCCCACGGCAATGTGGTGTAATGCATGCAGGTGTCGGGTCCTGATCCACACTCCATCCTTATCTGAGAGTGAGATATCACACCTCTGGGTGAGGTGCAATACGTCTGTAGCAACCGAGCCCTCGGTGCTACAGTTCCATTTATCTTCAGCCTAGGTGACGTATTGTGATACAGGGCCGTGATTTTGGCTATAAAAGGGTCCCCTAGACCCCTACCCCAAGCTTTTTAAGAGAATCATATATGGCGTGCCAGGAGACTCTATGGAATGCTTTCTCAGCATCCAACGAGAGTATCTACTTACAAATTTTTAACTGCATCTAGCCCAGGAAATACTTTGTGCCTAGTAGCAGTGTCTGCTAGTCAGCGGATTATCCCGGCTGTTAAGCAAGCTACACCACCTGTAGTTTGGACACTTAATTTTTTCAAAGGAAATGCTTCGGGACCACGGGATACTTAGTGAAGAGCATCAGGAGGCACCCCAAGGCATAGGGGCTGGGACTGGCACTAGGATGCCTTGCGGTGGACAGCCGAGCTCGATCCTTATAAAAGCTTTTTAACTGCAGCAGCTTTAGTGGACGCTACTGGAGCTGGAATTACGCGGCTGCTGGCATGAGACTTGCCCTCCAATAGATCCTTGTAAATGGATTTAAAGTGTATTCATTCAAATTAGAGAGACAATTTAAATTAAAAAGCTTAGAGGTGCCTCCACCACAGGGGGGCTCTCTCGACCCACCAGCGGACAGGCACCAGTATTGGGAGAGGGGGGCTGGCCGTCAGGGTTCACCGCGGCTCTGGCACAAACCCGGCGACACGGAGGTGGCACGGGCAGGAGCGGACTGGCCGTCTCGGCTTCTCACTTTTTGGATTTTAGAAGGGCATGACATGCCTATATCTGTGTCTCCCCCTCCTTTTACTCCTCCACCTCTTTTCTTTTCGCATGACTATATGTACTTGTCACTTTTCCATGTGTTAGTTGTGTCTTCTGAGCAGTTTGTCAGCTTTTGGACACCTTTGAAGGTGTTTTCTATGTGTTTCTATGTGTTTTTGTTTGCCTGCCATTGGTTTTAACGGTGTTCGAAGGTGTTCGACGAACAGTTCGACGAACAGTTCGGCGAACACACGGGTGTTCGACGAACCGAACCGAACTCGAACACTACGGGGGTGGCTCAACACTAGTCATTACACGCAGAGGGATCTATGATATAGAGTCATTACACGCAGAGGGATCTATTATATAGAGTCATTACACACAGAGGGATCTATGATATAGAGTCATTACACGCAGAGGGATCTATTATATAGAGTCATTACACGCAGAGGGATCTATGATATAGAGTCATTACACGCAGAGGGATCTATGATATAGAGTCATTACACGCAAAGTGATCTATTATATAGAGTCATTACACGCAGAGGGATCTATGATATAGAGTCATTACACGCAGAGGGATCTATTATATAGAGTCATTACTCGCAGAGGGATCTATGATATAGAGTCATTACACGCAGAGGGATCTATTATATAGAGTCATTACACACAGAGGGATCTATGATATAGAGTCATTACACGCAGAGGGATCTATTATATAGAGTCATTACACGCAGAGGGATCTATGATATAGAGTCATTACACGCAGAGGGATCTATTATATAGAGTCATTACACACAGAGGGATCTATCATATAGAGTCATTACATGCAGAGGGATCTATTATATAGCGTCATTACACGCAGAGGGATCTATTATATAGAGTGATTACACGCAGAGGGATCTATTATATAGAGTCATTACACGCAGAGGGATCTATTATATAGCGTCATTACACGCAGAGGGATCTATTATATAGAGTCATTACACGCAGAGGGATCTATGATATAGAGTCATTACACGCAGAGGGATCTATTATATAGCGTCATTACACGCAGAGGGATCTATTATATAGAGTCATTACACGCAGAGCGATCTATGATATAGAGTCATTACACGCAGAGGGATCTATTATATAGAGTCATTACACACAGAGGGATCTATGATATAGAGTCATTACACGCAGAGGGATCTATTATATATAGTCATTACACGCAGAGGGATATATGATATAGAGTCATTACACACAGAGGGATCTATGATATAGAGTCATTACACGCAGAGTGATCTATTATATAGAGTCATTACACGCAGAGGGATCTATGATATAGAGTCATTACACGCAGAGGGATCTATTATATAGAGTCATTACACGCAGAGGGATCTATGATATAGAGTCATTACACGCAGAGGGATCTATTATATAGAGTCATTACACACAGAGGGATCTATGATATAGAGTCATTACACGCAGAGGGATCTATTATATAGAGTCATTACACGCAGAGGGATCTATGATATAGAGTCATTACACGCAGAGGGATCTATTATATAGAGTCATTACATGCAGAGGGATCTATGATATAGAGACATTACACGCAGAGGGATCTATGATATAGAGTCATTATACGCAGAGGGATCTATTATAAAGAGTCATTACACGCAGAGGGATCTATGATATAGAGTCATTACACGTAGAGGGATCTATTATATAGAGTCATTACACGCAGAGGGATCTATTATATAGAGTCATTACACGCAGTGGGATCTATTATATAGAGTCATTACACGCAGAGGGATCTATTATATAGAGTCATTACATGCAGAGGGATCTATTATATAGAGTCATTACATGCAGAGGGATCTATTATATAGAGTCATTACACGCAGAGGGATCTATTATATAGAGTCATTACACGCAGAGGGATCTATGATATAGAGTCATTACACACAGAGGGATCTATTATATAGAGTCATTACACGCAGTGGGATCTATTATATAGAGTGATTACACGCAGAGGGATCTATTATATAGAGTCATTACACCCAGAGGGATCTATTATATAGAGTCATTACACACAGAGGGATCTATTATATAGCGTCATTACACACAGAGGGATCTATTATATAGAGTCATTACACACAGAGGGATCTATTATATAGAGTCATTACACACAGAGGGATCTATTATATAGAGTCATTACACACAGAGGGATCTATCATATATAGTCATTACACGCAGAGGGATCTATTACATAGAGTCATTACACACAGTGATCTATCATATAGAGTCATTACACACAGAGGGATCTATCATATAGAGTCATTACACAAAGAGGGATCTATCATATAGAGTCATTACACGCAGAGGGATCTATTACATAGAGTCATTACACACAGTGATCTATCATATAGAGTCACTACACACAGAGGGATCTATTATATAGAGTCATTACACGCAGAGGGATCTATTATATAGAGTCATTACACGCAGAGGGATCTATTATATAGAGTCATAACACGCAGAGGGATCTATTATATAGAGTCATTACACGCAGAGGGATCTATTATATAGAGTCATTACACGCAGAGGGATCTATTATATAGAGTCATTACACGCAGAGGGATCTATTATATAGAGTCATTACATGCAGAGGGATCTATTATATAGAGTCATTACACACAGAGGGATCTATTATATAGAGTCATTACTCGCAGAGGGATCTATAATATAGAGTCATTACACGCAGAGGGATCTATTATATAGAGTCATTACACGCAGTGGGATCTATTATATAGAGTCATTACACGCAGAGGGATCTATTATATAGAGTCATTACACGCAGTGGGATCTATTATATAGAGTCAATACACGCAGATGGATCTATTATATAGAGTCATTACACGCAGTGGGATCTATTATATAGAGTCATTACACGCAGAGGGATCTATGATATAGAGTCATTACACACAGAGGGATCTATTATATAGAGTCATTACACACAGAGGGATCTGTGATATAGAGTCATTACACGCAGAGGGATCTATTATATAGAGTCATTACACGCAGAGGGATCTATGATATAGAGTCATTACACGCAGAGGGATCTATTATATAGAGTCATTACACGCAGAGGGATCTATGATATAGAGACATTACACGCAGAGGGATCTATTATATAGAGTCATTATACGCAGAGGGATCTATTATATAGAGTCATTACATGCAGAGGGATCTATTATATAGAGTCATTACACACAGAGGGATCTATTATATAGAGTCATTACACGCAGAGGGATCTATTATATAGAGTCACTACACGCAGAGGGATCTATTATATAGAGTCATTACACGCTGTGGGATCTATTATATAGAGTCATTACACGCAGAGGGATCTATTATATAGAGTCATTACACGCAGTGGGATCTATTATATAGAGTCTTTACACGCAGAGGGATCTATTATATAGACTCATTACACGCAGTGGGATCTATTATATAGAGTCATTACACGCAGAGGGATCTATGATATAGAGTCATTACACGCAGAGGGATCTATTACATAGAGTCATTACACGCAGTGGGATTTATTATATAGAGTCATTACACGCAGAGGGATCTATTATATAGAGTCATTACACGAAGAGGGATCTATTATATAGAGTCATTACACGCAGAGGGATCTATTATATAGAGTCATTACACCCAGCGGGATCTATTATATAGAGTCATTACACGCAGAGGGATCTATTATATAGAGTCATTACACGCAGAGGGATCTATTATATAGAGTCATTACACCCAGAGAGATCTATTATATAGAGTCATTACACGCAGAGGGATCTATTATATAGAGTCATTACACCCAGAGGGATCTATTATATAGAGTCATTACACACAGAGGGATCTATTATATAGAGTCATTACACCCAGAGGGATCTATTATATAGAGTCATTACACACAGAGGGATCTATTATATAGAGTCATTACACACAGAGGGATCTATTATATAGAGTCATTACACACAGAGGGATCTATTATATAGAGTCATTACACACAGAAGGATCTATCATATAGAGTCATTACACGCAGAGGGATCTATTACATAGAGTCATTACACACAGTGATCTAACATATAGAGTCATTACACACAGAGGGATCTATTATATAGAGTCATTACACGCAGAGGGATCTATTATATAGAGTCATTACACACAGAGGGATCTATTGTATAGAGTCATTACACACAGAGGGATCTATTATATAGAGTCATTACACACAGAGGGATCTATTATATAGCGTCATTACACACAGAGGGATCTATTATATAGAGTCATTACACGCAGAGGGATCTATTATATAGCGTCATTACACGCAGAGGGATCTATTATATAGAGTCATTACACGCAGAGGGATCTATTATATAGCGTCATTACACGCAGAGGGATCTATTATATAGAGTCATTACACGCAGAGGGATCTATTATATAGAGTCATTACACGCAGAGGGATCTATGATATAGAGTCATTACACACAGAGGGATCTATTATATAGAGTCATTACACGCAGAGGGATCTATGATATAGAGTCATTACACGCAGAGGGATCTATGATATAGAGTCATTACACGCAGAGGGATCTATTATATAGAGTCATTACACGCAGAGGGATCTATTATATAGAGTCAATACACGCAGAGGGATCTATGATATAGAGTCATTACACACAGAGGGATCTATTATATAGAGTCATTACACGCAGAGGGATCTATGATATAGAGTCATTACACGCAGAGGGATCTATGATATAGAGTCATTACACGCAGAGGGATCTATTATATAGAGTCATTACACAAAGAGGGATCTGTGATATAGAGTCATTACACGCAGAGGGATCTATTATATAGAGTCATTACACGCAGAGGGATCTATGATATAGAGTCATTACACGCAGAGGGATCTATTATATAGAGTCATTACACGCAGAGGGATCTATGATATAGAGACATTACACGCAGAGGGATCTATTATATACAGTCATTATACGCAGAGGGATCTATTATATAGAGTCATTACACGCAGAGGGATCTATTATATAGAGTCATTACACGCAGTGGGATCTATTATATAGAGTCATTACACGCAGAGGGATCTATTATATAGAGTCATTACACGCAGTGCGATCTATTATATAGAGTCATTACACGCAGAGGGATCTATTATATAGAGTCATTACACGCAGTGGGATCTATTATATAGAGTCATTACACGCAGAGGGATCTATTATATAGAGTCATTACACGCAGTGGGATCTATTATATAGAGTCATTACACGCAGAGGGATCTATGATATAGAGTCATTACACGCAGAGGGATCTATTATATAGAGTCATTACACGCAGAGGGATCTATTATATAGAGTCATTACACGCAGAGGGATCTATGATATAGAGTCATTACACACAGAGGGATCTATTATATAGAGTCATTACACGCAGAGGGATCTATGATATAGAGTCATTACACGCAGAGGGATCTATGATATAGAGTCATTACACGCAGAGGGATCTATTATATAGAGTCATTACACGCAGAGGGATCTATTATATAGAGTCAATACACGCAGAGGGATCTATGATATAGAGTCATTACACACAGAGGGATCTATTATATAGAGTCATTACACGCAGAGGGATCTATGATATAGAGTCATTACACGCAGAGGGATCTATGATATAGAGTCATTACACGCAGAGGGATCTATTATATAGAGTCATTACACAAAGAGGGATCTGTGATATAGAGTCATTACACGCAGAGGGATCTATTATATAGAGTCATTACACGCAGAGGGATCTATGATATAGAGTCATTACACGCAGAGGGATCTATTATATAGAGTCATTACACGCAGAGGGATCTATGATATAGAGACATTACACGCAGAGGGATCTATTATATACAGTCATTATACGCAGAGGGATCTATTATATAGAGTCATTACACGCAGAGGGATCTATTATATAGAGTCATTACACGCAGTGGGATCTATTATATAGAGTCATTACACGCAGAGGGATCTATTATATAGAGTCATTACACGCAGTGCGATCTATTATATAGAGTCATTACACGCAGAGGGATCTATTATATAGAGTCATTACACGCAGTGGGATCTATTATATAGAGTCATTACACGCAGAGGGATCTATTATATAGAGTCATTACACGCAGTGGGATCTATTATATAGAGTCATTACACGCAGAGGGATCTATGATATAGAGTCATTACACGCAGAGGGATCTATTATATAGAGTCATTACACGCAGTGGGATCTATTATATAGAGTCATTACACGCAGAGGGATCTATTATATAGAGTCATTACACGAAGAGGGATCTATTATATAGAGTCATTACACGCAGAGGGATCTATTATATAGAGTCATTACACCCAGCGGGATCTATTATATAGAGTCATTACACGCAGAGGGATCTATTATATAGAGTCATTACACGCAGAGGGATCTATTATGTAGAGTCATTACACCCAGAGAGATCTATTATATAGAGTCATTACACGCAGAGGGATCTATTATATAGAGTCATTACACCCAGAGGGATCTATTATATAGAGTCAATACACAGAGGGATCTATTATATGGAGTCATTACACCCAGAGGGATCTATTATATAGAGTCATTACACACAGAGGGATCTATTATATAGAGTCATTACACACAGAGGGATCTATTATATAGAGTCATTACACACAGAGGGATCTATTATATAGAGTCATTACACACAGAAGGATCTATCATATAGAGTCATTACACGCAGAGGGATCTATTACATAGAGTCATTACACACAGTGATCTATCATATAGAGTCATTACACACAGAGGGATCTATTATATAGAGTCATTACACGCAGAGGGATCTATTATATAGAGTCATTACACACAGAGGGATCTATTATATAGAGTCATTACACACAGAGGGATCTATTATATAGAGTCATTACACACAGAGGGATCTATTATATAGCGTCATTACACACAGAGGGATCTATTATATAGAGTCATTACACGCAGAGGGATCTATTATATAGCGTCATTACACGCAGAGGTATCTATTATATAGAGTCATTACACGCAGAGGGATCTATTATATAACGTCATTACACGCAGAGGGATCTATTATATAGAGTCATTACACGCAGAGGGATCTATTATATAGAGTCATTACACGCAGAGGGATCTATTATAGAGTCATTATACGCAGAGGGATCTATTATACAGAGTCATTACACGCAGAGGGATCTATTATACAGAGTCATTACACGCAGAGGGATCTATCATATAGAGTCATTACATGCAGAGGGATCTATTATATAGCGTCATTACACGCAGAGGGATCTATTATATAGAGTCATTACACAAAGAGAGATCTATTATATAGAGTGATTACACACAGAGGGATCTATTATATAGAGTCATTACACGCAGAGGGATCTATTATATAGCGTCATTACACGCAGAGGGATCTATTATATAGAGTCATTACACGCAGAGGGATCTATGATATAGAGTCATTACACGCAGAGGGATCTATTATATAGCGTGATTACACGCAGAGGGATCTTTAATATAGAGTCATTACACGCAGAGGGATCTATGATATAGAGTCATTACACGCAGAGGGATCTATTATATAGAGTCATTACACACAGAGGGATCTATGATATAGAGTCATTACACTCAGAGGGATCTATTATATAGAGTCATTACACGCAGAGGGATCTATGATATAGAGTCATTACACACAGAGGGATCTATGATATAGAGTCATTACACGCAAAGTGATCTATTATATAGAGTCATTACACGCAGAGGGATCTATGATATAGAGTCATTACACGCAGAGGGATCTATTATATAGAGTCATTACACGCAGAGGGATCTATGATATAGAGTCATTACACGCAGAGGGATCTATTATATAGAGTCATTACACACAGAGGGATCTATGATATAGAGTCATTACACGCAGAGGGATCTATTATATAGAGTCATTACACGCAGAGGGATCTATGATATAGAGTCATTACACGCAGAGGGATCTATTATATAGAGTCATTACACAAAGAGGGATCTATCATATAGAGTCATTACATGCAGAGGGATCTATTATATAGCGTCATTACACGCAGAGGGATCTATTATATAGAGTCATTACACGCAGAGAGATCTATTATATAGAGTGATTACACGCAGAGGGATCTTTTATATAGAGTCATTACACGCAGAGGGATCTATTATATAGCGTCATTACACGCAGAGGGATCTATTATATAGAGTCATTACACGCAGAGGGATCTATGATATAGAGTCATTACACGCAGAGGGATCTATTATATAGCGTCATTACACGCAGAGGGATCTATTATATAGAGTCATTACACGCAGAGCGATCTATGATATAGAGTCATTACACGCAGAGGGATCTATTATATAGAGTCATTACACACAGAGGGATCTATGATATAGAGTCATTACACGCAGAGGGATCTATTATATATAGTCATTAGACGCAGAGGGATCTATGATATAGAGTCATTACACACAGAGGGATCTATGATATAGAGTCATTACACGCAGAGTGATCTATTATATAGAGTCATTACGCGCAGAGGGATCTATGATATAGAGTCATTACACGCAGAGGGATCTATTATATACAGTCATTACACGCAGAGGGATCTATGATATAGAGTCATTACACGCAGAGGGATCTATTATATAGAGTCATTACACGCAGTGGGATCTATGATATAGAGTCATTACACGCAGAGGGATCTATTATATAGAGTCATTACACGCAGAGGGATCTATGATATAGAGACATTACACGCAGAGGGATCTATGATATAGAGTCATTATACGCAGAGGGATCTATTATAAAGAGTCATTACACGCAGAGGGATCTATGATATAGAGTCATTACACGCAGAGGGATCTATTATATAGAGTCATTACACGCAGAGGGATCTATTATATAGAGTCATTACACGCAGTGGGATCTATTATATAGAGTCATTACACGCAGAGGGATCTATTATATAGAGTCATTACATGCAGAGGGATCTATTATATAGAGTCATTAGACGCAGAGGGATCTATTATATAGAGTCATTACACGCAGAGGGATCTATTATATAGAGTCATTACACGCAGAGGGGTCTATGATATAGAGTCATTACACACAGAGGGATCTATTATATAGAGTCATTACACGCAGTGGGATCTATTATATAGAGTCATTACACGCAGAGGGATCTATTATATAGAGTCATTACACCCAGAGGGATCTATTATATAGAGTCATTACACACAGAGGGATCTATTATATAGAGTCATTACACACAGAGGGATCTATTATATAGAGTCATTACACACAGAGGGATCTATTATATAGAGTCATTACACACAGATGGATCTATTATATAGAGTCATTACACACAGAGGGATCTATCATATATAGTCATTACACGCAGAGGGATCTATTACATAGAGTCATTACACACAGTGATCTATCATATAGAGTCATTACACACAGAGGGATCTATCATATAGTCATTACACAAAGAGGGATCTATCATATAGAGTCATTACACGCAGAGGGATCTATTACATAGAGTCATTACACACAGTGATCTATCATATAGTGTCACTACACACAGAGGGATCTATTATATAGAGTCATTACACGCAGAGGGATCTATTATATAGAGTCATTACACGCAGAGGGATCTATTATATAGCGTCATTACACGCAGAGGGATCTATTACATAGAGTCATTACACGCAGAGGGATCTCTTATATAGCGTCATTACACGCAGAGGGATCTATTATATAGAGTCATTACACGCAGAGGGATCTATTATATAGAGTAATTACACGCAGAGGGAATCTATTATATAGAGTCATTACACGCAGAGGGATCTATTATGTAGAGTCATTACACGCAGAGGGATATATTATATAGAGTCATTACACGCAGAGTGATCTATTATATAGAGTCATTACACGCAGAGGGATCTATCATATAGAGTCATTACACGCAGAGGGATCTATTATATAGCGTCATTACACGCAGAGTGATCTATTATATAGAGTCATTACACGCAGAGGGATCTATCATATAGAGTCATTACACGCAGAGGGATCTATTATATAGCGTCATTACACGCAGAGGGATCTATTATATAGCGTCATTACACGCAGAGGGATCTATTATATAGCGTCATTACACGCAGAGGGATCTATTATATAGCGTCATTACACGCAGAGGGATCTATTATATAGCGTCATTACACGCAGAGGGATCTTTTATATAGAGTCATTACACGCAGAGGGATCTATTATATAGAGTCATTACACGCAGAGGGATCTATTATACAGAGTCATTACACGCAGAGGGATCTATTATATAGCGTCATTACACGCAGAGGGATCTATCATATAGAGTCATTACACGCAGAGGGATCTATTATATAGAGTCATTACACGCAGAGGGATCTATGATATAGAGTCATTACACGCAGAGGGATCTATTATATAGCGTCATTACACGCAGAGGGATCTATTATATAGCGTCATTACACGCAGAGGGATCTATTATATAGAGTCATTACACGCAGAGCGATCTAAGATATAGAGTCATTACACGCAGAGGGATCTATTATATAGAGTCATTACACGCAGAGGGATCTATTATATATAGTCATTACTCGCAGAGGGATCTATGATATAGAGTCATTACACACAGAGGGATCTATGATATAGAGTCATTACACGCAGAGTGATCTATTATATAGAGTCATTACACGCAGAGGGATCTATGATATAGAGTCATTACACGCAGAGGGATCTATTATGTAGAGTCATTACACGCAGAGGGATCTATGATATAGAGTCATTACACGCAGAGGGATCTATTATATAGAGTCATCACACGCAGAGGGATCTATGATATAGAGACATTACACGCAGAGGGATCTATGATATAGAGTCATTATACGCAGAGGGATCTATTATAAAGAGTCATTACACGCAGAGGGATCTATGATATAGAGTCATTACACGCAGAGGGATCTATTATATAGAGTCATTACACGCAGAGGGATCTATTATATAGAGTCATTACACGCAGTGGGATCTATTATATAGAGTCATTACACACAGTGATCTATCATATAGAGTCACTACACACAGAGGGATCTATTATATAGAGTCATTACACGCAGAGGGATCTATGATATAGAGTCATTACACGCAGAGGGATCTATTATATAGAGTAATTACACGCAGATGGATCTATTATATAGAGTCATTACACACAGAGGGATCTATCATATATAGTCATTACACGCAGAGGGATCTATTACATAGAGTCATTAAACACAGTGATCTATCATATAGAGTCATTACACACAGAGGGATCTATCATATAGAGTCATTACACAAAGAGGGATCTATCATATAGAGTCATTACACGCAGAGGGATCTATTACATAGAGTCATTACACACAGTGATCTATCATATAGAGTCACTACACACAGAGGGATCTATTATATAGAGTCATTACACGCAGAGGGATCTATTATATAGAGTCATTACACGCAGAGGGATCTATTATATAGCGTCATTACACGCAGAGGGATCTATTACATGGAGTCATTACACGCAGAGGGATCTATTATATAGCGTCATTACACGCAGAGGGATCTATTATATAGAGTCATTACACGCAGAGGGATCTATTATATAGAGTAATTACACGCAGAGGGATCTATTATATAGAGTCATTACACGCAGTGGGATCTATTATATAGAGTTATTACACGCAGAGGGATCTATTATATAGAGTCATTACACGCAGAGGGATCTATTATAGAGTCATTACACGCAGAGGGATCTATTATACAGAGTCATTACACGCAGAGGGATCTATCATATAGAGTCATTACACGCAGAGGGATCTATTATATAGAGTCATTACACGCAGAGTGATCTATCATATAGAGTCATTACACGCAGAGGGATCTATTATATAGCGTCATTACACGCAGAGGGATCTATTATATAGAGTCATTACACGCAGATGGATCTATTATATAGCGTCATTACACGCAGAGGGATCTATTATATAGAGTGCTTACACGCAGAGGGATCTATGATATAGAGCCATTACACGCAGAGGGATCTATTATATAGCGTCATTACACGCAGAGAGATCTATTATATAGAGTCATTACACGCAGAGGGATCTATGATATAGAGTCATTACACGCAGAGGGATCTATTATATAGCGTCATTACACGCAGAGGGATCTATTATATAGAGTCATTACACGCAGAGGGATCTATTATATAGCGTCATTACACGCAGAGGGATCTATTATATAGAGTCATTACACGCAGAGGGATCTATTATATAGAGTCATTACACGCAGAGGGATCTATTATATAGAGTCATTACACGCAGAGGGATCTATTATATAGAGTCATAACACGCAGAGGGATCTATTATATAGAGTCATTACACGCAGAGGGATCTATTATATAGAGTCATTACACGCAGAGGGATCTATTATATATAGTCATTACACGCAGAGGGATCTATTATATAGAGTCATTACACCCAGAGGGATCTATTATATAGAGTGATTACACGCAGAGGGATCTATCATATAGAGTCATTACACGCAGAGGGATCTATTATATAGAGTGATTACACGCAGAGGGATCTATCATATAGAGTCATTACACGCAGAGGGATCTATCATATAGAGTCATTACACGCAGAGGGATCTATCATATAGAGTGATTACACGCAGAGGGATCTATCATATAGAGTCATTACACGCAGAGGGATCTATTATATAGAGTCATTACACGCAGAGGGATCTATCATATAGAGTCATTACACGCAGAGGGATCTATTATATAGAGTGATTACACGCAGAGGGATCTATTATATAGAGTCATTACACGCAGAGGGATCTATTATATAGAGTTATTACACGCAGAGGGATCTATTATATAGCATCATTACATGCAGAGGGATCTATTATATAGAGTCATTACACGCAGAGGGATCGATTATATAGCGTCATTACACGCAGAGGGATCTATTATATAGCGTCATTACACGCAGAGGGATCTATTATATAGAGTCATTACACGCAGAGGGATCTATTATATAGAGTCATTACACGCAGAGGGATCGATTATATAGCGTCATTACACGCAGAGGGATCTATTATGTAGCGTCATTACACGCAGAGGGATCTATTATATAGAGTCATTACACGCAGAGGGATCTATTATATAGAGTCATTACACGCAGAGGGATCTATTATATAGCGTCATTACACGCAGAGGGATCTATTATATAGAGTCATTACACGCAGAGGGATCTATTATATAGAGTCATTACACGCAGAGGGATCTATTATATAGAGTCATTACACGCAGAGGGATCTATTATATAGAATCATTACACGCAGAGCGATCTATTATATAGAGTCATTACACACAGAGCGATCTATTATATAGAGTCATTACAGAGGGATCTATTATATAGAATTATTACACGCAGAGGGATCTATTATATAGAGTCATTACACACAGAGGGATCTATTATATAGAGTCATTACACACAGAGGGATCTATTATATAGAGTCATTACACACAGAGCGATCTATTATATAGAGTCATTACAGAGGGATCTATTATATAGAGTCATTTCACGCAGAGGGATCTATTATATAGAGTCATTACACACAGAGGGATCTATTATATAGAGTCATTACACACAGAGGGATCTATTATATAGAGTCATGACACACAGAGGGATCTATTATATAGAGTCATTACACCCAGAGGGATCTATTATATAGAGTAATTATAGAGGGATCTATTATATAGAGTCATTACACGCAGAGGGATCTATTATATAGAGTCATTACACGCAGAGTGATCTATCATATAGAGTCATTACACGCAGAGGGATCTATTATATAGAGTGATTACACGCAGAGGGATCTATTATATAGAGTCATTACACGCAGAGTGATCTATCATACAGAGTCATTACACGCAGAGGGATCTATTATATAGAGTGATTACACGCAGAGGGATCTATTATATAGAGTCATTACACGCAGAGGGATCTATTATATAGAGTCATTACACGCAGAGTGATCTATCATATAGAGTCATTACACGCAGAGGGATCTATTATATAGAGTGATTACACGCAGAGGGATCTATCATATAGAGTCATTACACGCAGAGGGATCTATTATATAGAGTCATTACACGCAGAGGGATCTATTATATAGAGTCATTAGACGCAGAGGGATCTATTATATAGAGTCATTACATGCAGAGGGATCTATTATATAGAGTCATTACACGCAGAGGGATCTATTATATAGAGTCATTACACACAGAGGGATCTATTATATAGAGTCATTACACACAGAGGGATCTATTATATAGAGTCACTACACACAGAGGGATCTATTATATAGAGACATTACACACAGAGGGATCTATTATATAGAGTCATTACACGCAGAGGGATCTATGATATAAAGTCATGACACGCAGAGGGATCTATTATATAGCGTCATTACACGCAGAGGGATCTATTATATAGAGTCATTACACGCAGAGGGATGTATTATATAGAGTCATTACACGCAGAGGGATGTATTATATAGAGTCATTACACGCAGAGGGATCTATTATATAGAGTCATTACATGCAGAGGGATCTATTATGTAGAGTCATTACACGCAGAGGGATATATTGTATAGAGTCATTACACGCAGAGTGATCTATTATATAGAGTCATTACACGCAGAGGGATCTATCATATAGAGTCATTACACGCAGAGGGATCTATTATATAGCGTCATTACACGCAGAGGGATCTATTATATAGCGTCATTACACGCAGAGGGATCTATTATATAGTGTCATTACACGCAGAGGGATCTATTATATAGCATCATTACACGCAGAGGGATCTATTATATAGCGTCATTACACGCAGAGGGATCTATTATATAGCGTCATTACACGCAGAGGGATCTTTTATATAGAGTCATTACACGCAGAGGGATCTATTATATAGAGTCATTACACGCAGAGGGATCTATTATATAGAGTCATTACACGCAGAGGGATCTATTATATAGAATCATTACACGCAGAGCGATCTATTAAATAGAGTCATTACACACAGAGCGATCTATTATATAGAGTCATTACACAGGGATCTATTATATAGAATTATTACACGCAGAGGGATCTATTATATAGAGTCATTACACACAGAGGGATCTATTATATAGAGTCATTACACACAGAGGGATCTATTATATAGAGTCATTACATACAGAGCGATCTATTATATAGAGTCATTACAGAGGGATCTATTATATAGAGTCATTACTCGCAGAGGGATCTATTATATAGAGTCATTACACACAGAGGGATCTATTATATAGAGTCATTACACACAGAGGGATCTATTATATAGAGTCATTACACACAGAGGGATCTATTATATAGAGTCATTACACCCAGAAGGATCTATTATATAGAGTAATTACAGAGGGATCTATGATATAGAGTCATTACACGCAGAGTGATCTATCATATAGAGTCATTACACGCAGAGGGATCTATTATATAGAGTGATTACACGCAGAGGGATCTATTATATAGAGTCATTACACGCAGAGTGATCTATCATATAGAGCCATTACACGCAGAGGGATCTATTATATAGAGTGATTACACGCAGAGGGATCTATTATATAGAGTCATTACACGCAGAGGGATCTATTATATAGAGTCATTACACACAGAGTGATCTATCATATAGAGTCATTACACGCAGAGGGATCTATTATATAGAGTGATTACACGCAGAGTGATCTATTATATAGAGTCATTACACGCAGAGGGATCTATTATATAGAGTCATTACACGCAGAGGGATCTATTATATAGAGTCATTACACGCAGAGGGATCTATTATATAGAATCATTACACGCAGAGCGATCTATTATATAGAGTTATTACACACAGAGCGATCTATTATATAGAGTCATTACAGAGGGATCTATTATATAGAATTATTACACGCAGAGGGATCTATTATATAGAGTCATTACACACAGAGGGATCTATTATATAGAGTCATTACACACAGAGGGATCTATTATATAGAGTCATTACACACGGAGCTATCTATTATATAGAGTCATTACAGAGGGATCTATTATATAGAGTCATTACACGCAGAGGGATCTATTATATAGAGTCATTACACACAGAGGGATCTACTATATAGAGTCATTACACACAGAGGGATCTATTATATAGAGTCATCACACACAGAGGGATCTATTATATAGAGTCATTACAACCAGAGTGATCTATCATATAGAGTCATTACACGCAGAGGGATCTATTATATAGAGTGATTACACACAGAGGGATCTATTATATAGAGTCATTACACGCAGAGTGATCTATCATATAGAGTCATTACACGCAGAGGGATCTATTATAAAGAGTCATTACACACAGAGGGATCTATTATATAGAGTCATCACACACAGAGGGATCTATTATATAGAGTCATTACACCCAGAGTGATCTATCATATAGAGTCATTACACGCAGAGGGATCTATTATATAGAGTCATTACACGCAGAGTGATCTATCATATAGAGTCATTACACGCAGAGGGATCTATTATATAGAGTGATTACATGCAGAGGGATCTATTATATAGAGTCATTACACGCAGAGGGATCTATTATATAGCGTCATTACACGCAGAGGGATCTATTATATAGAGTCATTACACGCAGAGGGATCTATTATATAGAGTCATTACACGCAGAGGGATCTATGATATAGAGTCATTACACGCAGAGGGATCTATTATATAGAGTCATTACACGCAGAGGGATCTATGATATAGAGTCATTACACGCAGAGGGATCTATTATATAGCGGAATTACACGCAGAGGGATCTATTATATAGCGTCATTACACGCAGAGGGATCTATTAAATAGAGTCATTACACGCAGAGCGATCTATGATATAGAGTCATTACACGCAGAGGGATCTATTATATAGAGTCATTACACACAGAGGGATCTATGATATAGAGTCATTACACGCAGAGGGATCTATTATATATAGTCATTACACGCAGAGGGATCTATGATATAGAGTCATTACACACAGAGGGATCTATGATATAGAGTCATTACACGCAGAGTGATCTATTATATAGAGTCATTACACGCAGAGGGATCTATGATATAGAGTCATTACACGCAGAGGGATCTATTATGTAGAGTCATTACACGGAGAGGGATCTATGATATAGAGTCATTACACGCAGAGGGATCTATTATATAGAGTCATTACACGCAGAGGGATCTATGATATAGAGTCATTACACGCAGAGGGATCTATTATATAGAGTCATTACACGCAGAGGGATCTATGATATAGAGACATTACACGCAGAGGGATCTATGATATAGAGTCATTATACGCAGAGGGATCTATTATAAAGAGTCATTACACGCAGAGGGATCTATGATATAGAGTCATTACACGCAGAGGGATCCATTATATAGAGTCATTACACGCAGAGGGATCTATTATATAGAGTCATTAAACGCAGTGGGATCTATTATATAGAGTCATTACACACAGTGATCTATCATATAGAGTCACTACACACAGAGGGATCTATTATATAGAGTCATTACACGCAGAGGGATCTATGATATAGAGTCATTACACGCAGAGGGATCTATTATATAGAGTCATTACACGCAGATGGATCTATTATATAGAGTCATTACACTCAGAGGGATCTATCATATATAGTAATTACACGCAGAGGGATCTATTACATAGAGTCATTACACACAGTGATCTATCATATAGAGTCATTACACACAGAGGGATCTATCATATAGAGTCATTACACAAAGAGGGATCTATCATATAGAGTCATTACACGCAGAGGGATCTATTACATAGAGTCATTACACACAGTGATCTATCATATAGAGTCACTACACACAGAGGGATCTATTATATAGAGTCATTACACGCAGAGGGATCTATTATATAGAGTCATTACACGCAGAGGGATCTATTATATAGCGTCATTACACGCAGAGGGATCTATTACATAGAGTCATTACACGCAGAGGGATCTATTATATAGCGTCATTACACGCAGAGGGATCTATTATATAGAGTCATTACACGCAGAGGGATCTATTATATAGAGTAATTACACGCAGAGGGATCTATTATAGAGTCATTACACGCAGAGGGATCTATTATACAGAGTCATTACACGCAGAGGGATCTATCATATAGAGTCATTACACGCAGAGGGATCTATTATATAGAGTCATTACACGCAGAGTGATCTATCATATAGAGTCATTACACGCAGAGGGATCTATTATATAGCGTCATTACACGCAGAGGGATCTATTATATAGAGTCATTATACGCAGAGGGATCTATTATATAGCGTCATTACACGCAGAGGGATCTATTATATAGAGTGATTACACGCAGAGGGATCTATGATATAGAGCCATTACACGCAGAGGGATCTATTATATAGCGTCATTACTCGCAGAGAGATCTATTATATAGAGTCATTACACGCAGAGGGATCTATGATATAGAGTCATTACACGCAGAGGGATCTATTATATAGCGTCATTACACGCAGAGGGATCTATTATATAGAGTCATTACACGCAGAGGGATCTATTATATAGCGTCATTACACACAGAGGGATCTATTATATAGAGTCATTACACGCAGAGGGATCTATTATATAGAGTCATTACACGCAGAGGGATCTATTATATAGAGTCATAACACGCAGAGGGATCTATTATATAGAGTCATTACACGCAGAGGGATCTATTATATAGAGTCATTACACGCATAGGGATCTATTATATAGAGTCATTACACGCAGAGGGATCTATTATATAGAGTCATTGCACCCAGAGGGATCTATTATATAGAGTGATTACACGCAGAGGGATCTATCATATAGAGTCATTACACGCAGAGGGATCTATTATATAGAGTGATTACACGCAGAGGGATCTATCATATAGAGTCATTACACGCAGAGGGATCTATCATATAGAGTCATTATACGCAGAGGGATCTATCATATAGAGTGATTACACGCAGAGGGATCTATCATATAGAGTCATTACACGCAGAGGGATCTATTATATAGAGTCATTACACGCAGAGGGATCTATCATATAGAGTCATTACACGCAGTGGGATCTATTATATAGAGTGATTACACGCAGAGGGATCTATTATATAGAGTCATTACACGCAGAGGGATCTATTATATAGAGTCATTACACGCAGAGGGATCTATTATATAGCATCATTACATGCAGAGGGATCTATTATATAGAGTAATTACACGCAGAGGGATCTATTATATAGCGTCATTACACGCAGAGGGATCTATTATATAGCGTCATTACACGCAGAGGGATCTATTATATAGAGTCATTACACGCAGAGGGATCGATTATATAGCATCATTACACGCAGAGGGATCTATTATATAGCGTCATTACACGCAGAGGGATCTATTATATAGAGTCATTACACGCAGAGGGATATATTATATAGAGTCATTACACGCAGAGGGATCTATTATATAGCGTCATTACACGCAGAGGGATCTATTATATAGAGTCATTACACGCAGAGGGATCTATTATATAGAGTCATTACACGCAGAGGGATCTATTATATAGAGTCATTACACGCAGAGGGATCTATTATATAGAATCATTACACGCAGAGCGATCTATTATATAGAGTCATTACACACAGAGCGATCTATTATATAGAGTCATTACAGAGGGATCTATTATATAGAATTATTACACGCAGAGGGATCTATTATATAGAGTCATTACACACAGAGGGATCTATTATATAGAGTCATTACACACAGAGGGATCTATTATATGGAGTCATTACACACAGAGCGATCTATTATATAGTGTCATTACAGAGGGATCTATTATATAGAGTCATTTCACGCAGAGGGATCTATTATATAGAGTCATTACACACAGAGGGATCTATTATATAGAGTCATTACACACAGAGGGATCTATTATATAGAGTCATGACACACAGAGGGATCTATTATATAGAGTCATTACACCCAGAGGGATCTATTATATAGAGTAATTACAGAGGGATCTATTATATAGAGTCATTACACGCAGAGGGATCTATTATATAGCGTCATTACACGCAGAGGGATCTATTATATAGCGTCATTACACGCAGAGGGATCTATTATATAGAGTCATTACACGCAGAGGGATCGATTATATAGCATCATTACACGCAGAGGGATCTATTATATAGCGTCATTACACGCAGAGGGATCTATTATATAGAGTCATTACACGCAGAGGGATATATTATATAGAGTCATTACACGCAGAGGGATCTATTATATAGCGTCATTACACGCAGAGGGATCTATTATATAGAGTCATTACACGCAGAGGGATCTATTATATAGAGTCATTACACGCAGAGGGATCTATTATATAGAGTCATTACACGCAGAGGGATCTATTATATAGAATCATTACACGCAGAGCGATCTATTATATAGAGTCATTACACACAGAGCGATCTATTATATAGAGTCATTACAGAGGGATCTATTATATAGAATTATTACACGCAGAGGGATCTATTATATAGAGTCATTACACACAGAGGGATCTATTATATAGAGTCATTACACACAGAGGGATCTATTATATAGAGTCATTACACACAGAGCGATCTATTATATAGTGTCATTACAGAGGGATCTATTATATAGAGTCATTTCACGCAGAGGGATCTATTATATAGAGTCATTACACACAGAGGGATCTATTATATAGAGTCATTACACACAGAGGGATCTATTATATAGAGTCATGACACACAGAGGGATCTATTATATAGAGTCATTACACCCAGAGGGATCTATTATATAGAGTAATTACAGAGGGATCTATTATATAGAGTCATTACACGCAGAGGGATCTATTATGTAGAGTCATTACACGCAGAGGGATATATTATATAGAGTCATTACACTCAGAGTGATCTATTATATAGAGTCATTACACGCAGAGGGATCTATCATATAGAGTCATTACACGCAGAGGGATCTATTATATAGCGTCATTACACGCAGAGGGATCTATTATATAGCGTCATTACACGCAGAGGGATCTATTATATAGTGTCATTACACGCAGAGGGATCTATTATATAGCGTCATTACACGCAGAGGGATCTATTATATAGCGTCATTACACGCAGAGGGATCTATTATATAGCGTCATTACACGCAGAGGGATCTTTTATATAGAGTCATTACACGCAGAGGGATCTATTATATAGAGTCATTACACGCCGAGGGATCTATTATATAGAGTCATTACACGCAGAGGGATCTATTATATAGAATCATTACACGCAGAGCGATCTATTAAATAGAGTCATTACACACAGAGCGATCTATTATATAGAGTCATTACACAGGGATCTATTATATAGAATTATTACACGCAGAGGGATCTATTATATAGAGTCATTACACACAGAGGGATCTATTATATAGAGTCATTACACACAGAGGGATCTATTATATAGAGTCATTACATACAGAGCGATCTATTATATAGAGTCATTACAGAGGGATCTATTATATAGAGTCATTACTCGCAGAGGGATCTATTATATAGAGTCATTACACACAGAGGGATCTATTATATAGAGTCATTACACACAGAGGGATCTATTATATAGAGTCATTACACACAGAGGGATCTATTATATAGAGTCATTACACCCAGAGGGATCTATTATATAGAGTAATTACAGAGGGATCTATGATATAGAGTCATTACACGCAGAGTGATCTATCATGTAGAGTCATTACACGCAGAGGGATCTATTATATAGAGTGATTACACGCAGAGGGATCTATTATATAGAGTCATTACACGCAGAGTGATCTATCATATAGAGCCATTACACGCAGAGGGATCTATTATATAGAGTGATTACACGCAGAGGGATCTATTATATAGAGTCATTACACGCAGAGGGATCTATTATATAGAGTCATTACACACAGAGTGATCTATCATATAGAGTCATTACACGCAGAGGGATCTATTATATAGAGTGATTACACGCAGAGTGATCTATTATATAGAGTCATTACACGCAGAGGGATCTATTATATAGAGTCATTACACGCAGAGGGATCTATTATATAGAGTCATTACACGCAGAGGGATCTATTATATAGAATCATTACACGCAGAGCGATCTATTATATAGAGTCATTACACACAGAGCGATCTATTATATAGAGTCATTACAGAGGGATCTATTATATAGAATTATTACACGCAGAGGGATCTATTATATAGAGTCATTACACACAGAGGGATCTATTATATAGAGTCATTACACACAGAGGGATCTATTATATAGAGTCATTACACAAGGAGCTATCTATTATATAGACTCATTACAGAGGGATCTATTATATAGAGTCATTACACACAGAGGGATCTATTATATAGAGTCATTACACACAGAGGGATCTACTATATAGAGTCATTACACACAGAGGGATCTATTATATAGAGTCATCACACACAGAGGGATCTATTATATAGAGTCATTACACCCAGAGTGATCTATCATATAGAGTCATTACACGCAGAGGGATCTATTATATAGAGTGATTACACACAGAGGGATCTATTATATAGAGTCATTACACGCAGAGTGATCTATAATATAGAGTCATTACACGCAGAGGGATCTATTATAAAGAGTCATTACACACAGAGGGATCTATTATATAGAGTCATCACACACAGATCCCCCGTCCATACTTAACTGATCCCGCGCCGATATCTAATCGATACACTTGCACATCCCTAATTGATCCCCGTCCATACACATATATATAAATAATTGTGTTTTGTACTTGTACATATATACTGACTGTATCCCCATATTTAGAATGACGTCCATGTTGGCCGGAGCCATGCAGTGTACATCTTGCGCAATGTATGCATTCCCTGAGCTACCGCTCAGGGATCCATACTGCTGCGAGAGATGTGAGCATATCGTGCACTTGGAAGCCCAAATCCTGGATCTAAGTGCTCAGATAGCGGTACTGAGGAGCATCGACAACATGGAACGGAGTTTGCTGCTCACCGAGCAGACACTCAATGGGTCAACACTGGGGGTGGAGCTTAGTGGGGAAGCGCAGGCTGAACAGGCAGGGAGCTGGGTAACGGTTAGAAGGGATAGAGGGAAGAAGTATAGGAAGGCTGGTTCAGAACCGGCATTATTGGAGCACGACAGATCCTCTGACCGCCGGGGGAGTGTATGCTCCAGTAATGAGGGGGAGGGGGGAAGTGTAGGGCAGGCTAGACAGGTCCTGGTAGTGGGTGACTCTATTATTAGGGGGACAGACAGGGCAATCTGTCACAAAGACCGGGATCGCCGAATGGTGTGCTGCCTCCCTGGCGCTCGAGTCCGGCACATCGCGGATCGGGTTGACAGGTTACTGGGTGGGGCTGGCGAAGACCCAGCGGTCATGGTCCACATTGGCACCAATGACAAAGTGAGTGGTAGATGGAGGGTCCTTAAAAATGATTTCAGGGATCTAGGTAGGAAGCTTAGGGCAAGGACCTCCAAGGTAGTTTTCTCAGAAATACTACCAATCCCACGAGCCACACAGGAGCGCCAACGGGAGGTTAGGGAGGTGAATAAGTGGCTAAAGAGTTGGTGCAAGGCAGAAGGGTTTGGGTTCATGGAGAACTGGGCCGACTTCGCTGTCGGCTACAGGCTCTACCGTAGGGACGGGCTGCACCTCAATGGGGAGGGTGCAGCGGTGCTGGGGAAGAAGATGGCTAATAGGTTGGAGGAGTTTTTAAACTAGAGACGGGGGGGGAAACCAAGGAAATAGGTGGGATGTGAGGCAAGCAAGGGGGAGGGGGAGAAGTGAATATAATGAGGGTGGAGAGGGGGGTGGGGATAGTACAGTTAGATCGTTAGAGAAGAATAGGATGCTAAATAACCCCAAAGTTTTATCTTGCATGCTGACCAACGCAAGAAGCCTGACCAATAAGGCGGATGAGCTGCGGGCGCTTATATCGGAGGAGAGGTATGACATCGTAGGTATAACAGAGACTTGGCTAGACGATAGCTACGACTGGGCGGTAAATTTAACAGATTATAGTTTATTTAGAAGGGACCGGAAACAGGGGAAGGGCGGAGGAGTCTGCTTATATGTAAAGTCACGTCTAAAGCCCAGACTAAGGGAAGATATAGGAGAGGGAGAAGAGGGGGTCGAGTCCATGTGGGTAGAGATAGAGGGGGCAAAAAATAATAATAAAATATTACTGGGGGTCTGCTATAAGCCACCCAATATAACAGAGGAGAATGAGAAACTGCTATTAGGACAAATAGACAAAGTAGCAAAACATAATGAGGTGATTGTAATGGGGGACTTCAACTACCCGGATATTGACTGGGAAACAGAAACCTGTAGATCGCAGAAAGGAAAAAGGTTCTTGACAAATATCAAGGATAATTATCTCTCCCAACTAGTGCAGGAACCAACGAGAGGGAAGGCAGTGTTGGACTTAATATTGACTAATAGGCCTGATAGAATAACTGAGGTACAGATAGGGGGGCACCTAGGTAATAGCGATCATAATATTATCAATTTCAAAATGCCCTTCAGTAGGGTTATCAATAAGGGAACAACTAAAACATTAAACTTTAGGAGGGCGAAGTTTGATCAGCTGAAAGAAAACCTTCAACTTATAGACTGGGACAAAGTTCTTAATCAAGGAAATACGAATAGTAAATGGGAAACCTTCAAAAGAATTCTGAATACTCAGTGCGAGAGGTATATACCGTATGGGAATAAAAGGGCCCGAAATAAGAGGAAACCAATATGGTTGAATAAGAACATAAAAGGGGCGTTAAATAGCAAAAAAGAGGCATTCAAGAGATTAAAACAGGAAAACAGCAAGGAGGCACTAATGTGTTACAAGGAAAAAACGAGAACCTGCAAAAAACAAATAAAAATAGCAAAGGAGGAAACAGAGAGACGTATTGCTAGGGAAAGTAGATCAAATCCCAAACTGTTCTTTACGTATATAAATAGTAAAAGGATTAAATCGAATAATATTGGACCGATAAAAAGTGAGGAAGGCAAAATCATAGAGAAAGATGAGGATAAAGCTAATCTATTAAATAAATTTTTTTCGTCAACTTTCACAAAGGAAAAAGAACTAACAGGCGAAATGAGAAGTGACAAACTTAATCCTCCACTAAGTATGACAAATCTAACCCAAGCTGGGGTACAGAAACGCCTCAGTAACATTAAAATAAACAAATCACCAGGACCTGATGGCATACACCCACGGGGACTAAGGGAACTAAGTCATGTGATAGACAGACCGTTATATCTTATATTTAAGGACTCTGTTGAGACTGGGTCTGTGCCACTTGATTGGCGACAGGCGAATGTAGTGCCAATATTCAAAAAGGGAGCGAAAAGTGACGCTGGAAACTATCGGCCGGTGAGTCTGACGTCCGTTGTGGGCAAAATTTTTGAAGGCTTTATTAATGAGGCGATTACGGAGCATCTTGATGCTAATAATCTATTAACCCCGAACCAACATGGATTCATGAGGAATCGCTCCTGCCAAACAAACCTGATTGACTTCTACGAGGAGGTTAGCTCTCGAGTAGATCAGGGGGAACCAGTGGATGTCGTGTATCTCGACTTCTCAAAAGCGTTCGATAGCGTGCCACATAATAGGTTGGTATACAAAATGAGAATGATGGGGCTGGGGGAAAATGTCTGCAAGTGGGTAGCTAACTGGCTAAAGGATAGAAGGCAGAGGGTGGTTATAAATGGAATATACTCAGATTGGGTAAGCGTCACTAGTGGGGTACCACAGGGGTCTGTACTAGGCCCAATGTTATTTAATATCTTTATTAACGACATAGTCAACGGGATAAATAGTAAAATATCAATATTTGCAGATGACACAAAGTTATGTAAAACAATTAATACAAAAGAGGATAGTGAAGACCTTCAGAGGGATTTGGATAAGCTGGGTAGGTGGAGCATTAAATGGCAAATGAGGTTTAACGAGGAGAAATGTAAGGTCATACATATGGGAAGGAAAAATGGAAGTCACCAGTACTCACTGAATGGGAAATCATTGGGGAATTCAGAGATGGAGAAGGACTTGGGCATCTTGATTGATAGCAAACTAAATTGGAGTGCCCAAAGTCAGGCGGCTGCTGTAAGGGCAAACAGAGTAATGGGATGTATCAGAAGAGGTATAGCTGCAAAGGAGGAGAACATTGTTCTTCCACTGTACAAAGCACTGGTCAGACCACACTTGGAATACTGTGCTCAGTTATGGGCCCCAATATATAGAAAGGATATAAATGAGCTTGAAAAGGTACAAAGGAGGGCAACAAAATTAATAAAGGGAATGGAGGGACTGCAATACCCAGAGAGGTTGGCAAAACTAGGACTATTCAGCCTGGAAAAGAGAAGGTTGAGGGGGGACATAATAAATGTGTACAAATATGTTAGGGGACAGTATAGAGACCTTGCCCGGGATTTGTTTAAAAGGAGGGATATTACGGTAACAAGAGGGCACTCACTAAGACTGGAAGAGAAAAGGTTTCAGCACCAGCATAGGAAGGGGTTCTTTACGGTAAGAGCAGTGAGAATATGGAATTCACTGAGTGAGGAGACGGTAATGTCGGATTCACTAAACCAGTTCAAGCGGGGACTGGATGCATTTCTAGATACCAGGCAGATTTCAGCATATACTTAAAAATAAAATAAAATAGTAGGTTGATACAGGGATTTATTCTGACTGCTGGTTTCAGAGTCGGGAGGGAATTTTTCCTCAGGTGAAGATTGGCTAAATCATTTGGGGTTTTTGCCCTCCTCTGGATCAACTTTAGCAATTACAGAACTAACAGGTCGAACTTGATGGACGCAAGTCTTTATTCGGCTTTTCAAACTATATAATAGAGGGATCTATTATATAGAGTCATTACACCCAGAGTGATCTATCATATAGAGTCATTACACGCAGAGGGATCTATTATATAGAGTCATTACACGCAGAGTGATCTATCATATAGAGTCATTACATGCAGAGAGATCTATTATATAGAGTGATTACATGCAGAGGGATCTATTATATAGAGTCATTACACGCAAAGGGATCTATTATATAGAGTCATTACACGCAGAGTGATCTATCATATAGAGTCATTACACGCAGAGGGATCTATTATATAGAGTGATTACACGCAGAGGGATCTATTATATAGAGTCATTACACGCAGAGGGATCTATTATATAGAGTCATTACACGCAGAGGGATCTATTATGTAGAGTCATTACACGCAGAGGGATCTATTATATAGAATCATTACACGCAGACCGATCTATTATATAGAGTCATTACACACAGAGCGATCTATTATATAGAGTCATTACAGAGGGATCTATTATATAGAATTATTACATGCAGAGGGATCTATTATATAGAGTCATTACACACAGAGGGATCTATTATATAGAGTCATTACACACAGAGGGATCTATTATATAGAGTCATTACACACAGAGGGATCTATTATATAGAGTCATTACACACAGAGGGATCTATTATATAGAGTCATTACACACAGAGGGATCTATTATATAGAGTCATTACACACAGAGGGATCTATCATATATAGTCATTACACGCAGAGGGATCTATTACATAGAGTCATTACACACAGTGATCTATCATATAGAGTCATTACACACAGAGGGATCTATCATATAGAGTCATTACACAAAGAGGGATCTATCATATAGAGTCATTACACGCAGAGGGATCTATTACATAGAGTCTTTACACACAGTGATCTATCATATAGAGTCATTACACACAGAGGGATCTATTATATAGAGTCATTACACGCAGAGGGATCTATTATATAGAGTAATTACACGCAGAGGGATCTATTATATAGAGTAATTACACGCAGAGGGATCTATTATATAGAGTCATTACACGCAGAGGGATCTATTATATCGAGTAATTACACGCAGAGGGATCTATTATATAGAGTCATTACACGCAGAGGGATCTATTATATAGAGTCATTACACGCAGAGGGATCTATTATATAGAGTCATTACACGCAGAGGGATCTATTATATTGAGTAATTACACGCAGAGGGATCTATTATAGAGTCATTACACGCAGAGGGATCTATTATACAGAGTCATTACACGCAGAGGGATCTATCATATAGAGTCATTACACGCAGAGGGATCTATTATATAGAGTCATTACACGCAGAGTGATCTATCATATAGAGTCATTACACGCAGAGGGATCTATTATATAGCGTCATTACACGCAGAGGGATCTATTATATAGAGTCATTACACGCAGAGGGATCTATTATATAGCGTCATTACACGCAGAGGGATCTATTATATAGAGTGATTACACGCAGAGGGATCTATGATATAGAGTCATTACACGCAGAGGGATCTATTATATAGCGTCATTACACGCAGAGAGATCTATTATATAGAGTCATTACACGCAGAGGGATCTATGATATAGAGTCATTACACGCAGAGGGATCTATTATATAGCATCATTACACGCAGAGGGATCTATTATATAGAGTCATTACACGCAGAGGGATGTATTATATAGCGTCATTACACGCAGAGGGATCTATTATATAGAGTCATTACACGCAGAGGGATCTATTATATAGAGTCATTACACGCAGAGGGATCTATTATATAGAGTCATTACACGCAGAGGGATGTATTATATAGAGTCATTACACGCAGAGGGATGTATTATATAGAGTCATTACACGCAGAGGGATCTATTATATAGAGTCATTACACGCAGAGGGATCTATTATATAGAGTCATTACACGCAGAGGGATCTATTATATAGAGTCATTACACCCAGAGGGATCTATTATATAGAGTGATTACATGCAGAGGGATCTATCATATAGAGTCATTACACGCAGAGGGATCTATTATATAGAGTGATTACACGCAGAGGGATCTATCATATAGAGTCATTACACGCAGAGGGATCTATCATATAGAGTCATTACACGCAGAGGGATCTATCATATAGAGTGATTACACGCAGAGGGATCTATCATATAGAGTCATTACACGCAGAGGGATCTATTATATAGAGTCATTACACGCAGAGGGATCTATCATATAGAGTCATTACACGCAGAGGGATCTATTATATAGAGTGATTACACGCAGAGGGATCTTTTATATAGAGTCATTACACGCAGAGGGATCTATTATATAGAGTCATTACACGCAGAGGGATCTATTATATAGCGTCATTACACGCAGAGGGATCTATTATATAGAGTCATTACACGCAGAGGGATCTATTATATAGCGTCATTACAAGCAGAGGAATCTATTATATAGAGTCATTACACACAGAGGGATCTATTATATAGAGTCATTACACACAGAGGGATCTATTATATAGAGTCATTACACACAGAGGGATCTATTATATAGAGTCATTACACACAGAGGGATCTATTATATAGAGTCATTACACGCAGAGGGATCTATGATATAGAGTCATGACACGCAGAGGGATCTATTATATAGAGTCATTACACACAGATGGATCTATTATATAGAGTCATTACACACAGAGCGATCTATTATATAGAGTCATTACAGAGGGATCTATTATATAGAGTCATTACACGCAGAGGGATCTATTATATAGAGTCATTACACACAGAGGGATCTATTATATAGAGTCATTACACACAGAGGGATCTATTATATAGAGTCATCACACAAAGAGGGATCTATTATATAGAGTCATTACACCCAGAGGGATCTATTATATAGAGTAATTACAGAGGGATCTATTATATAGAGTCATTACACGCAGAGGGATCTATTATATAGAGTCATTACACGCAGAGTGATCTATCATATAGAGTCATTACACGCAGAGGGATTTATTATATAGAGTGATTACACGCAGAGGGATCTATTATATAGAGTCATTACACGCAGAGTGATCTATCATATAGAGTCATTACACGCAGAGGGATCTATTATATAGAGTGATTACACGCAGAGGGATCTATCATATAGAGTCATTACACGCAGAGGGATCTATTATATAGAGTCATTACACGCAGAGGGATCTATTATATAGAGTCATTACACGCAGAGGGATCTATTATATAGAGTCATTACATGCAGAGGGATCTATTATATAGAGTCATTACAAGCAGAGGGATCTATTATATAGAGTCATTACACACAGAGGGATCTATTATATAGAGTCATTACACACAGAGGGATCTATTATATAGAGTCATTACACACAGAGGGATCTATTATATAGAGTCATTACACACAGAGGGATCTATTATATAGAGTCATTACACACAGAGGGATCTATGATATAGAGTCATGACACGCAGAGGGATCTATTATATAGCGTCATTACACGCAGAGGGATCTATTATATAGAGTCATTACACGCAGAGGGATGTATTATATAGAGTCATTACACGCAGAGGGATGTATTATATAGAGTCATTACACGCAGAGGGATCTATTATATAGAGTCATTACACGCAGAGGGATCTATTATGTAGATTCATTACACGCAGAGGGATCTATTATATAGAGTCATTACAAGCAGAGGGATCTATTATATAGAGTCATTACACACAGAGGGATCTATTATATAGAGTCATTACACACAGAGGGATCTATTATATAGAGTCATTACACGCAGAGGGATCTATTATATGGTGTCATTACACGCAGAGGGATCTATTATATAGCGTCATTACACGCAGAGGGATCTATTATATAGCGTCATTACACGCAGAGGGATCTATTATATAGCGTCATTACATGCAGAGGGATCTATTATATAGAATCATTACACGCAGAGCGATCTATTAAATAGAGTCATTACACACAGAGCGATCTATTATATAGAGTCATTACAGAGGGATCTATTATATAGAATTATTACACGCAGAGGGATCTATTATATAGAGTCATTACACACAGAGGGATCTATTATATAGGGTCATTACACACAGAGGGATCTATTATATAGAGTCATTACATACAGAGCGATCTATTATATAGAGTCATTACAGAGGGATCTATTATATAGAGTCATTACTCGCAGAGGGATCTATTATATAGAGTCATTACACATAGAGGGATCTATTATATAGAGTCATTACACACAGAGGGATCTATTATATAGAGTCATTACACACAGAGGGATCTATTATATAGAGTCATTACACCCAGAGGGATCTATTATATAGAGTAATTACAGAGGGATCTATGATATAGAGTCATTACACGCAGAGTGATCTATCATATAGAGTCATTACACGCAGAGGGATCTATTATATAGAGTGATTACACGCAGAGGGATCTATTATATAGAGTCATTACACGCAGAGTGATCTATCATATAGAGTCATTACACGCAGAGGGATCTATTATATAGAGTGATTACACGCAGAGGGATCTATTATATAGAGTCATTACACGCAGAGGGATCTATTATATAGAGTCATTACACACAGAGGGATCTATTATATAGAGTCATTACACACAGAGGGATCTATTATATAGAGTCATTACACCCAGAGTGATCTATCATATAGAGTCATTACACGCAGAGGGATCTATTATGTAGAGTCATTACACGCAGAGTGATCTATCATATAGAGTCATTACATGCAGAGGGATCTATTATATAGAGTGATTACATGCAGAGGGATCTATTATATAGAGTCATTACACGCAAAGGGATCTATTATATAGAGTCATTACACGCAGAGTGATCTATCATATAGAGTCATTACACGCAGAGGGATCTATTATATAGAGTGATTACACGCAGAGGGATCTATTATATAGAGTCATTACACGCAGAGGGATCTATTATATAGAGTCATTACACGCAGAGGGATCTATTATGTAGAGTCATTACACGCAGAGGGATCTATTATATAGAATCATTACACGCAGACCGATCTATTATATAGAGTCATTACACACAGAGCGATCTATTATATAGAGTCATTACAGAGGGATCTATTATATAGAATTATTACACGCAGAGGGATCTATTATATAGAGTCATTACACACAGAGGGATCTATTATATAGAGTCATTACACACAGAGGGATCTATTATATAGAGTCATTACACACAGAGGGATCTATTATATAGAGTCATTACACACAGAGGGATCTATTATATAGAGTCATTACACACAGAGGGATCTATTATATAGAGTCATTACACACAGAGGGATCTATCATATAGAGTCATTACACGCAGAGGGATCTATTACATAGAGTCATTACACACAGTGATCTATCATATAGAGTCATTACACACAGAGGGATCTATCATATAGAGTCATTACACAAAGAGGGATCTATCATATAGAGTCATTACACGCAGAGGGATCTATTACATAGAGTCTTTACACACAGTGATCTATCATATAGAGTCATTACACACAGAGGGATCTATTATATAGAGTCATTACACGCAGAGGGATCTATTATATAGAGTCATTACACGCAGAAGGATCTATTATATAGAGTAATTACACGCAGAGGGATCTATTATATAGAGTCATTACACGCAGAGGGATCTATTATATCGAGTAATTACACGCAGAGGGATCTATTATATAGAGTCATTACACGCAGAGGGATCTATTATATAGAGTCATTACACGCAGAGGGATCTATTATATAGGGTCATTACACGCAGAGGGATCTATTATATTGAGTAATTACACGCAGAGGGATCTATTATAGAGTCATTACACGCAGAGGGATCTATTATACAGAGTCATTACACGCAGAGGGATCTATCATATAGAGTCATTACACGCAGAGGGATCTATTATATAGAGTCATTACACGCAGAGTGATCTATCATATAGAGTCATTACACGCAGAGTGATCTATTATATAGCGTCATTACACGCAGAGGGATCTATTATATAGAGTCATTACACGCAGAGGGATCTATTATATAGCGTCATTACACGCAGAGGGATCTATTATATAGAGTGATTACACGCAGAGGGATCTATGATATAGAGTCATTACACGCAGAGGGATCTATTATATAGCGTCATTACACGCAGAGAGATCTATTATATAGAGTCATTACACGCAGAGGGATCTATGATATAGAGTCATTACACGCAGAGGGATCTATTATATAGCATCATTACACGCAGAGGGATCTATTATATAGAGTCATTACACGCAGAGGGATGTATTATATAGCGTCATTACACGCAGAGGGATCTATTATATAGAGTCATTACACGCAGAGGGATCTATTATATAGAGTCATTACACGCAGAGGGATCTATTATATAGAGTCATTACACGCAGAGGGATGTATTATATAGTGTCATTACACGCAGAGGGATGTATTATATAGAGTCATTACACGCAGAGGGATCTATTATATAGAGTCATTACACGCAGAGGGATCTATTATATAGAGTCATTGCACGCAGAGGGATCTATTATATAGAGTCATTACACCCAGAGGGATCTATTATATAGAGTGATTACATGCAGAGGGATCTATCATATAGAGTCATTACACGCAGAGGGATCTATTATATAGAGTGATTACACGCAGAGGGATCTATCATATAGAGTCATTACACGCAGAGGGATCTATCATATAGAGTCATTACACGCAGAGGGATCTATCATATAGAGTGATTACACGCAGAGGGATCTATCATATAGAGTCATTACACGCAGAGGGATCTATTATATAGAGTGATTACACGCAGAGGGATCTATCATATAGAGTCATTACACGCAGAGGGATCTATTATATAGAGTGATTACACGCAGAGGGATCTATTATATAGCGTCATTACACGCAGAGGGATCTATTATATAGAGTCATTACACGCAGAGGGATCTATTATATAGCGTCATTACAAGCAGAGGAATCTATTATATAGAGTCATTACACACAGAGGGATCTATTATATAGAGTCATTACACACAGAGGGATCTATTATATAGAGTCATTACACACAGAGGGATCTATTATATAGAGTCATTACACACAGAGGGATCTATTATATAGAGTCATTACACGCAGAGGGATCTATGATATAGAGTCATGACACGCAGAGGGATCTATTATATAGAGTCATTACACACAGATGGATCTATTATATAGAGTCATTACACACAGAGCGATCTATTATATAGAGTCATTACAGAGGGATCTATTATATAGAGTCATTACACGCAGAGGGATCTATTATATAGAGTCATTACACACAGAGGGATCTATTATATAGAGTCATTACACACAGAGGGATCTATTATATAGAGTCATCACACAAAGAGGGATCTATTATATAGAGTCATTACACCCAGAGGGATCTATTATATAGAGTAATTACAGAGGGATCTATTATATAGAGTCATTACACGCAGAGGGATCTATTATATAGAGTCATTACACGCAGAGTGATCTATCATATAGAGTCATTACACGCAGAGGGATTTATTATATAGAGTGATTACACGCAGAGGGATCTATTATATAGAGTCATTACACGCAGAGTGATCTATCATATAGAGTCATTACACGCAGAGGGATCTATTATATAGAGTGATTACACGCAGAGGGATCTATTATATAGAGTCATTACACGCAGAGGGATCTATTATATAGATTCATTACACGCAGAGTGATCTATCATATAGAGTCATTACACGCAGAGGGATCTATTATATAGAGTGATTACACGCAGAGGGATCTATCATATAGAGTCATTACACGCAGAGGGATCTATTATATAGAGTCATTACACGCAGAGGGATCTATTATATAGAGTCATTACACGCAGAGGGATCTATTATATAGAGTCATTACATGCAGAGGGATCTATTATATAGAGTCATTACAAGCAGAGGGATCTATTATATAGAGTCATTACACACAGAGGGATCTATTATATAGAGTCATTACACACAGAGGGATCTATTATATAGAGTCATTACACACAGAGGGATCTATTATATAGAGTCATTACACACAGAGGGATCTATTATATAGAGTCATTACACACAGAGGGATCTATGATATAGAGTCATGACACGCAGAGGGATCTATTATATAGCGTCATTACACGCAGAGGGATCTATTATATAGAGTCATTACACGCAGAGGGATGTATTATATAGAGTCATTACACGCAGAGGGATGTATTATATAGAGTCATTACACGCAGAGGGATCTATTATATAGAGTCATTACACTCTGAGGGATCTATTATGTAGATTCATTACACGCAGAGGGATCTATTATATAGAGTCATTACAAGCAGAGGGATCTATTATATAGAGTCATTACACACAGAGGGATCTATTATATAGAGTCATTACACACAGAGGGATCTATTATATAGAGTCATTACACGCAGAGGGATCTATTATATGGTGTCATTACACGCAGAGGGATCTATTATATAGCGTCATAACACGCAGAGGGATCTATTATATAGCGTCATTACACGCAGAGGGATCTATTATATAGCGTCATTACACGCAGAGGGATCTATTATATAGAATCATTACACGCAGAGCGATCTATTAAATAGAGTCATTACACACAGAGCGATCTATTATATAGAGTCATTACAGAGGGATCTATTATATAGAATTATTACACGCAGAGGGATCTATTATATAGAGTCATTACACACAGAGGGATCTATTATATAGGGTCATTACACAGAGGGATCTATTATATAGAGTCATTACATACAGAGCGATCTATTATATAGAGTCATTACAGAGGGATCTATTATATAGAGTCATTACTCGCAGAGGGATCTATTATATAGAGTCATTACACATAGAGGGATCTATTATATAGAGTCATTACACACAGAGGGATCTATTATATAGAGTCATTACACACAGAGGGATCTATTATATAGAGTCATTACACCCAGAGGGATCTATTATATAGAGTAATTACAGAGGGATCTATGATATAGAGTCATTACACGCAGAGTGATCTATGATATAGAGTCATTACACGCAGAGGGATCTATTATATAGAGTGATTACACGCAGAGGGATCTATTATATAGAGTCATTACACGCAGAGTGATCTATCATATAGAGTCATTACACGCAGAGGGATCTATTATATAGAGTGATTACACGCAGAGGGATCTATTATATAGAGTCATTACACGCAGAGGGATCTATTATATAGAGTCATTACACACAGAGTGATCTATCATATAGAGTCATTACACGCAGAGGGATCTATTATATAGAGTGATTACACGCAGAGGGATCTATTATATAGAGTCATTATACGCAGAGGGATCTATTATATAGAGTCATTACACGCAGAGGGATCTATTATATAGAGTCATTACACGCAGAGGGATCTATTATATAGAATCATTACACGCAGAGCGATCGATTATATAGAGTCATTACACACAGAGAGATCTATTATATAGAGTCATTACAGAGGGATCTATTATATAGAATTATTACACGCAGAGGGATCTATTATATAGAGTCATTACACACAGAGGGATCTATTATATAGAGTCATTACACACAGAGGGATCTATTATGTAGAGTCATTACACACAGAGCTATCTATTATATAGAGTCATTACAGAGGGATCTATTATATAGAGTCATTACACGCAGAGGGATCTATTATATAGAGTCATTACACACAGAGGGATCTACTATATAGAGTCATTACACACATAGGGATCTATTATATAGAGTCATCACACACAGAGGGATCTATTATATAGAGTCATTACACCCAGAGTGATTTATCATATAGAGTCATTACACGCAGAGGGATCTATTATATAGAGTGATTACACGCAGAGGGATCTATTATATAGAGTCATTACACGCAGAGTGATCTATCATATAGAGTCATTACACGCAGAGGGATATATTATAAAGGGTCACTACACACAGAGGGATCTATTATATAGAGTCATCACACACAGAGGGATCTATTATATAGAGTCATTACACCCAGAGTGATCTATCATATAGAGTCATTACACGCAGAGGGATCTATTATATAGAGTCATTACACGCAGAGGGATCTATTATATAGAGTCATTACACGCAGAGCGATATATTATATAGAGTCATTACACGCAGAGGGATCTATTATATAGAATCATTACACACAGAGTGATCTATCATATAGAGTCATTACACGCAGAGGGATCTATTATATAGAGTCATTACACGCAGAGTGATCTATCATATAGAGTCATTACACGCAGAGGGATCTATTATATAGAGTGATTACACGCAGAGGGATCTATTATATAGAGTCATTACACGCAGAGGGATCTATTATATAGAGTCATTACACGCAGAGTGATCTATCATATAGAGTCATTACACGCAGAGGGATCTATTATATAGAGTCATTACACGCAGAGGGATCTATTATATAGAGTCATTACACGCAGAGCGATATATTATATAGAGTCATTACACGCAGAGGGATCTATTATATAGAATCATTACACACAGACCGATCTATTATATAGAGTCATTACACACAGAGCGATCTATTATATAGAGTCATTACAGAGGGATCTATTATATAGAATTATTACACGCAGAGGGATCTATTATATAGAGTCATTACACACAGAGGGATCTATTATATAGGGTCATTACACACAGAGGGATCTATTATATAGAGTCATTACATACAGAGCGATCTATTATATAGAGTCATTACAGAGGGATCTATTATATAGAGTCATTACTCGCAGAGGGATCTATTATATAGAGTCATTACACATAGAGGGATCTATTATATAGAGTCATTACACACAGAGGGATCTATTATATAGAGTCATTACACACAGAGGGATCTATTATATAGAGTCATTACACCCAGAGGGATCTATTATATAGAGTAATTACAGAGGGATCTATGATATAGAGTCATTACACGCAGAGTGATCTATCATATAGAGTCATTACACGCAGAGGGATCTATTATATAGAGTGATTACACGCAGAGGGATCTATTATATAGAGTCATTACACGCAGAGTGATCTATCATATAGAGTCATTACACGCAGAGGGATCTATTATATAGAGTGATTACACGCAGAGGGATCTATTATATAGAGTCATTACACGCAGAGGGATCTATTATATAGAGTCATTACACACAGAGTGATCTATCATATAGAGTCATTACACGCAGAGGGATCTATTATATAGAGTGATTACACGCAGAGGGATCTATTATATAGAGTCATTATACGCAGAGGGATCTATTATATAGAGTCATTACACGCAGAGGGATCTATTATATAGAGTCATTACACGCAGAGGGATCTATTATATAGAATCATTACACGCAGAGCGATCTATTATATAGAGTCATTACACACAGAGAGATCTATTATATAGAGTCATTACAGAGGGATCTATTATATAGAATTATTACACGCAGAGGGATCTATTATATAGAGTCATTACACACAGAGGGATCTATTATATAGAGTCATTACACACAGAGGGATCTATTATATAGAGTCATTACACACAGAGCTATCTATTATATAGAGTCATTACAGAGGGATCTATTATATAGAGTCATTACACGCAGAGGGATCTATTATATAGAGTCATTACACACAGAGGGATCTACTATATAGAGTCATTACACACAGAGGGATCTATTATATAGAGTCATCACACACAGAGGGATCTATTATATAGAGTCATTACACCCAGAGTGATTTATCATATAGAGTCATTACACGCAGAGGGATCTATTATATAGAGTGATTACACGCAGAGGGATCTATTATATAGAGTCATTACACGCAGAGTGATCTATCATATAGAGTCATTACACGCAGAGGGATCTATTATAAAGAGTCACTACACACAGAGGGATCTATTATATAGAGTCATCACACACAGAGGGATCTATTATATAGAGTCATTACACCCAGAGTGATCTATCATATAGAGTCATTACACGCAGAGGGATGTATTATATAGAGTCATTACACACAGAGTGATCTATCATATAGAGTCATTACACGCAGAGGGATCTATTATATAGAGTGATTACACGCAGAGGGATCTATTATATAGAGTCATTATACGCAGAGGGATCTATTATATAGAGTCATTACACGCAGAGGGATCTATTATATAGAATCATTACACGCAGAGCGATCTATTATATAGAGTCATTACACACAGAGAGATCTATTATATAGAGTCATTACAGAGGGATCTATTATATAGAATTATTACACGCAGAGGGATCTATTATATAGAGTCATTACACACAGAGGGATCTATTATATAGAGTCATTACACACAGAGGGATCTATTATATAGAGTCATTACACACAGAGCTATCTATTATATAGAGTCATTACAGAGGGATCTATTATATAGAGTCATTACACGCAGAGGGATCTATTATATAGAGTCATTACACACAGAGGGATCTACTATATAGAGTCATTACACACAGAGGGATCTATTATATAGAGTCATCACACACAGAGGGATCTATTATATAGAGTCATTACACCCAGAGTGATTTATCATATAGAGTCATTACACGCAGAGGGATCTATTATATAGAGTGATTACACGCAGAGGGATCTATTATATAGAGTCATTACACGCAGAGTGATCTATCATATAGAGTCATTACACGCAGAGGGATCTATTATAAAGAGTCACTACACACAGAGGGATCTATTATATAGAGTCATCACACACAGAGGGATCTATTATATAGAGTCATTACACCCAGAGTGATCTATCATATAGAGTCATTACACGCAGAGGGATCTATTATATAGAGTCATTACACGCAGAGGGATCTATCATATAGAGTCATTACACGCAGAGGGATCTATTATATAGAGTGATTACACGCAGAGGGATCTATTATATAGAGTCATTACACGCAGAGGGATCTATTATATAGAGTCATTACACGCAGAGTGATCTATCATATAGAGTCATTACACGCAGAGGGATCTATTATATAGAGTGATTACACGCAGAGGGATCTATTATATAGTCATTACACGCAGAGGGATCTATTATATAGAGTCATTACACGCAGAGGGATGTATTATATAGAGTCATTACACGCAGAGGGATCTATTATATAGAATCATTACACACAGACCGATCTATTATATAGAGTCATTACACACAGAGCGATCTATTATATAGAGTCATTACAGAGGGATCTATTATATAGAATTATTACACGTAGAGGGATCTATTATATAGAGTCATTACACACAGAGGGATCTATTATATAGGGTCATTACACACAGAGGGATCTATTATATAGAGTCATTACATACAGAGCGATCTATTATATAGAGTCATTACAGAGGGATCTATTATATAGAGTCATTACTCGCAGAGGGATCTATTATATAGAGTCATTACACATAGAGGGATCTATTATATAGAGTCATTACACACAGAGGGATCTATTATATAGAGTCATTACACACAGAGGGATCTATTATATAGAGTCATTACACCCAGAGGGATCTATTATATAGAGTAATTACAGAGGGATCTATGATATAGAGTCATTACACGCAGAGTGATCTATCATATAGAGTCATTACACGCAGAGGGATCTATTATATAGAGTGATTACACGCAGAGGGATCTATTATATAGAGTCATTACACGCAGAGTGATCTATCATATAGAGTCATTACACGCAGAGGGATCTATTATATAGAGTGATTACACGCAGAGGGATCTATTATATAGAGTCATTACACGCAGAGGGATCTATTATATAGAGTCATTACACGCAGAGTGATCTATCATATAGAGTCATTACACGCAGAGGGATCTATTATATAGAGTGATTACACGCAGAGGGATCTATTATATAGAGTCATTATACGCAGAGGGATCTATTATATAGAGTCATTACACGCAGAGGGATCTATTATATAGAGTCATTACACGCAGAGGGATCTATTATATAGAATCATTACACGCAGAGCGATCTATTATATAGAGTCATTACACACAGAGAGATCTATTATATAGAGTCATTACAGAGGGATCTATTATATAGAATTATTACACGCAGAGGGATCTATTATATAGAGTCATTACACACAGAGGGATCTATTATATAGAGTCATTACACACAGAGGGATCTATTATATAGAGTCATTACACACAGAGCTATCTATTATATAGAGTCATTACAGAGGGATCTATTATATAGAGTCATTACACGCAGAGGGATCTATTATATAGAGTCATTACACACAGAGGGATCTACTATATAGAGTCATTACACACAGAGGGATCTATTATATAGAGTCATCACACACAGAGGGATCTATTATATAGAGTCATTACACCCAGAGTGATTTATCATATAGAGTCATTACACGCAGAGGGATCTATTATATAGAGTGATTACACGCAGAGGGATCTATTATATAGAGTCATTACACGCAGAATGATCTATCATATAGAGTCATTACACGCAGAGGGATCTATTATAAAGAGTCACTACACACAGAGGGATCTATTATATAGAGTCATCACACTCAGAGGGATCTATTATATAGAGTCATTACACCCAGAGTGATCTATCATATAGAGTCATTACACGCAGATGGATCTATTATATAGAGTCATTACACGCAGAGTGATCTATCATATAGAGTCATTACACGCAGAGGGATCTATTATATAGAGTGATTACACGCAAAGGGATCTATTATATAGAGTCATTACACGCAGAGGGATCTATTATATAGAGTCATTACACGCAGAGTGATCTATCATATAGAGTCATTACACGCAGAGGGATCTATTATATAGAGTGATTACACGCAGAGGGATCTATTATATAGAGTCATTACACGCAGAGGGATCTATTATATAGAGTCATTACACGCAGAGGGATATATTATATAGAGTCATTACACGCAGAGGGATCTATTATATAGAATCATTACACACAGACCGATCTATTATATAGAGTCATTACACACACAGCGATCTATTATATAGAGTCATTACAGAGGGATCTATTATATAGAATTATTACACGCAGAGGGATCTATTATATAGAGTCATTACACACAGAGGGATCTATTATATAGAGTCATTACACACAGAGGGATCTATTATATAGAGTCATTACACACAGAGCGATCTATTATATAGAGTCATTACAGAGGGATCTATTATATAGAGTCATTACACGCAGACGGATCTATTATATAGAGTCATTACAAACAGAGGGATCTATTATATAGAGTCATCACACACAGAGGGATCTATTATATAGAGTCATCACACACAGAGGGATCTATTATATAGAGTCATTACACCCAGAGTGATCTATCATATAGAGTCACTACACGCAGAGGGATCTATTATATAGAGTCATTACACACAGAGTGATCTATCATATAGAGTCATTACACGCAGAGGGATCTATTATATAGAGTGATTACACGCAGAGGGATCTATTATATAGAGTCATTATACGCAGAGGGATCTATTATATAGAGTCATTACACGCAGAGGGATCTATTATATAGAGTCATTACACGCAGAGGGATCTATTATATAGAATCATTACACGCAGAGCGATCTATTATATAGAGTCATTACACACAGAGAGATCTATTATATAGAGTCATTACAGAGGGATCTATTATATAGAATTATTACACGCAGAGGGATCTATTATATAGTGTCATTACACACAGAGGGATCTATTATATAGAGTCATTACACACAGAGGGATCTATTATATAGAGTCATTACACACAGAGCTATCTATTATATAGAGTCATTACAGAGGGATCTATTATATAGAGTCATTACACGCAGAGGGATCTATTATATAGAGTCATTACACACAGAGGGATCTACTATATAGAGTCATTACACACAGAGGGATCTATTATATAGAGTCATCACACACAGAGGGATCTATTATATAGAGTCATTACACCCAGAGTGATTTATCATATAGAGTCATTACACGCAGAGGGATCTATTATATAGAGTGATTACACGCAGAGGGATCTATTATATAGAGTCATTACACGCAGAGTGATCTATCATATAGAGTCATTACACGCAGAGGGATCTATTATAAAGAGTCACTACACACAGAGGGATCTATTATATAGAGTCATCACACACAGAGGGATCTATTATATAGAGTCATTACACCCAGAGTGATCTATCATATAGAGTCATTACACGCAGAGGGATCTATTATATAGAGTCATTACACGCAGAGTGATCTATCATATAGAGTCATTACACGCAGAGGGATCTATTATATAGAGTGATTACACGCAGAGGGATCTATTATATAGAGTCATTACACGCAGAGGGATCTATTATATAGAGTCATTACACGCAGAGTGATCTATCATATAGAGTCATTACACGCAGAGGGATCTATTATATAGAGTGATTACACGCAGAGGGATCTATTATATAGAGTCATTACACGCAGAGGGATCTATTATATAGAGTCATTACACGCAGAGGGATATATTATATAGAGTCATTACACGCAGAGGGATCTATTATATAGAATCATTACACACAGACCGATCTATTATATAGAGTCATTACACACAGAGCGATCTATTATATAGAGTCATTACAGAGGGATCTATTATATAGAATTATTACACGCAGAGGGATCTATTATATAGAGTCATTACACACAGAGGGATCTATTATATAGGGTCATTACACACAGAGGGATCTATTATATAGAGTCATTACATACAGAGCGATCTATTATATAGAGTCATTACAGAGGGATCTATTATATAGAGTCATTACTCGCAGAGGGATCTATTATATAGAGTCATTACACATAGAGGGATCTATTATATAGAGTCATTACACACAGAGGGATCTATTATATAGAGTCATTACACACAGAGGGATCTATTATATAGAGTCATTACACACAGAGCTATCTATTATATAGAGTCATTACAGAGGGATCTATTATATAGAGTCATTACACGCAGAGGGATCTATTATATAGAGTCATTACACACAGAGGGATCTACTATATAGAGTCATTACACACAGAGGGATCTATTATATAGAGTCATCACACACAGAGGGATCTATTATATACAGTCATTACACCCAGAGTGATTTATCATATAGAGTCATTACACGCAGAGGGATCTATTATATAGAGTGATTACACGCAGAGGGATCTATTATATAGAGTCATTACACGCAGAGTGATCTATCATATAGAGTCATTACACGCAGAGGGATCTATTATAAAGAGTCACTACACACAGAGGGATCTATTATATAGAGTCATCACACACAGAGGGATCTATTATATAGAGTCATTACACCCAGAGTGATCTATCATATAGAGTCATTACACGCAGAGGGATCTATTATATAGAGTCATTACACGCAGAGTGATCTATCATATAGAGTCATTACACGCAGAGGGATCTATTATATAGAGTGATTACACGCAGAGGGATCTATTATATAGAGTCATTACACGCAGAGGGATCTATTATATAGAGTCATTACACGCAGAGTGATCTATCATATAGAGTCATTACACGCAGAGGGATCTATTATATAGAGTGATTACACGCAGAGGGATCTATTATATAGAGTCATTACACGCAGAGGGATCTATTATATAGAGTCATTACACGCAGAGGGATATATTATATAGAGTCATTACACGCAGAGGGATCTATTATATAGAATCATTACACACAGACCGATCTATTATATAGAGTCATTACACACAGAGCTATCTATTATATAGAGTCATTACAGAGGGATCTATTATATAGAGTCATTACACGCAGAGGGATCTATTATATAGAGTCATTACACACAGAGGGATCTACTATATAGAGTCATTACACACAGAGGGATCTATTATATAGAGTCATCACACACAGAGGGATCTATTATATAGAGTCATTACACCCAGAGTGATTTATCATATAGAGTCATTACACGCAGAGGGATCTATTATATAGAGTGATTACACGCAGAGGGATCTATTATATAGAGTCATTACACGCAGAGTGATCTATCATATAGAGTCATTACACGCAGAGGGATCTATTATAAAGAGTCACTACACACAGAGGGATCTATTATATAGAGTCATCACACACAGAGGGATCTATTATATAGAGTCATTACACCCAGAGTGATCTATCATATAGAGTCATTACACGCAGAGGGATCTATTATATAGAGTCATTACACGCAGAGTGATCTATCATATAGAGTCATTACACGCAGAGGGATCTATTATATAGAGTGATTACACGCAGAGGAATCTATTATATAGAGTCATTACACGCAGAGGGATCTATTATATAGAGTCATTACACGCAGAGTGATCTATCATATAGAGTCATTACACGCAGAGGGATCTATTATATAGAGTGATTACACGCAGAGGGATCTATTATATAGAGTCATTACACGCAGAGGGATCTATTATATAGAGTCATTACACGCAGAGGGATATATTATATAGAGTCATTACACGCAGAGGGATCTATTATATAGAATCATTACACACAGACCGATCTATTATATAGAGTCATTACACACAGAGCGATCTATTATATAGAGTCATTACAGAGGGATCTATTATATAGAATTATTACACGCAGAGGGATCTATTATATAGAGTCATTACACACAGAGGGATCTATTATATAGGGTCATTACACACAGAGGGATCTATTATATAGAGTCATTACATACAGAGCGATCTATTATATAGAGTCATTACAGAGGGATCTATTATATAGAGTCATTACTCGCAGAGGGATCTATTATATAGAGTCATTACACATAGAGGGATCTATTATATAGAGTCATTACACACAGAGGGATCTATTATATAGAGTCATTACACACAGAGGGATCTATTATATAGAGTCATTACACACAGAGCTATCTATTATATAGAGTCATTACAGAGGGATCTATTATATAGAGTCATTACACGCAGAGGGATCTATTATATAGAGTCATTACACACAGAGGGATCTACTATATAGAGTCATTACACACAGAGGGATCTATTATATAGAGTCATCACACACAGAGGGATCTATTATATACAGTCATTACACCCAGAGTGATTTATCATATAGAGTCATTACACGCAGAGGGATCTATTATATAGAGTGATTACACGCAGAGGGATCTATTATATAGAGTCATTACACGCAGAGTGATCTATCATATAGAGTCATTACACGCAGAGGGATCTATTATAAAGAGTCACTACACACAGAGGGATCTATTATATAGAGTCATCACACACAGAGGGATCTATTATATAGAGTCATTACACCCAGAGTGATCTATCATATAGAGTCATTACACGCAGAGGGATCTATTATATAGAGTCATTACACGCAGAGTGATCTATCATATAGAGTCATTACACGCAGAGGGATCTATTATATAGAGTGATTACACGCAGAGGGATCTATTATATAGAGTCATTACACGCAGAGGGATCTATTATATAGAGTCATTACACGCAGAGTGATCTATCATATAGAGTCATTACACGCAGAGGGATCTATTATATAGAGTGATTACACGCAGAGGGATCTATTATATAGAGTCATTACACGCAGAGGGATCTATTATATAGAGTCATTACACGCAGAGGGATATATTATATAGAGTCATTACACGCAGAGGGATCTATTATATAGAATCATTACACACAGACCGATCTATTATATAGAGTCATTACACACAGAGCGATCTATTATATAGAGTCATTACAGAGGGATCTATTATATAGAATTATTACACGCAGAGGGATCTATTATATAGAGTCATTACACACAGAGGGATCTATTATATAGAGTCATTACACACAGAGGGATCTATTATATAGAGTCATTACACACAGAGCGATCTATTATATAGAGTCATTACAGAGGGATCTATTATATAGAGTCATTACACGCAGACGGATCTATTATATAGAGTCATTACAAACAGAGGGATCTATTATATAGAGTCATCACACACAGAGGGATCTATTATATAGAGTCATCACACACAGAGGGATCTATTATATAGAGTCATTACACCCAGAGTGATCTATCATATAGAGTCATTACACGCAGAGGGATCTATTATATAGAGTCATTACACACAGAGTGATCTATCATATAGAGTCATTACACGCAGAGGGATCTATTATATAGAGTGATTACACGCAGAGGGATCTATTATATAGAGTCATTATACGCAGAGGGATCTATTATATAGAGTCATTACACGCAGAGGGATCTATTATATAGAGTCATTACACGCAGAGGGATCTATTATATAGAATCATTACACGCAGAGCGATCTATTATATAGAGTCATTACACACAGAGAGATCTATTATATAGAGTCATTACAGAGGGATCTATTATATAGAATTATTACACGCAGAGGGATCTATTATATAGAGTCATTACACACAGAGGGATCTATTATATAGAGTCATTACACACAGAGGGATCTATTATATAGAGTCATTACACACAGAGCTATCTATTATATAGAGTCATTACAGAGGGATCTATTATATAGAGTCATTACACGCAGAGGGATCTATTATATAGAGTCATTACACACAGAGGGATCTACTATATAGAGTCATTACACACAGAGGGATCTATTATATAGAGTCATCACACACAGAGGGATCTATTATATAGAGTCATTACACCCAGAGTGATTTATCATATAGAGTCATTACACGCAGAGGGATCTATTATATAGAGTGATTACACGCAGAGGGATCTATTATATAGAGTCATTACACGCAGAGTGATCTATTATATAGAGTCATTACACACAGAGGGATCTACTATATAGAGTCATTACACACAGAGGGATCTATTATATAGAGTCATCACACACAGAGGGATCTATTATATACAGTCATTACACCCAGAGTGATTTATCATATAGAGTCATTACACGCAGAGGGATCTATTATATAGAGTGATTACACGCAGAGGGATCTATTATATAGAGTCATTACACGCAGAGTGATCTATCATATAGAGTCATTACACGCAGAGGGATCTATTATAAAGAGTCACTACACACAGAGGGATCTATTATATAGAGTCATCACACACAGAGGGATCTATTATATAGAGTCATTACACCCAGAGTGATCTATCATATAGAGTCATTACACGCAGAGGGATCTATTATATAGAGTCATTACACGCAGAGTGATCTATCATATAGAGTCATTACACGCAGAGGGATCTATTATATAGAGTGATTACACGCAGAGGGATCTATTATATAGAGTCATTACACGCAGAGGGATCTATTATATAGAGTCATTACACGCAGAGTGATCTATCATATAGAGTCATTACACGCAGAGGGATCTATTATATAGAGTGATTACACGCAGAGGGATCTATTATATAGAGTCATTACACGCAGAGGGATCTATTATATAGAGTCATTACACGCAGAGGGATATATTATATAGAGTCATTACACGCAGAGGGATCTATTATATAGAATCATTACACACAGACCGATCTATTATATAGAGTCATTACACACAGAGCGATCTATTATATAGAGTCATTACAGAGGGATCTATTATATAGAATTATTACACGCAGAGGGATCTATTATATAGAGTCATTACACACAGAGGGATCTATTATATAGAGTCATTACACACAGAGGGATCTATTATATAGAGTCATTACACACAGAGCGATCTATTATATAGAGTCATTACAGAGGGATCTATTATATAGAGTCATTACACGCAGACGGATCTATTATATAGAGTCATTACAAACAGAGGGATCTATTATATAGAGTCATCACACACAGAGGGATCTATTATATAGAGTCATCACACACAGAGGGATCTATTATATAGAGTCATTACACCCAGAGTGATCTATCATATAGAGTCATTACACGCAGAGGGATCTATTATATAGAGTCATTACACACAGAGTGATCTATCATATAGAGTCATTACACGCAGAGGGATCTATTATATAGAGTGATTACACGCAGAGGGATCTATTATATAGAGTCATTATACGCAGAGGGATCTATTATATAGAGTCATTACACGCAGAGGGATCTATTATATAGAGTCATTACACGCAGAGGGATCTATTATATAGAATCATTACACGCAGAGCGATCTATTATATAGAGTCATTACACACAGAGAGATCTATTATATAGAGTCATTACAGAGGGATCTATTATATAGAATTATTACACGCAGAGGGATCTATTATATAGAGTCATTACACACAGAGGGATCTATTATATAGAGTCATTACACACAGAGGGATCTATTATATAGAGTCATTACACACAGAGCTATCTATTATATAGAGTCATTACAGAGGGATCTATTATATAGAGTCATTACACGCAGAGGGATCTATTATATAGAGTCATTACACACAGAGGGATCTACTATATAGAGTCATTACACACAGAGGGATCTATTATATAGAGTCATCACACACAGAGGGATCTATTATATAGAGTCATTACACCCAGAGTGATTTATCATATAGAGTCATTACACGCAGAGGGATCTATTATATAGAGTGATTACACGCAGAGGGATCTATTATATAGAGTCATTACACGCAGAGTGATCTATCATATAGAGTCATTACACGCAGAGGGATCTATTATAAAGAGTCACTACACACAGAGGGATCTATTATATAGAGTCATCACACACAGAGGGATCTATTATATAGAGTCATTACACCCAGAGTGATCTATCATATAGAGTCATTACACGCAGAGGGATCTATTATATAGAGTCATTACACCCAGAGTGATCTATCATATAGAGTCATTACACGCAGAGGGATCTATTATATAGAGTGATTACACGCAGAGGGATCTATTATATAGAGTCATTACACGCAGAGGGATCTATTATATAGAGTCATTACACGCAGAGTGATCTATCATATAGAGTCATTACACGCAGAGGGATCTATTATATAGAGTGATTACACGCAGAGGGATCTATTATATAGAGTCATTACACGCAGAGGGATCTATTATATAGAGTCATTACACGCAGAGGGATATATTATATAGAGTCATTACACGCAGAGGGATCTATTATATAGAATCATTACACACAGACCGATCTATTATATAGAGTCATTACACACAGAGCGATCTATTATATAGAGTCATTACAGAGGGATCTATTATATAGAATTATTACACGCAGAGGGATCTATTATATAGAGTCATTACACACAGAGGGATCTATTATATAGGGTCATTACACACAGAGGGATCTATTATATAGAGTCATTACATACAGAGCGATCTATTATATAGAGTCATTACAGAGGGATCTATTATATAGAGTCATTACTCGCAGAGGGATCTATTATATAGAGTCATTACACATAGAGGGATCTATTATATAGAGTCATTACACACAGAGGGATCTATTATATAGAGTCATTACACACAGAGGGATCTATTATATAGAGTCATTACACCCAGAGGGATCTATTATATAGAGTAATTACAGAGGGATCTATGATATAGAGTCATTACACGCAGAGTGATCTATCATATAGAGTCATTACACGCAGAGGGATCTATTATATAGAGTGATTACACGCAGAGGGATCTATTATATAGAGTGATTACACGCAGAGTGATCTATCATATAGAGTCATTACACGCAGAGGGATCTATTATATAGAGTGATTACACGCAGAGGGATCTATTATATAGAGTCATTACACGCAGAGGGATCTATTATATAGAGTCATTACACACAGAGTGATCTATCATATAGAGTCATTACACGCAGAGGGATCTATTATATAGAGTGATTACACGCAGAGGGATCTATTATATAGAGTCATTATACGCAGAGGGATCTATTATATAGAGTCATTACACGCAGAGGGATCTATTATATAGAGTCATTACACGCAGAGGGATCTATTATATAGAATCATTACACGCAGAGCGATCTATTATATAGAGTCATTACACACAGAGAGATCTATTATATAGAGTCATTACAGAGGGATCTATTATATAGAATTATTACACGCAGAGGGATCTATTATATAGAGTCATTACACACAGAGGGATCTATTATATAAAGTCATTACACACAGAGGGATCTATTATATAGAGTCATTACACACAGAGCTATCTATTATATAGAGTCATTACAGAGGGATCTATTATATAGAGTCATTACACGCAGAGGGATCTATTATATAGAGTCATTACACACAGAGGGATCTACTATATAGAGTCATTACACACAGAGGGATCTATTATATAGAGTCATCACACACAGAGGGATCTATTATATAGAGTCATTACACCCAGAGTGATTTATCATATAGAGTCATTAAACGCAGAGGGATCCATTATATAGAGTGATTACACGCAGAGGGATCTATTATATAGAGTCATTACACGCAGAGTGATCTATCATATAGAGTCATTACACGCAGAGGGATCTATTATAAAGAGTCAATACACACAGAGGGATCTATTATATAGAGTCATCACACACAGAGGGATCTATTATATAGAGTCATTACACCCAGAGTGATCTATCATATAGAGTCATTACACGCAGAGGGATCTATTATATAGAGTCATTACACGCAGAGTGATCTATCATATAGAGTCATTACACGCAGGGGGATCTATTATATAGAGTGATTACACGCAGAGGGATCTATTATATAGAGTCATTAAACGCAGAGGGATCTATTATATAGAGTCATTACACGCAGAGTGATCTATCATATAGAGTCATTACAAGCAGAGGGATCTATTATATAGAGTGATTACACGCAGAGGGATCTATTATATAGAGTCATTACACGCAGAGGGATCTATTATATAGAGTCATTACACGCAGAGGGATATATTATATAGAGTCATTACACGCAGAGGGATCTATTATATAGAATCATTACACACAGACCGATCTATTATATAGAGTCATTACACACAGAGCAATCTATTATATAGAGTCATTACAGAGGGATCTATTATATAGAATTATTACACGCAGAGGGATCTATTATATAGAGTCATTACACACAGAGGGATCTATTATATAGAGTCATTACACACAGAGGGATCTATTATATAGAGTCATTACACACAGAGCGATCTATTATATAGAGTCATTACAGAGGGATCTATTATATAGAGTCATTACACGCAGAGGGATCTATGATATAGAGACATTACACGCAGAGGGATCTATTATATAGAGTCATTACACACAGAGGGATCTATTATATAGAGTCATTACACGCAGAAGGGATCTATTATATAGAGTCATTACACGCAGAGGGATCTATTATATAGAGTCATTACACGCAGAGGGATCTATTATATAGAGTCATTACACGCAGTGGGATCTATTATATAGAGTCATTACACGCAGAGGGATCTATTATATAGAGTCATTACACGCAGTGGGATCTATTATATAGAGTTATTACACGCAGAGGGATCTATTATATAGGGTCATTACACGCAGTGGGATCTATTATATAGAGTCATTACACGCAGAGGGATCTATGATATAGAGTCATTATACGCAGAGGGATCTATTATATAGAGTCACTACACGCAGTGGGATCTATTATATAGAGTCATTACACGCAGAGGGATCTATTATATAGAGTCATTACACGCAGAGGGATCTATTATATAGAGTCATTACACGCAGAGGGATCTATTATATAGAGTCATTACACCCAGCGGGATCTATTATATAGAGTCATTACACCCAGAGGGATCTATTATATAGAGTCATTACACGCAGAGGGATCTATTATATAGAGTCATTACACCCAGAGGGATCTATTATATAGAGTCATTACACACAGAGGGATCTATTATATAGAGTCATTACACCCAGAGGGATCTATTATATAGAGTCATTACGCACAGAGGGATCTATTATATAGAGTCATTACACACAGAGGGATCTATTATATAGAGTTATTACACACAGAGGGATCTATTATATAGAGTCATTACACACAGAAGGATCTATCATATAGATTCATTACACGCAGAGGGATCTATTACATAGAGTCATTACACACAGTGATCTATCATATAGAGTCATTACACAAAGAGGGATCTATTATATAGAGTCATTACACGCAGAGGGATCTATTATATAGAGTCATTACACACAGAGGGATCTATTATATAGCGTCATTACACACAGAGGGATCTATTATATAGAGTCATTACACGCAGAGGGATCTATTATATAGCGTTATTACACGCAGAGGGATCTATTATATAGAGTCATTACATGCAGAGGGATCTATTATATAGCGTCATTACACGCAGAGGGATCTATTATATAGAGTCATTACACGCAGAGGGATCTATTATATAGAGTCATTACCCGCAGAGGGATCTATTATAGAGTCATTATACGCAGAGGGATCTATTATACAGAGTCATTACACGCAGAGGGATCTATCATATAGAGTCATTACACGCAGAGGGATCTATTATATAGAGTCATTACACACAGAGGGATCTATCATATAGAGTCATTACATGCAGAGGGATCTATTATATAGCGTCATTACACGCAGAGGGATCTATTATATAGAGTCATTACACGCAGAGAGATCTATTATATAGAGTGATTACACGCAGAGGGATCTATTATATAGAGTCATTACATGCAGAGGGATCTATTATATAGCGTCATTACACGCAGAGGGATCTATTATATAGAGTCATTACACACAGAGGGATCTATGATATAGAGTCATTACACGCAGAGGGATCTATTATATAGCGTCATTACACGCAGAGGGATCTATTATATAGAGTCATTACACGCAGAGGGATCTATGATATAGAGTCATTACACGCAGAGGGATCTATTATATAGAGTCATTACACACAGAGGGATCTATGATATAGAGTCATTACACGCAGAGGGATCTATTATATAGAGTCATTACATGCAGAGGGATCTATGATATAGAGTCATTACACACAGAGGGATCTATGATATAGAGTCATTACACGCAGAGTGATCTATTATATAGAGTCATTACACGCAGAGGGATCTATGATATAGAGTCATTACACGCAGAGGGATCTATTATATAGAGTCATTACACGCAGAGGGATCTATGATATAGAGTCATTACACGCAGAGGGATCTATTATATAGAGTCATTACACACAGAGGGATCTATGATATAGAGTCATTACACACAGAGGGATCTATTATATAGAGTCATTACACACAGAGGGATCTATGATATAGAGTCATTACACGCAGAGGGATCTATTATATAGAGTCATTACACGCAGAGGGATCTATGATATAGAGACATTACACGCAGAGGGATCTATGATATAGAGTCATTATACGCAGAGGGATCTATTATAAAGAGTCATTACACGCAGAGGGATCTATGATATAGAGTCATTACACACAGAGGGATCTATTATATAGAGTTATTACACGCAGAGGGATCTATTATATAGAGTCATTACATGCAGAGGGATTTATTATATAGAGTCATTACACGCAGTGGGATCTATTATATAGAGTCATTACACGCAGAGGGATCTATGATATAGAGTCATTACACGCAGAGGGATCTATTATATAGAGTCATTACACGCAGAGGGATCTATTATATAGAGTCATTACACGCAGAGGGATCTATTATATAGAGTCATTACACGCAGAGGGATCTATGATATAGAGTCATTACACGCAGAGGGATCTATTATATAAAGTCATTACACGCAGTGGGATCTATTATATAGAGTCATTACACGCAGAGGGATCCATTATATAGAGTCATTACACCCAGAGGGATCTATTATATAGAGTCATTACACACAGAGGGATCTATTATATAGAGTCATTACACACAGAGGGATCTATTATATAGAGTGATTACACACAGAGGGATCTATTATATAGAGTCATTACACACAGAGGGATCTATTATATAGAGTCATTACACACAGAGGGATCTATCATATATAGTCATTACACGCAGAGGGATCTATTACATAGAGTCATTACACACAGTGATCTATCATATAGAGTCATTACACACAGAGGGATCTATCATATAGAGTCATTACACAAAGAGGGATCTATCATATAGAGTCATTACACGCAGAGGGATCTATTACATAGAGTAATTACACACAGTGATCTATCATATAGAGTCATTACACACAGAGGGATCTATTATATAGAGTCATTACACGCAGAGGGATCTATTATATAGAGTCATTACACGCAGAGGGATCTATTATATAGCGTCATTACACGCAGAGGGATCTATTCCATAGAGTCATTACACGCAGAGGGATCTATTATATAGCGTCATTGCACGCAGAGGGATCTATTATATAGAGTCATTACACGCAGAGGGATCTATTATATAGAGTAATCACACGCAGAGGGATCTATTATATAGAGTCATTACACGCAGATTGATCTATTATATAGAGTCATTACACGCAGAGGGATCTATTATATAGAGTCATTACACGCAGAGGGATCTATTATATAGAGTCATTACACGCAGAGGGATCTTTTATAGAGTCATTACACGCAGAGGGATCTATTATACAGAGTCATTACACGCAGAGGGATCTATCATATAGAGTCATTACACGCAGAGGGATCTATTATATAGAGTCATTACACGCAGAGTGATCTATCATATAGAGTCATTACACGCAGAGGGATCTATTATATAGCGTCATTACACGCAGAGGGATCTATTATATAGAGTCATTACACGCAGAGGGATCTATTATATAGCGTCATTACACGCAGAGGGATCTATTATATAGAGTGATTACACGCAGAGGGATCTATGATATAGAGTTATTACACGCAGAGGGATCTATTATATAGCGTCATTACACGCAGAGAGATCTATTATATAGAGTCATTACACGCAGAGGGATCTATTATAAAGAGTCATTACACGCAGAGGGATCTATGATATAGAGTCATTACACGCAGAGGGATCTATTATATAGAGTCATTACACGCAGAGGGATCTATTATATAGAGTCATTACACGCAGAGGGATCTATTATATAGAGTCATTACACGCAGTGGGATCTATTATATAGAGTCATTACACGCAGAGGGATGTATTATATAGAGTCATTACACGCAGAGGGATCTATTATATAGAGTCATTACACGCAGAGGGATCTATTATACAGAGTCATTACACGCAGAGGGATCTATTATATAGAGTCATTACACGCACAGGGATCTATCATATAGAGTCATTACACGCAGAGGGATCTATTATATAGAGTCATTACACGCAGAGGGATCTATTATACAGAGTCATTACACGCAGAGGGATCTATTATATAGAGTCATTACACACAGAGGGATCTATCATATATAGTCATTACACGCAGAGGGATCTATTACATAGAGTCATTACACACAGTGATCTATCATATAGAGTCATTACACACAGAGGGATCTATCATATAGAGTCATTACACAAAGAGGGATCTATCATATAGAGTCATTACACGCAGAGGGATCTATTACATAGAATAATTACACACAGTGATCTATCATATAGAGTCATTACACACAGAGGGATCTATTACATAGAGTCATTACACGCAGAGGGATCTATTATATAGCGTCATTGCACGCAGAGGGATCTATTATATAGAGTCATTACAAGCAGAGGGATCTATTATATAGAGTAATTACACGCAGAGGGATCTATTATATAGAGTCATTACACGCAGAGGGATCTCTTATATAGAGTCATTACATGCAGAGGGATCTATTATATAGAGTCATTACACGCAGAGGGATCTATTATATAGAGTCATTACACGCAGAGGGATCTATTATAGAGTCATTACACGCAGAGGGATCTATTATACAGAGTCATTACACGCAGAGGGATCTATCATATAGAGTCACTACACGCAGAGGGATCTATTATATAGAGTCATTACACGCAGAGTGATCTATCATATAGAGTCAATACACGCAGAGGGATCTATTATATAGCGTCATTACACGCAGAGGGATCTATTATATAGAGTCATTACACGCAGAGGGATCTATTATATAGCGTCATCACACGCAGAGGGATATATTATGTAGAGTGATTACACGCAGAGGGATCTATGATATAGAGTCATTACACGCAGAGGGATCTATTATATAGCGTCATTACACGCAGAGAAATCTATTATATAGAGTCATTACACGCAGAGGGATCTATGATATAGAGTCATTACACGCAGAGGGATCTATTATATAGCGTCATTTCACGCAGAGGGATCTATTATATAGAGTCATTACACGCAGAGGGATCTATTATATAGCATCATTACACGCAGAGGGATCTATTATATAGAGTCATTACACGCAGAGGGATCTATTATATAGAGTCATTACACGCAGAGGCATCTATTATATAGAGTCATTACACGCAGAGGGATCTATTATATAGAGTCATTACACGCAGAGGGATCTATTATATAGAGTCATTACACGCAGAGGGATCTATTATATAGAGTCATTACACGCAGAGGGATCTATCATATAGAGTCATTACACGCAGAGGGATCTATTATATAGACTGATTACACGCAGAGGGATCTATCATATAGAGTCATTACACGCAGAGGGATCTATCATATAGAGTCATTACACGCAGAGGGATCTATCAAATAGAGTGATTACACGCAGAGGGATCTATCATATAGAGTCATTACACGCAGAGGGATCTATTATATAGAGTCATTACACGCAGAGGGATCTATCATATAGAGCCATTACACGCAGAGGGATCTATTATATAGAGTGATTACACGCAGAGGGATCTATTATATAGAGTCATTACATGCAGAGGGATCTATTATATAGAGTCATTACACGCAGAGGGATCTATTATATAGCGTCATTACACGCAGAGGGATGTATTATATAGAGTCATTACACGCAGAGGGATCTATTATATAGCGTCATTACACGCAGAGGGATCTATTATATAGCGTCATTACACGCAGAGGGATCTATTATATAGCGTCATTACACGCAGAGGGATCTATTATATAGCGTCATTACACGCAGAGGGATCTATTATATAGCGTCATTACACGCAGAGGGATCTAGTATATAGAGTCATTACACGCAGAGGGATCTATTATATAGAGTCATTACACGCAGAGGGATCTATTATATAGAGTCATTACACGCAGAGGGATCTATTATATAGCGTCATTACACGCAGAGGGATCTATTATATAGAGTCATTACACGCAGAGGGATCTATTATATAGAGTCATTACACGCAGAGGGATCTATTATATAGAGTCATTACACGCAGAGGGATCTATTATATAGAATCATTACACGCAGAGCGATCTATTATATAGAGACATTACACACAGAGCGATCTATTATATAGAGTCATTACAGAAAGATCTATTATATAGAATTATTACACGCAGAGGGATCTATTATATAGAGTCATTACACGCAGAGGGATCTATTATATAGAGTCATTACACGCAGAGGGATCTATTATATAGAGTCATTACACGCAGTGGGATCTATTATATAGAGTCATTACACGCAGAGGGATGTATTATATAGAGTCATTACACGCAGAGGGATCTATTATATAGAGTCATTACACGCAGAGGGATCTATTATACAGAGTCATTACACGCAGAGGGATCTATTATATAGAGTCATTACACGCACAGGGATCTATTATATAGAGTCATTACACGCAGAGGGATCTATTATATAGAGTCATTACACGCAGAGGGATCTATTATACAGAGTCATTACACGCAGAGGGATCTATTATATAGAGTCATTACACACAGAGGGATCTATCATATATAGTCATTACACGCAGAGGGATCTATTACATAGAGTCATTACACACAGTGATCTATCATATAGAGTCATTACACACAGAGGGATCTATCATATAGAGTCATTACACAAAGAGGGATCTATCATATAGAGTCATTACACGCAGAGGGATCTATTACATAGAATAATTACACACAGTGATCTATCATATAGAGTCATTACACACAGAGGGATCTATTACATAGAGTCATTACACGCAGAGGGATCTATTATATAGCGTCATTGCACGCAGAGGGATCTATTATATAGAGTCATTACAAGCAGAGGGATCTATTATATAGAGTAATTACACGCAGAGGGATCTATTATATAGAGTCATTACACGCAGAGGGATCTCTTATATAGAGTCATTACATGCAGAGGGATCTATTATATAGAGTCATTACACGCAGAGGGATCTATTATATAGAGTCATTACACGCAGAGGGATCTATTATAGAGTCATTACACGCAGAGGGATCTATTATACAGAGTCATTACACGCAGAGGGATCTATCATATAGAGTCACTACACGCAGAGGGATCTATTATATAGAGTCATTACACGCAGAGTGATCTATCATATAGAGTCAATACACGCAGAGGGATCTATTATATAGCGTCATTACACGCAGAGGGATCTATTATATAGAGTCATTACACGCAGAGGGATCTATTATATAGCGTCATCACACGCAGAGGGATATATTATGTAGAGTGATTACATGCAGAGGGATCTATGATATAGAGTCATTACACGCAGAGGGATCTATTATATAGCGTCATTACACGCAGAGAAATCTATTATATAGAGTCATTACACGCAGAGGGATCTATGATATAGAGTCATTACACGCAGAGGGATCTATTATATAGCGTCATTTCACGCAGAGGGATCTATTATATAGAGTCATTACACGCAGAGGGATCTATTATATAGCGTCATTACACGCAGAGGGATCTATTATATAGAGTCATTACACGCAGAGGGATCTATTATATAGAGTCATTACACGCAGAGGCATCTATTATATAGAGTCATTACACGCAGAGGGATCTATTATATAGAGTCATTACACGCAGAGGGATCTATTATATAGAGTCATTACACGCAGAGGGATCTATTATATAGAGTCATTACACGCAGAGGGATCTATCATATAGAGTCATTACACGCAGAGGGATCTATTATATAGACTGATTACACGCAGAGGGATCTATCATATAGAGTCATTACACGCAGAGGGATCTATCATATAGAGTCATTACACGCAGAGGGATCTATCAAATAGAGTGATTACACGCAGAGGGATCTATCATATAGAGTCATTACACGCAGAGGGATCTATTATATAGAGTCATTACACGCAGAGGGATCTATCATATAGAGCCATTACACGCAGAGGGATCTATTATATAGAGTGATTACACGCAGAGGGATCTATTATATAGAGTCATTACATGCAGAGGGATCTATTATATAGAGTCATTACACGCAGAGGGATCTATTATATAGCGTCATTACACGCAGAGGGATGTATTATATAGAGTCATTACACGCAGAGGGATCTATTATATAGCGTCATTACACGCAGAGGGATCTATTATATAGCGTCATTACACGCAGAGGGATCTATTATATAGCGTCATTACACGCAGAGGGATCTATTATATAGCGTCATTACACGCAGAGGGATCTATTATATAGCGTCATTACACGCAGAGGGATCTAGTATATAGAGTCATTACACGCAGAGGGATCTATTATATAGAGTCATTACACGCAGAGGGATCTATTATATAGAGTCATTACACGCAGAGGGATCTATTATATAGCGTCATTACACGCAGAGGGATCTATTATATAGAGTCATTACACGCAGAGGGATCTATTATATAGAGTCATTACACGCAGAGGGATCTATTATATAGAGTCATTACACGCAGAGGGATCTATTATATAGAATCATTACACGCAGAGCGATCTATTATATAGAGACATTACACACAGAGCGATCTATTATATAGAGTCATTACAGAAAGATCTATTATATAGAATTATTACACGCAGAGGGATCTATTATATAGAGTCATTACACGCAGAGGGATCTATTATATAGAGTCATTACACACAGAGGGATCTATTATATAGAGTCATTACACACAGAGCGATCTATTATATAGAGTCATTACAGAGGGATCTATTATATAGAGTCATTACACGCAGAGGGATCAATTATATAGAGTCATTACACACAGAGGGATCTATTATATAGAGTCATTACACACAGAGGGATCTATTATATAGAGTCATCACACACAGAGGGATCTATTATATAGAGTCATTACACCCAGAGGGATCTATTATATAGAGTAATTACAGAGGGATCTATTATATAGAGTCATTACACGCAGAGGGATCTATTATATAGAGTCATTACACGCAGAGTGATCTATCATATAGAGTCATTACACGCAGAGGGATCTATTATATAGAGTGATTACACGCAGAGGGATCTATTATATAGAGTCATTACACGCAGAGTGATCTATCATATAGAGTCATTACACGCAGAGGGATCTGTTATAAAGAGTGATTACACGCAGAGGGATCTATTATATAGGGTCATTACACGCAGAGGGATCTATTATATAGAGTCATTACACGCAGCGTGATCTATCATATAGAGTCATTACACGCAGAGGGATCTATTATATAGAGTGATTACACGCAGAGGGATCTATCATATAGAGTCATTACACGCAGAGGGATCTATTATATAGAGTCATTATACGCAGAGGGATCTATTATATAGAGTCATTACACGCAGAAGGATCTATTATATAGAGTCATCACATGCAGAGGGATCTATTATATAGAGTCATTACACGCAGAGGGATCTATTATATAGAGTCATTACACACAGAGGGATCTATTATATAGAGTCATTACACACAGAGGGATCTATTATATAGAGTCATTACACACAGAGGGATCTATTATATGGAGTCATTACACACAGAAGGATCTATTATATAGAGTCATTACACGCAGAGGGATCTATGATATAGAGTCATGACACGCAGAGGGATCTATTATATAGCGTCATTACACGCAGAGGGATCTATTATATAGAGTCATTACACGCAGAGGGATGTATTATATAGAGTCATTACACGCAGAGGGATGTATTATATAGAGTCATTACACGCAGAGGGATCTATTATATAGAGTCATTACACGCAGAGGGATCTATTATGTAGAGTCATTACACGCAGAGGGATCTATTATATAGAGTCATTACACGCAGAGTGATCTATTATATAGAGTCATTACACGCAGAGGGATCTATCATAGAGAGTCATTACACGCAGAGGGATCTATTATATAGCGTCATTACACGCAGAGGGATCTATTATAAAGCGTCATTACACGCAGAGGGATCTATTATATAGTGTCATTACACGCAGAGAGATCTATTATATAGCGTCATTACACGCAGAGGGATCTATTATATAGAATCATTACATGCAGAGGGATCTATTATATAGAGTCATTACACGCAGAGGGATCTATTATATAGCGTCATTACACGCAGAGGGATCTATTATATAGAGTCATTACACGCAGAGGGATCTATTATATAGAGTCATTACACGCAGATGGATCTATTACATAGAGTCATTACACGCAGAGGGATCTATTATATAGAATCATTACACGCAGAGCGATCTATTAAATAGAGTCATTACACACAGAGCGATCTATTATATAGAGTCATTACAGAGGGATCTATTATATAGAATTATTACACGCAGAGGGATCTATTATATAGAGTCATTACACACAGAGGGATCTATTATATAGAGTCATTACACACAGAGGGATCTATTATATAGAGTCATTACACACAGAGGGATCTATTATATAGAGTCATTACATACAGAGCGATCTATTATATAGAGTCATTACAGAGGGATCTATTATATAGAGTCATTACTCGCAGAGGGATCTATTATATAGAGTCATTACACACAGAGGGATCTATTATATAGAGTCATTACACACAGAGGGATCTATTATATAGAGTCATTACACACAGAGGGATCTATTATATAGAGTCATTACACCCAGAGGGATCTATTATATAGAGTAATTACAGAGGGATCTATGATATAGAGTCATTACACGCAGAGTGATCTATCATATAGAGTCATTACACGCAGAGGGATCTATTATATAGAGTGATTACACGCAGAGGGATCTATTATATAGAGTCATTACACGCAGAGGGATCTATCATATAGAGTCATTACACGCAGAGGGATCTATTATATAGAGTGATTACATGCAGAGGGATCTATTATATAGAGTCATTACACGCAGAGGGATCTATTATATAGAGTCATTACACACACAGTGATCTATCATATAGAGTCATTACACGCAGAGGGATCTATTATATAGAGTGATTACACGCAGAGGGATCTATTATATAGAGTCATTACATGCAGAGGGATCTATTATATAGAGTCATTACACGCAGAGGGATCTATTATATAGAGTCATTACACGCAGAGGGATCTATTATATAGAATCATTACATGCAGAGCGATCTATTATATAGAGTCATTACACAGACAGCAATCTATTATATAGAGTCATTACAGAGGGATCTATTATATAGAATTATTACACGCAGAGGGATCTATTATATAGAGTCATTACACACAGAGGGATCTATTATATAGAGTCATTACACACAGAGGGATCTATTATATAGAGTCATTACACACAGAGCTATCTATTACATAGAGTCATTACAGAGGGATCTATTATATAGAGTCATTACACGCAGAGGGATCTATTATATAGAGTCATTACACACAGAGGGATCTACTATATAGAGTAATTACACACAGAGGGATCTATTATATAGAGTCATCACACACAGAGGGATCTATTATATAGAGTCATTACACCCAGAGTGATCTATCATATAGAGTCATTACACGCAGAGGGATCTATTATATAGAGTGATTACACGCACAGGGATCTATTATATAGAGTCATTACACGCAGAGTGATCTATCATATAGAGTCATTACACGCAGAGGGATCTATTATAAAGAGTCATTACACACAGAGGGATCTATTATATAGAGTCATCACACACAGAGGGATCTATTATATAGAGTCATTACACCCAGAGTGATCTATCATATAGAGTCATTACACACAGAGGGATCTATTATATAGAGTCATTACACGCAGAGTGATCTATCATATAGAGTCATTACACGCAGAGGGATCTATTATATAGAGTGATTACACGCGGAGGGATCTATTATATAGAGTCATTACACGCAGAGGGATCTATTATATAGAGTCATTACACGCAGAGTGATCTATCATATAGAGTCATTACACACAGAGGGATCTATTATATAGGGTGATTACACGCAGAGGGATCTATTATATAGAGTCATTACACGCAGAGGGATCTATTATATAGAGTCATTACACGCAGAGGGATCTATTATATAGAGTCATTACACGCAGAGGGATCTATTATATAGAATCATTACACGCAGACCGATCTATTATATAGAGTCATTACACACAGAGCGATCTATTATATAGAGTCATTACAGAGGGATCTATTATATAGAATTATTACATGCAGAGGGATCTATTATATAGAGTCATTACACACAGAGGGATCTATTATATAGAGTCATTACACACAGAGGGATCTATTATATAGAGTCATTACACACAGAGCGATCTATTATATAGAGTCATTACAGAGGGATCTATTATATAGAGTCATTACACGCAGAGGGATCTATTATATAGAGTCATTTCACACAGAGGGATCTATTATATAGAGTCATCACACACAGAGGGATCTATTATATAGAGTCATCACACACAGAGGGATCTATTATATAGAGTCATTACACCCAGAGGGATCTATTATATAGAGTAATTACAGAGGGATCTATTATATAGAGTCATTACACGCAGAGGGATCTATTATATAGTGTCATTATATGCAGAGTGATCTATCATATAGAGTCATTACACGCAGAGGGATCTATTATATAGAGTGATTACATGCAGAGGGATCTATTATATAGAGTCATTACACGCAGAGTGATCTATCATATAGAGTCATTACACGCAGAGGGATCTATTATATAGAGTGATTACACGCAGAGGGATCTATTATATAGAGTCATTACACGCAGAGGGATCTATTATATAGAGTCATTACACGCAGAGTGATCTATCATATAGAATGATTACACGCAGAGGGATCTATTATATAGAGTGATTACACGCAGATGGATCTATTATATAGAGTGATTACACGCAGAGGCATCTATCATATAGAGTCATTACACGCAGAGGGATCTATTATATAGAGTGATTACGCGCAGAGGGATCTATTATATAGAGTCATTACACGCAGAGGGATCTATTATATAGAGTCATTACACGCAGAGGGATCTATTATATAGAGTGATTACACGCAGATGGATCTATTATATAGAGTGATTACACGCAGAGGCATCTATCATATAGAGTCATTACACGCAGAGGGATCTATTATATAGAGTGATTACGCGCAGAGGGATCTATTATATAGAGTCATTACACGCAGAGGGATCTATTATATAGAGTCATTACACGCAGAGGGATCTATTATATAGAGTCATTACACGCAGAGGGATCTATTATATAGAGTCATTACACACAGAGGGATCTATTATATAGAGTCATTACACACAGAGGAATCTATTATATAGAGTCATTACACACAGAGGGATCTATTATATAGAGTCATTACACGCAGATGGATCTATTATATAGAGTCATTACACACAGAGGGATCTATGATATAGAGTCATGACACGCAGAGGGATCTATTATATAGCGTCATTACATGCAGAGGGATCTATTATATAGAGTCATTACACGCAGAGGGATGTATTATATAGAGTCATTACACGCAGAGGGATGTATTATATAGAGTCATTACGCGCAGAGGGATCTATTATATAGAGTCATTACACGCAGAGGGATCTATTATATAGAGTCATTACACGCAGAGGGATCTATTATATAGAGTCATTACACGCAGAAGGATCTATTATATAGAGTCATTACACGCAGAGGGATCTATTATATAGAGTCATTACACGCAGAGGGATCTATTATATAGAGTCATTACACGCAGAGTGATCTATTATATAGAGTCATTACACGCAGAGGGATCTATCATATAGAGTCATTACACGCAGAGGGATCTATCATATAGAGTCATTACACGCAGAGGGATCTATTATGTAGAGTGATTACACGCAGAGGGATCTATCATATAGAGTCATTACACGCAGAGGGATCTATCATATAGAGTGATTACACGCAGAGGGATCTATCATATAGAGTGATTACACGCAGAGGGATCTATCATATAGAGTGATTACATGCAGAGGGATCTATCATATAGAGTCATTACACGCAGAGGGATCTATTATATAGAGTCATTACACGCAGGGTGATCTATCATATAGAGTCATTACACGCAGAGGGATCTATTATATAGAGTCATTACACGCAGAGGGATCTATCATATAGAGTCATTACACGCAGAGGGATCTATTATATAGACTCATTACACGCAGAGTGATCTATTATATAGAGTCATTACACGCAGAGGGATCTATCATATAGAGTCATTACATGCAGAGGGATCTATCATATAGAGTCATTACACGCAGAGGGATCTATTATATAGAGTGATTACACGCAGAGGGATCTATCATATAGAGTCATTACACGCAGAGGGATCTATCATATAGAGTTATTACATGCAGAGGGATCTATCATATAGAGTGATTACACGCAGAGGGATCTATCATATAGAGTCATTACACGCAGAGGGATCTATTATATAGAGTCATTACACGCAGAGTGATCTATCATATAGAGTCATTACACGCAGAGGGATCTATTATATAGAGTCATTACACGCAGAGGGATCTATTATATAGAGTCATTACATGCAGAGGGATCTATTATATAGAGTGATTACACACAGAGGGATCTATTATGTAGAGTCATTACACGCAGAGGGATCTATTATATAGAGTGATTACATGCAGAGGGATCTATTATATAGAGTCATTACACGCAGAGTGATCTATCATATAGAGTCATTACACGCAGAGGGATCTATTATATAGAGTGATTACACGCAGAGGGATCTATTATATAGAGTCATTACACGCAGAGGGATCTATTATATAGAGTCATTACACGCAGAGTGATCTATCATATAGAATGATTACACGCAGAGGGATCTATTATATAGAGTGATTACACGCAGAGGGATCTATTATATAGAGTGATTACACGCAGAGGCATCTATCATATAGAGTCATTACACGCAGAGGGATCTATTATATAGAGTGATTACGCGCAGAGGGATCTATTATATAGAGTCATTACACGCAGAGGGATCTATTATATAGAGTCATTACACGCAGAGGGATCTATTATATAGAGTCATTACACGCAGAGGGATCTATTATATAGAGTCATTACACACAGAGGGATCTATTATATAGAGTCATTACACACAGAGGAATCTATTATATAGAGTCATTACACACAGAGGGATCTATTATATAGAGTCATTACACGCAGATGGATCTATTATATAGAGTCATTACACACAGAGGGATCTATGATATAGAGTCATGACACGCAGAGGGATCTATTATATAGCGTCATTACATGCAGAGGGATCTATTATATAGAGTCATTACACGCAGAGGGATGTATTATATAGAGTCATTACACGCAGAGGGATGTATTATATAGAGTCATTACGCGCAGAGGGATCTATTATATAGAGTCATTACACGCAGAGGGATCTATTATATAGAGTCATTACACGCAGAGGGATCTATTATATAGAGTCATTACACGCAGAAGGATCTATTATATAGAGTCATTACACGCAGAGGGATCTATTATATAGAGTCATTACACGCAGAGGGATCTATTATATAGAGTCATTACACGCAGAGTGATCTATTATATAGAGTCATTACACGCAGAGGGATCTACCATATAGAGTCATTACACGCAGAGGGATCTATCATATAGAGTCATTACACGCAGAGGGATCTATTATGTAGAGTGATTACACGCAGAGGGATCTATCATATAGAGTCATTACACGCAGAGGGATCTATCATATAGAGTGATTACACGCAGAGGGATCTATCATATAGAGTGATTACATGCAGAGGGATCTATCATATAGAGTCATTACACGCAGAGGGATCTATTATATAGAGTCATTACACGCAGGGTGATCTATCATATAGAGTCATTACACGCAGAGGGATCTATTATATAGAGTCATTACACGCAGAGGGATCTATCATATAGAGTCATTACACGCAGAGGGATCTATTATATAGAGTCATTACACGCAGAGTGATCTATTATATAGAGTCATTACACGCAGAGGGATCTATCATATAGAGTCATTACATGCAGAGGGATCTATCATATAGAGTCATTACACGCAGAGGGATCTATTATATAGAGTGATTACACGCAGAGGGATCTATCATATAGAGTCATTACACGCAGAGGGATCTATCATATAGAGTTATTACATGCAGAGGGATCTATCATATAGAGTGATTACACGCAGAGGGATCTATCATATAGAGTCATTACACGCAGAGGGATCTATTATATAGAGTCATTACACGCAGAGTGATCTATCATATAGAGTCATTACACGCTGAGGGATCTATTATATAGAGTCATTACACGCAGAGGGATCTATTATATAGAGTCATTACATGCAGAGGGATCTATTATATAGAGTGATTACACACAGAGGGATCTATTATGTAGAGTCATTACATGCAGAGGGATCTATTATATAGAGTCATTACACGCAGAGGGATCTATTACATAGCGTCATTACATGCAGAGGGATCTATTATATAGAGTCATTACACGCAGAGGGATCTATTATATAGCGTCATTACACGCAGAGGGATCTATTATATAGCGTCATTACACGCAGAGGGATCTATTATATAGCGTCATTACACGCAGAGGGATCTATTATATAGAGTCATTACACGCAGAGGGATCTATTATATAGCGTCATTACACGCAGAGGGATCTATTATATAGAGTTATTACACGCAGAGTGATCTATTATATAGAGTCATTACACACAGAGCGATCTATTATATAGAGTCATTACAGAGGGATCTATTATATAGAGTCATTACACACAGAGGGATCTATTATATAGAGTCATTACACACAGAGGGATCTATTATATAGAGTCATTACACACAGAGCGATCTATTATATAGAGTCATTACAGAGGGATCTATTATATAGAGTCATTACACGCAGAGGGATCTATTATATAGAGTCATTTCACACAGAGGGATCTATTATATAGAGTCATCACACACAGAGGGATCTATTATATAGAGTCATCACACACAGAGGGATCTATTATATAGAGTCATTACACCCAGAGGGATCTATTATATAGAGTAATTACAGAGGGATCTATTATATAGAGTCATTACACGCAGAGGGATCTATTATATAGTGTCATTATATGCAGAGTGATCTATCATATAGAGTCATTACACGCAGAGGGATCTATTATATAGAGTGATTACATGCAGAGGGATCTATTATATAGAGTCATTACACGCAGAGTGATCTATCATATAGAGTCATTACACGCAGAGGGATCTATTATATAGAGTGATTACACGCAGAGGGATCTATTATATAGAGTCATTACACGCAGAGGGATCTATTATATAGAGTCATTACACGCAGAGTGATCTATCATATAGAGTGATTACACGCAGAGGGATCTATTATATAGAGTGATTACACGCAGAGGGATCAATTATATAGAGTGATTACACGCAGAGGCATCTATCATATAGAGTCATTACACGCAGAGGGATCTATTATATAGAGTGATTACGCGCAGAGGGATCTATTATATAGAGTCATTACACGCAGAGGGATCTATTATATAGAGTCATTACACGCAGAGGGATCTATTATATAGAGTCATTACACGCAGAGGGATCTATTATATAGAGTCATTACACACAGAGGGATCTATTATATAGAGTCATTACACACAGAGGAATCTATTATATAGAGTCATTACACACAGAGGGATCTATTATATAGAGTCATTACACGCAGATGGATCTATTATATAGAGTCATTACACACAGAGGGATCTATGATATAGAGTCATGACACGCAGAGGGATCTATTATATAGCGTCATTACATGCAGAGGGATCTATTATATAGAGTCATTACACGCAGAGGGATGTATTATATAGAGTCATTACACGCAGAGGGATGTATTATATAGAGTCATTACACGCAGAAGGATCTATTATATAGAGTCATTACACGCAGAGGGATCTACTATATAGAGTCATTACACGCAGAGGGATCTATTATATAGAGTCATTACACGCAGAGTGATCTATTATATAGAGTCATTACACGCAGAGGGATCTATCATATAGAGTCATTACACGCAGAGGGATCTATCATATAGAGTCATTACACGCAGAGGGATCTATTATATAGAGTGATTACACACAGAGGGATCTATCATATAGAGTCATTACACGCAGAGGGATCTATCATATAGAGTGATTACACGCAGAGGGATCTATCATATAGAGTGATTACATGCAGAGGGATCTATCATATAGAGTCATTACACGCAGAGGGATCAATTATATAGAGTCATTACACGCAGGGTGATCTATCATATAGAGTCATTACACGCAGAGGGATCTATTATATAGAGTCATTACACGCAGAGGGATCTATCATATAGAGTCATTACACGCAGAGGGATCTATTATATAGAGTCATTACACGCAGAGTGATCTATTATATAGAGTCATTACACGCAGAGGGATCTATCATATAGAGTCATTACATGCAGAGGGATCTATCATATAGAGTCATTACACGCAGAGGGATCTATTATGTAGAGTGATTACACGCAGAGGGATCTATCATATAGAGTCATTACACGCAGAGGGATCTATCATATAGAGTTATTACACGCAGAGGGATCTATCATATAGAGTGATTACACGCAGAGGGATCTATCATATAGAGTCATTACACGCAGAGGGATCTATTATATAGAGTCATTACACGCAGAGTGATCTATCATATAGAGTCATTACACGCAGAGGGATCTATTATATAGAGTCATTACACGCAGAGGGATCTATTATATAGAGTGATTACACACAGAGGGATCTATTATGTAGAGTCATTACACGCAGAGGGATCTATTATATAGAGTCATTACACGCAGAGGGATCTATTACATAGCGTCATTACATGCAGAGGGATCTATTATATAGAGTCATTACACGCAGAGGGATCTATTATATAGCGTCATTACACGCAGAGGGATCTATTATATAGCGTCATTACACGCAGAGGGATCTATTATATAGCGTCATTACACGCAGAGGGATCTATTATATAGAGTCATTACACGCAGAGGGATCTATTATATAGCGTCATTACACGCAGAGGGATCTATTATATAGAGTTATTACACGCAGAGGGATCTATTATATAGAGTCATCGCACGCAGAGGGATCTATTATATAGAATCATTACACGCAGAGCGATCTATTATATAGAGTCATTACACACAGAGCGATCTATTATATAGAGTCATTACAGAGGGATCTATTATATAGAATTATTACATGCAGAGGGATCTATTATATAGAGTCATTACACACAGAGGGATCTATTATATAGAGTCATTACACACAGAGGGATCTATTATATAGAGTCATTACACCCAAAGGGATCTATTATTTAGAGTAATTACAGAGGGATCTATTATATAGAGTCATTACACGCAGAGTGATCTATCATATAGAGTCATTACACGCAGAGGGATCTATTATATAGAATGATTACACGCAGAGGGATCTATTATATAGAGTCATTACACGCAGAGTGATCTATCATATAGAGTCATTACACGCAGAGGGATCTATTATATATAGTGATTACACGCAGAGGGATCTATTATATAGAGTCATTACACGCAGAGGGATCTATTATATAGAGTCATTACTCGCAGAGTGATCTATCATATAGAGTCATTACACGCAGAGGGATCTATTATATAGAGTCATTACACGCAGAGGGATCTATTATATAGAGTCATTACACACAGAGGGATCTATTATATAGAGTCATTACACACAGAGGGATCTATTATATAGAGTCATTACACACAGAGGGATCTATTATATAGAGTCATTACACGCAGAGGGATCTATTACATAGAGTCATTACACGCAGAGGGATCTATTGTATAGAGTCATTACACACAGAGGGATCTATTATATAGCGTCATTACACACAGAGGGATCTATTATATAGAGTCATTACACGCAGAGGGATCTATCATATAGAGTCATTACACGCAGAGGGATCTATCATATAGAGTGATTACACGCAGAGGGATCTATCATATAGAGTCATTACACACAGAGGGATCTATTATATAGAGTCATTACACGCAGAGTGATCTATCATATAGAGTCATTACACGCAGAGGGATCTATTACATAGAGTCATTACACGCAGAGGGATCTATTATATAGCGTCATTGCACGCAGAGGGATCTATTATATAGAGTCATTACAAGCAGAGGGATCTATTATATAGATTAATTACACGCAGAGGGATCTATTATATAGAGTCATTACACGCAGAGGGATCTCTTATATAGAGTCATTACATGCAGATCGATCTACTATATAGAGTCATTACACGCAGAGGGATCTATTATATAGAGTCATTACACGCAGAGGGATCTATTATAGAGTCATTACACGCAGAGGGATCTATTATACAGAGTCATTACACGCAGAGGGATCTATCATATAGAGTCACTACACGCAGAGGGATCTATTATATAGAGTCATTACACGCAGAGTGATCTATCATATAGAGTCATTACACGCAGAGGGATCTATTATATAGCGTCATTACACGCAGAGGGATCTATTATATAGAGTCATTACACGCAGAGGGATCTATTATATAGCGTCATTACACGCAGAGGGATATATTATGTAGAGTGATTACACGCAGAGGGATCTATGATATAGAGTCATTACACGCAGAGGGATCTATTATATAGCGTCATTACACGCAGAGAGATCTATTATATAGTCATTACACGCAGAGGGATCTATGATATAGAGTCATTACACGCAGAGGGATCTATTATATAGCGTCATTTCACGCAGAGGGATCTATTATATAGAGTCATTACACGCAGAGGGATCTATTATATAGCGTCATTACACGCAGAGGGATCTATTATATAGAGTCATTACACGCAGAGGGATCTATTATATAGCGTCATTACACGCAGAGGGATCTATTATATAGCGTCATTACACGCAGAGGGATCTATTATATAGCGTCATTACACGCAGAGGGATCTATTATATAGCGTCATTACACGCAGAGGGATCTATTATATAGCGTCATTACACGCAGAGGGATCTATTATATAGAGTCATTACACGCAGAGGGATCTATTATATAGAGTCATTACACGCAGAGGGATCTATTATATAGAGTCATTACACGCAGAGGGATCTATTATATAGCGTCATTACACGCAGAGGGATCTATTATATAGAGTCATTACACGCAGAGGGATCTATTATATAGAGTCATTACACGCAGAGGGATCTATTATATAGAGTCATTACACGCAGAGGGATCTATTATATAGAATCATTACACGCAGAGCGATCTATTATATAGAGACATTACACACAGAGCGATCTATTATATAGAGTCATTACAGAGGGATCTATTATATAGAATTATTACACGCAGAGGGATCTATTATATAGAGTCATTACACACAGAGGGATCTATTATATAGAGTCATTACACACAGAGGGATCTATTATATAGAGTCATTACACACAGAGCGATCTATTATATAGAGTCATTACAGAGGGATCTATTATATAGAGTCATTACACGCAGAGGGATCAATTATATAGAGTCATTACACACAGAGGGATCTATTATATAGAGTCATTACACACAGAGGGATCTATTATATAGAGTCATCACACACAGAGGGATCTATTATATAGAGTCATTACACCCAGAGGGATCTATTATATAGAGTAATTACAGAGGGATCTATTATATAGAGTCATTACACGCAGAGGGATCTATTATATAGAGTCATTACACGCAGAGTGATCTATCATATAGAGTCATTACACGCAGACGGATCTATTATATAGAGTGATTACACGCAGAGGGATCTATTATATAGAGTCATTACACGCAGAGTGATCTATCATATAGAGTCATTACACGCAGAGGGATCTATTATATAGAGTCATTACACGCAGAGGGATCTATTATATAGAGTCATTACACGCAGAGGGATCTATTATATAGAGTCATTACACGCAGAGGGATCTATTATATAGAGTCATTACACGCAGAGGGATCTATTATATAGAGTCATTACACGCAGAGGGATCTATTATATAGAGTCATTACACGCAGAGGGATCTATCATATAGAGTCATTACACGCAGAGGGATCTATTATATAGAGTGATTACACGCAGAGGGATCTATCATATAGAGTCATTACACGCAGAGGGATCTATCATATAGGATCATTACACGCAGAGGGATCTATCATATAGAGTCATTACACGCAGAGGGATCTATCATATGGAGTCATTACACGCAGAGGGATCTATTATATAGAGTCATTACACGCAGAGGGATCTATCATATAGAGCCATTACACGCAGAGGGATCTATTATATAGAGTGATTACACGCAGAGGGATCTATTATATAGAGTGATTACACGCAGAGGGATCTATTATATAGAGTCATTACACGCAGAGGGATCTATTATATAGCGTCATTACACGCAGAGGGATCTATTATATAGAGTCATTACACGCAGAGGGATCTATTATATAGCGTCATTACATGCAGAGGGATCTATTATATAGCGTCATTACACGCAGAGGGATCTATTATATAGCGACATTACACGCAGAGGGATCTATTATATAGCATCATTACACGCAGAGGGATCTATTATATAGCGTCATTACACGCAGAGGGATCTATTATATAGAGTCATTACACGCAGAGGGATCTATTATATAGAGTCATTACACGCAGAGGGATCTATTATATAGAGTCATTACACGCAGAGGGATCTATTATATAGCGTCATTACACGCAGAGGGATCTATTATATAGAGTCATTACACGCAGAGGGATCTATTATATAGAGTCATTACACGCAGAGGGATCTATTATATAGAGTCATTACACGCAGAGGGATCTATTATATAGAATCATTACACGCAGAGCGATCTATTATATAGAGACATTACACACAGAGCGATCTATTATATAGAGTCATTACAGAGGGATCTATTATATAGAATTATTACACGCAGAGGGATCTATTATATAGAGTCATTACACACAGAGGGATCTATTATATAGAGTCATTACACACAGAGGGATCTATTATATAGAGTCATTACACACAGAGCGATCTATTATATAGAGTCATTACAGAGGGATCTATTATATAGAGTCATTACACGCAGAGGGATCAATTATATAGAGTCATTACACACAGAGGGATCTATTATATAGAGTCATTACACACAGAGGGATCTATTATATAGAGTCATCACACACAGAGGGATCTATTATATAGAGTCATTACACCCAGAGGGATCTATTATATAGAGTAATTACAGAGGGATCTATTATATAGAGTCATTACACGCAAAGGGATCTATTATATAGAGTCATTACACGCAGAGTGATCTATCATATAGAGTCATTACACGCAGAGGGATCTATTATATAGAGTGATTACACGCAGAGGGATCTATTATATAGAGTCATTACACGCAGAGTGATCTATCATATAGAGTCATTACACGCAGAGGGATCTGTTATATAGAGTGATTACACGCAGAGGGATCTATTATATAGAGTCATTACACGCAGAGGGATCTATTATATAGAGTCATTACACGCAGAGTGATCTATCATATAGAGTCATTACACGCAGAGGGATCTATTATATAGAGTGATTACACGCAGAGGGATCTATCATATAGAGTCATTACACGCAGAGGGATCTATTATATAGAGTCATTATACGCAGAGGGATCTATTATATAGAGTCATTACACGCAGAGGGATCTATTATATAGAGTCATTATACGCAGAGGGATCTATTATATAGAGTCATTACACGCAGAGGGATCTATTATATAGAGTCATTACACACAGAGGGATCTATTATATAGAGTCATTACACACAGAGGGTTCTATTATATAGAGTCATTACACACAGAGGGATCTATTATATAGAGTCATTACACACAGAAGGATCTATTATATAGAGTCATTACACGCAGAGGGATCTATGATATAGAGTCATGACACGCAGAGGGATCTATTATATAGCGTCATTACACGCAGAGGGATCTATTATATAGAGTCATTACACGCAGAGGGATCTATTATATAGAATCATTACACGCAGAGCGATCTATTATATAGAGACATTACACACAGAGCGATCTATTATATAGAGTCATTACAGAGGGATCTATTATATAGAATTATTACACGCAGAGGGATCTATTATATAGAGTCATTACACACAGAGGGATCTATTATATAGAGTCATTACACACAGAGGGATCTATTATATAGAGTCATTACACACAGAGCGATCTATTATATAGAGTCATTACAGAGGGATCTATTATATAGAGTCATTACACGCAGAGGGATCAATTATATAGAGTCATTACACACAGAGGGATCTATTATATAGAGTCATTACACACAGAGGGATCTATTATATAGAGTCATCACACACAGAGGGATCTATTATATAGAGTCATTACACCCAGAGGGATCTATTATATAGAGTAATTACAGAGGGATCTATTATATAGAGTCATTACACGCAGAGGGATCTATTATATAGAGTCATTACACGCAGAGTGATCTATCATATAGAGTCATTACACGCAGACGGATCTATTATATAGAGTGATTACACGCAGAGGGATCTATTATATAGAGTCATTACACGCAGAGTGATCTATCATATAGAGTCATTACACGCAGAGGGATCTATTATATAGAGTCATTACACGCAGAGGGATCTATTATATAGAGTCATTACACGCAGAGGGATCTATTATATAGAGTCATTACACGCAGAGGGATCTATTATATAGAGTCATTACACGCAGAGGGATCTATTATATAGAGTCATTACACGCAGAGGGATCTATTATATAGAGTCATTACACGCAGAGGGATCTATCATATAGAGTCATTACACGCAGAGGGATCTATTATATAGAGTGATTACACGCAGAGGGATCTATCATATAGAGTCATTACACGCAGAGGGATCTATCATATAGGATCATTACACGCAGAGGGATCTATCATATAGAGTCATTACACGCAGAGGGATCTATCATATGGAGTCATTACACGCAGAGGGATCTATTATATAGAGTCATTACACGCAGAGGGATCTATCATATAGAGCCATTACACGCAGAGGGATCTATTATATAGAGTGATTACACGCAGAGGGATCTATTATATAGAGTCATTACACGCAGAGGGATCTATTATATAGAGTCATTACACGCAGAGGGATCTATTATATAGCGTCATTACACGCAGAGGGATCTATTATATAGAGTCATTACACGCAGAGGGATCTATTATATAGCGTCATTACACGCAGAGGGATCTATTATATAGCGTCATTACACGCAGAGGGATCTATTATATAGCGACATTACACGCAGAGGGATCTATTATATAGCGTCATTACACGCAGAGGGATCTATTATATAGCGTCATTACACGCAGAGGGATCTATTATATAGAGTCATTACACGCAGAGGGATCTATTATATAGAGTCATTACACGCAGAGGGATCTATTATATAGAGTCATTACACGCAGAGGGATCTATTATATAGCGTCATTACACGCAGAGGGATCTATTATATAGAGTCATTACACGCAGAGGGATCTATTATATAGAGTCATTACACGCAGAGGGATCTATTATATAGAGTCATTACACGCAGAGGGATCTATTATATAGAATCATTACACGCAGAGCGATCTATTATATAGAGACATTACACACAGAGCGATCTATTATATAGAGTCATTACAGAGGGATCTATTATATAGAATTATTACACGCAGAGGGATCTATTATATAGAGTCATTACACACAGAGGGATCTATTATATAGAGTCATTACACACAGAGGGATCTATTATATAGAGTCATTACACACAGAGCGATCTATTATATAGAGTCATTACAGAGGGATCTATTATATAGAGTCATTACACGCAGAGGGATCAATTATATAGAGTCATTACACACAGAGGGATCTATTATATAGAGTCATTACACACAGAGGGATCTATTATATAGAGTCATCACACACAGAGGGATCTATTATATAGAGTCATTACACCCAGAGGGATCTATTATATAGAGTAATTACAGAGGGATCTATTATATAGAGTCATTACACGCAAAGGGATCTATTATATAGAGTCATTACACGCAGAGTGATCTATCATATAGAGTCATTACACGCAGAGGGATCTATTATATAGAGTGATTACACGCAGAGGGATCTATTATATAGAGTCATTACACGCAGAGTGATCTATCATATAGAGTCATTACACGCAGAGGGATCTGTTATATAGAGTGATTACACGCAGAGGGATCTATTATATAGAGTCATTACACGCAGAGGGATCTATTATATAGAGTCATTACACGCAGAGTGATCTATCATATAGAGTCATTACACGCAGAGGGATCTATTATATAGAGTGATTACACGCAGAGGGATCTATCATATAGAGTCATTACACGCAGAGGGATCTATTATATAGAGTCATTATACGCAGAGGGATCTATTATATAGAGTCATTACACGCAGAGGGATCTATTATATAGAGTCATCACATGCAGAGGGATCTATTATATAGAGTCATTACACGCAGAGGGATCTATTATATAGAGTCATTACACACAGAGGGATCTATTATATAGAGTCATTACACACAGAGGGTTCTATTATATAGAGTCATTACACACAGAGGGATCTATTATATAGAGTCATTACACACAGAAGGATCTATTATATAGAGTCATTACACGCAGAGGGATCTATGATATAGAGTCATGACACGCAGAGGGATCTATTATATAGCGTCATTACACGCAGAGGGATCTATTATATAGAGTCATTACACGCAGAGGGATGTATTATATAGAGTCATTACACGCAGAGGGATGTATTATATAGAGTCATTACACGCAGAGGGATCTATTATATAGAGTCATTACACGCAGAGGGATCTATTATGTAGAGTCATTACACGCAGAGGGATCTATTATATAGAGTCATTACACGCAGAGTGATCTATTATATAGAGTCATTACACGCAGAGGGATCTATCATAGAGAGTCATTACACACAAAGGGATCTATTATATAGCGTCATTACACGCAGAGGGATCTATTGTAAAGCGTCATTACACGCAGAGGGATCTATTATATAGTGTCATTACACGCAGAGGGATCTATTATATAGCGTCATTACACGCAGAGGGATCTATTATATAGCGTCATTACACGCAGAGGGATCTATTATATAGCGTCATTACACGCAGAGGGATCTATTATATAGAGTCATTACACGCAGAGGGATCTATTATATAGAGTCATTACACGCAGAGGGATCTATTATATAGCGTCATTACACGCAGAGGGATCTATTATATAGAGTCATTACACGCAGAGGGATCTATTATATAGAGTCATTACACGCAGAGGGATCTATTATATAGAGTCATTACACGCAGATGGATCTATTACATAGAGTCATTACACGCAGAGGGATCTATTATATAGAATCATTACACGCAGAGCGATCTATTAAATAGAGTCATTACACACAGAGCGATCTATTATATAGAGTCATTACAGAGGGATCTATTATATAGAATTATTACACGCAGAGGGATCTATTATATAGAGTCATTACACACAGAGGGATCTATTATATAGAGTCATTACACGCAGAGGGATCTATTATGTAGAGTCATTACACGCAGAGGTATCTATTATATAGAGTCATTACACGCAGAGTGATCTATTATATAGAGTCATTACACGCAGAGGGATCTATCATAGAGAGTCATTACACGCAGAGGGATCTATTATATAGCGTCATTACACGCAGAGGGATCTATTATATAGCGTCATTACACGCAGAGGGATCTATTATATAGTGTCATTACACGCAGAGGGATCTATTATATAGCGTCATTACACGCAGAGGGATCTATTATATAGCGTCATTACAGGCAGAGGGATCTATTATATAGCGTCATTACACGCAGAGGGATCTTTTATATAGAGTCATTACACGCAGAGGGATCTATTATATAGAGTCATTACACGCAGAGGGATCTATTATATAGAGTCATTACACGCAGAGGGATCTATTATATAGCGTCATTACACGCAGAGGGATCTATTATATAGAGTCATTACACGCAGAGGGATCTATTATATAGAGTCATTACACGCAGATGGATCTATTACATAGAGTCATTACACGCAGAGGGATCTATTATATAGAATCATTACACGCAGAGCGATCTATTAAATAGAGTCATTACACACAGAGCGATCTATTATATAGAGTCATTACAGAGGGATCTATTATATAGAATTATTACACGCAGAGGGATCTATTATATAGAGTCATTACACACAGAGGGATCTATTATATAGAGTCATTACACACAGTGGGATCTATTATATAGAGTCATTACATACAGAGCGATCTATTATATAGAGTCATTACAGAGGGATCTATTATATAGAGTCATTACTCGCAGAGGGATCTATTATATAGAGTCATTACACACAGAGGGATCTATTATATAGAGTCATTACACACAGAGGGATCTATTATATAGAGTCATTACACACAGAGGGATCTATTATATAGAGTCATTACACCCAGAGGGATCTATTATATAGAGTAATTACAGAGGGATCTATGATATAGAGTCATTACACGCAGAGTGATCTATCATATAGAGTCATTACACGCAGAGGGATCTATTATATAGAGTGATTACACGCAGAGGGATCTATTATATAGAGTCATTACACGCAGAGTGATCTATCATATAGAGTCATTACACGCAGAGGGATCTATTATATAGAGTGATTACACGCAGAGGGATCTATTATATAGAGTCATTACACGCAGAGGGATCTATTATGTAGAGTCATTACACACAGAGTGATCTATCATATAGAGTCATTACACGCAGAGGGATCTATTATATAGAGTGATTACACGCAGAGGGATCTATTATATAGAGTCATTACACGCAGAGGGATCTATTATATAGAGTCATTACACGCAGAGGGATCTATTATATAGAGTCATTACACGCAGAGGGATCTATTATATAGAATCATTACATGCAGAGCGATCTATTATATAGAGTCATTACACAGAGAGCAATCTATTATATAAAGTCATTACAGAGGGATCTATTATATAGAATTATTACACGCAGAGGGATCTATTATATAGAGTCATTACACACAGAGGGATCTATTACATAGAGTCATTACACACAGAGGGATCTATTATATAGAGTCATTACACACAGAGCTATCTATTATATAGAGTCATTACAGAGGGATCTATTATATAGAGTCATTACACGCAGAGGGATCTATTATATAGAGTCATTACACACAGAGGGATCTACTATATAGAGTAATTACACACAGAGGGATCTATTATATAGAGTCATCACACACAGAGGGATCTAATATATAGAGTCATTACACGCAGAGTGATCTATCATATAGAGTCATTACACGCAGAGGGATCTATTATATAGAGTGATTACACGCACAGGGATCTATTATATAGAGTCATTACACGCAGAGTGATCTATCATATACAGTCATTACACGCAGAGGGATCTATTATAAAGAGTCATTACACACAGAGGGATCTATTATATAGAGTCATCACACACAGAGGGATCTATTATATAGAGTCATTACACCCAGAGTGATCTATCATATAGAGTCATTACACGCAGAGGGATCTATTATATAGAGTCATTACACGCAGAGTGATCTATCATATAGAGTCATTACACGCAGAGGGATCTATTATATAGAGTGATTACACGCAGAGGGATCTATTATATAGAGTCATTACACGCAGAGGGATCTATTATATAGAGTCATTACACGCAGAGGGATCTATTATATAGAGTCATTACACGCAGAGGGATCTATTATATAGAGTGATTACACGCAGAGGGATCTATTATATAGAGTGATTACACGCAGAGGGATCTATTATATAGAGTGATTACACGCAGAGGGATCTATTATATAGAGTGATTACATGCAGAGGGATCTATTATATAGAGTGATTACACGCAGAGGGATCTATTATATAGAGTGATTACACGCAGAGGCATCTATCATATAGAGTCATTACACGCAGAGGGATCTATTATATAGAGTGATTACACGCAGAGGGATCTATTATATAGAGTCATTACACGCAGAGGGATCTATTATATAGAGTCATTACACGCAGAGGGATCTATTATATAGAGTCATTACACGCAGAGGGATCTATTATATAGAGTCATTACACACAGAGGGATCTATTATATAGAGTCATTACACACAGAGGAATCTATTATATAGTCATTACACACAGAGGGATCTATTATATAGAGTCATTACACGCAGATGGATCTATTATATAGAGTCATTACACACAGAGGGATCTATGATATAGAGTCATGACACGCAGAGGGATCTATTATATAGCGTCATTACATGCAGAGGGATCTATGATATAGAGTCATTACACGCAGAGGGATGTATTATATAGAGTCATTACACGCAGAGGGATGTATTATATAGAGTCATTACGCGCAGAGGGATCTATTATATAGAGTCATTACACGCAGAGGGATCTATTATATAGAGTCATTACACGCAGAGGGATCTATTATATACAGTCATTACACGCAGAAGGATCTATTATATAGAGTCATTACACGCAGAGGGATCTATTATATAGAGTCATTACACGCAGAGGGATCTATTATATAGAGTCATTACACGCAGAGGGATCTATTATATAGAGTCATTACACGCAGAGGGATCTATCATATAGAGTCATTACACGCAGAGGGATCTATTATATAGAGTGATTACACGCAGAGGGATCTATCATATAGAGTCATTACACGCAGAGGGATCTATCATATAGGATCATTACACGCAGAGGGATCTATCATATAGAGTCATTACACGCAGAGGGATCTATCATATGGAGTCATTACACGCAGAGGGATCTATTATATAGAGTCATTACACGCAGAGGGATCTATCATATAGAGCCATTACACGCAGAGGGATCTATTATATAGAGTGATTACACGCAGAGGGATCTATTATATAGAGTCATTACACGCAGAGGGATCTATTATATAGAGTCATTACACGCAGAGGGATCTATTATATAGCGTCATTACACGCAGAGGGATCTATTATATAGAGTCATTACACGCAGAGGGATCTATTATATAGCGTCATTACACGCAGAGGGATCTATTATATAGCGTCATTACACGCAGAGGGATCTATTATATAGCGACATTACACGCAGAGGGATCTATTATATAGCGTCATTACACGCAGAGGGATCTATTATATAGCGTCATTACACGCAGAGGGATCTATTATATAGAGTCATTACACGCAGAGGGATCTATTATATAGAGTCATTACACGCAGAGGGATCTATTATATAGAGTCATTACACGCAGAGGGATCTATTATATAGCGTCATTACACGCAGAGGGATCTATTATATAGAGTCATTACACGCAGAGGGATCTATTATATAGAGTCATTACACGCAGAGGGATCTATTATATAGAGTCATTACACGCAGAGGGATCTATTATATAGAATCATTACACGCAGAGCGATCTATTATATAGAGACATTACACACAGAGCGATCTATTATATAGAGTCATTACAGAGGGATCTATTATATAGAATTATTACACGCAGAGGGATCTATTATATAGAGTCATTACACACAGAGGGATCTATTATATAGAGTCATTACACACAGAGGGATCTATTATATAGAGTCATTACACACAGAGCGATCTATTATATAGAGTCATTACAGAGGGATCTATTATATAGAGTCATTACACGCAGAGGGATCAATTATATAGAGTCATTACACACAGAGGGATCTATTATATAGAGTCATTACACACAGAGGGATCTATTATATAGAGTCATCACACACAGAGGGATCTATTATATAGAGTCATTACACCCAGAGGGATCTATTATATAGAGTAATTACAGAGGGATCTATTATATAGAGTCATTACACGCAAAGGGATCTATTATATAGAGTCATTACACGCAGAGTGATCTATCATATAGAGTCATTACACGCAGAGGGATCTATTATATAGAGTGATTACACGCAGAGGGATCTATTATATAGAGTCATTACACGCAGAGTGATCTATCATATAGAGTCATTACACGCAGAGGGATCTGTTATATAGAGTGATTACACGCAGAGGGATCTATTATATAGAGTCATTACACGCAGAGGGATCTATTATATAGAGTCATTACACGCAGAGTGATCTATCATATAGAGTCATTACACGCAGAGGGATCTATTATATAGAGTGATTACACGCAGAGGGATCTATCATATAGAGTCATTACACGCAGAGGGATCTATTATATAGAGTCATTATACGCAGAGGGATCTATTATATAGAGTCATTACACGCAGAGGGATCTATTATATAGAGTCATCACATGCAGAGGGATCTATTATATAGAGTCATTACACGCAGAGGGATCTATTATATAGAGTCATTACACACAGAGGGATCTATTATATAGAGTCATTACACACAGAGGGTTCTATTATATAGAGTCATTACACACAGAGGGATCTATTATATAGAGTCATTACACACAGAAGGATCTATTATATAGAGTCATTACACGCAGAGGGATCTATGATATAGAGTCATGACACGCAGAGGGATCTATTATATAGCGTCATTACACGCAGAGGGATCTATTATATAGAGTCATTACACGCAGAGGGATGTATTATATAGAGTCATTACACGCAGAGGGATGTATTATATAGAGTCATTACACGCAGAGGGATCTATTATATAGAGTCATTACACGCAGAGGGATCTTTTATGTAGAGTCATTACACGCAGAGGGATCTATTATATAGAGTCATTACACGCAGAGTGATCTATTATATAGAGTCATTACACGCAGAGGGATCTATCATAGAGAGTCATTACACACAAAGGGATCTATTATATAGCGTCATTACACGCAGAGGGATCTATTGTAAAGCGTCATTACACGCAGAGGGATCTATTATATAGTGTCATTACACGCAGAGGGATCTATTATATAGCGTCATTACACGCAGAGGGATCTATTATATAGCGTCATTACACGCAGAGGGATCTATTATATAGCGTCATTACACGCAGAGGGATCTATTATATAGAGTCATTACACGCAGAGGGATCTATTATATAGAGTCATTACACGCAGAGGGATCTATTATATAGCGTCATTACACGCAGAGGGATCTATTATATAGAGTCATTACACGCAGAGGGATCTATTATATAGAGTCATTACACGCAGAGGGATCTATTATATAGAGTCATTACACGCAGATGGATCTATTACATAGAGTCATTACACGCAGAGGGATCTATTATATAGAATCATTACACGCAGAGCGATCTATTAAATAGAGTCATTACACACAGAGCGATCTATTATATAGAGTCATTACAGAGGGATCTATTATATAGAATTATTACACGCAGAGGGATCTATTATATAGAGTCATTACACACAGAGGGATCTATTATATAGAGTCATTACACGCAGAGGGATCTATTATGTAGAGTCATTACACGCAGAGGTATCTATTATATAGAGTCATTACACGCAGAGTGATCTATTATATAGAGTCATTACACGCAGAGGGATCTATCATAGAGAGTCATTACACGCAGAGGGATCTATTATATAGCGTCATTACACGCAGAGGGATCTATTATATAGCGTCATTACACGCAGAGGGATCTATTATATAGTGTCATTACACGCAGAGGGATCTATTATATAGCGTCATTACACGCAGAGGGATCTATTATATAGCGTCATTACAGGCAGAGGGATCTATTATATAGCGTCATTACACGCAGAGGGATCTTTTATATAGAGTCATTACACGCAGAGGGATCTATTATATAGAGTCATTACACGCAGAGGGATCTATTATATAGAGTCATTACACGCAGAGGGATCTATTATATAGCGTCATTACACGCAGAGGGATCTATTATATAGAGTCATTACACGCAGAGGGATCTATTATATAGAGTCATTACACGCAGATGGATCTATTACATAGAGTCATTACACGCAGAGGGATCTATTATATAGAATCATTACACGCAGAGCGATCTATTAAATAGAGTCATTACACACAGAGCGATCTATTATATAGAGTCATTACAGAGGGATCTATTATATAGAATTATTACACGCAGAGGGATCTATTATATAGAGTCATTACACACAGAGGGATCTATTATATAGAGTCATTACACACAGTGGGATCTATTATATAGAGTCATTACATACAGAGCGATCTATTATATAGAGTCATTACAGAGGGATCTATTATATAGAGTCATTACTCGCAGAGGGATCTATTATATAGAGTCATTACACACAGAGGGATCTATTATATAGAGTCATTACACACAGAGGGATCTATTATATAGAGTCATTACACACAGAGGGATCTATTATATAGAGTCATTACACCCAGAGGGATCTATTATATAGAGTAATTACAGAGGGATCTATGATATAGAGTCATTACACGCAGAGTGATCTATCATATAGAGTCATTACACGCAGAGGGATCTATTATATAGAGTGATTACACGCAGAGGGATCTATTATATAGAGTCATTACACGCAGAGTGATCTATCATATAGAGTCATTACACGCAGAGGGATCTATTATATAGAGTGATTACACGCAGAGGGATCTATTATATAGAGTCATTACACGCAGAGGGATCTATTATGTAGAGTCATTACACACAGAGTGATCTATCATATAGAGTCATTACACGCAGAGGGATCTATTATATAGAGTGATTACACGCAGAGGGATCTATTATATAGAGTCATTACACGCAGAGGGATCTATTATATAGAGTCATTACACGCAGAGGGATCTATTATATAGAGTCATTACACGCAGAGGGATCTATTATATAGAATCATTACATGCAGAGCGATCTATTATATAGAGTCATTACACAGAGAGCAATCTATTATATAAAGTCATTACAGAGGGATCTATTATATAGAATTATTACACGCAGAGGGATCTATTATATAGAGTCATTACACACAGAGGGATCTATTACATAGAGTCATTACACACAGAGGGATCTATTATATAGAGTCATTACACACAGAGCTATCTATTATATAGAGTCATTACAGAGGGATCTATTATATAGAGTCATTACACGCAGAGGGATCTATTATATAGAGTCATTACACACAGAGGGATCTACTATATAGAGTAATTACACACAGAGGGATCTATTATATAGAGTCATCACACACAGAGGGATCTAATATATAGAGTCATTACACGCAGAGTGATCTATCATATAGAGTCATTACACGCAGAGGGATCTATTATATAGAGTGATTACACGCACAGGGATCTATTATATAGAGTCATTACACGCAGAGTGATCTATCATATACAGTCATTACACGCAGAGGGATCTATTATAAAGAGTCATTACACACAGAGGGATCTATTATATAGAGTCATCACACACAGAGGGATCTATTATATAGAGTCATTACACCCAGAGTGATCTATCATATAGAGTCATTACACGCAGAGGGATCTATTATATAGAGTCATTACACGCAGAGTGATCTATCATATAGAGTCATTACACGCAGAGGGATCTATTATATAGAGTGATTACACGCAGAGGGATCTATTATATAGAGTCATTACACGCAGAGGGATCTATTATATAGAGTCATTACACGCAGAGGGATCTATTATATAGAGTCATTACACGCAGAGGGATCTATTATATAGAGTGATTACACGCAGAGGGATCTATTATATAGAGTGATTACACGCAGAGGGATCTATTATATAGAGTGATTACACGCAGAGGGATCTATTATATAGAGTGATTACACGCAGAGGGATCTATTATATAGAGTGATTACACGCAGAGGGATCTATTATATAGAGTGATTACACGCAGAGGCATCTATCATATAGAGTCATTACACGCAGAGGGATCTATTATATAGAGTGATTACACGCAGAGGGATCTATTATATAGAGTCATTACACGCAGAGGGATCTATTATATAGAGTCATTACACGCAGAGGGATCTATTATATAGAGTCATTACACGCAGAGGGATCTATTATATAGAGTCATTACACACAGAGGGATCTATTATATAGAGTCATTACACACAGAGGAATCTATTATATAGTCATTACACACAGAGGGATCTATTATATAGAGTCATTACACGCAGATGGATCTATTATATAGAGTCATTACACACAGAGGGATCTATGATATAGAGTCATGACACGCAGAGGGATCTATTATATAGCGTCATTACATGCAGAGGGATCTATGATATAGAGTCATTACACGCAGAGGGATGTATTATATAGAGTCATTACACGCAGAGGGATGTATTATATAGAGTCATTACGCGCAGAGGGATCTATTATATAGAGTCATTACACGCAGAGGGATCTATTATATAGAGTCATTACACGCAGAGGGATCTATTATATACAGTCATTACACGCAGAAGGATCTATTATATAGAGTCATTACACGCAGAGGGATCTATTATATAGAGTCATTACACGCAGAGGGATCTATTATATAGAGTCATTACACGCAGAGTGATCTATTATATAGAGTCATTACACGCAGAGGGATCTATCATATAGAGTCATTACACGCAGAGGGATCTATCATATAGAGTCATTACACGCAGAGGGATCTATTATATAGAGTGATTACACGCAGAGGGATCTATCATATAGAGTCATTACACGCAGAGGGATCTATCATATAGAGTGATTACACGCAGAGGGATCTATCATATAGAGTGATTACATGCAGAGGGATCTATCATATAGAGTCATTACACGCAGAGGGATCTATTATATAGAGTCATTACACGCAGAGTGATCTATCATATAGAGTCATTACACGCAGAGGGATCTATTATATAGAGTGATTACACGCAGAGGGATCTATCATATAGAGTCATTACACGCAGAGGGATCTATTATATAGAGTCATTACACGCAGAGTGATCTATTATATAGAGTCATTACACGCAGAGGGATCTATCATATAGAGTAATTACATGCAGAGGGATCTATCATATAGAGTCATTACACACAGAGGGATCTATTATATAGAGTGATTACACGCAGAGGGATCTATCATATAGAGTCACTACACGCAGAGGGATCTATCATATAGAGTTATTACACGCAGAGGGATCTATCATATAGAGTGATTACACGCAGAGGGATCTATCATATAGAGTCATTACACGCAGAGGGATCTATTATATAGAGTCATTACACGCAGAGTGATCTATCATATAGAGTCATTACACGCAGAGGGATCTATTATTTAGAGTCATTACACACAGAGGGATCTATTATATAGAGTCACTACATGCAGAGGGATCTATTATATAGAGTGATTACACACAGAGGGATCTATTATGTAGAGTCATTACACGCAGAGGGATCTATTATATAGAGTCATTATACGCAGAGGGATCTATTATATCGCGTCATTACATGCAGAGGGATCTATTATATAGAGTCATTACACGCAGAGGGATGTATTATATAGAGTCATTACGCGCAGAGGGATCTATTATATAGAGTCATTACACGCAGAGGGATCTATTATATAGAGTCATTACACGCAGAGGGATCTATTATATAGAGTCATTACACGCAGAAGGATCTATTATATAGAGTCATTACACGCAGATGGATCTATTATATAGAGTCATTACACACAGAGGGATCTATGATATAGAGTCATGACACGCAGAGGGATCTATTATATAGCGTCATTACATGCAGAGGGATCTATTATATAGAGTCATTACACGCAGAGGGATGTATTATATAGAGTTATTACACGCAGAGGGATGTATTATATAGAGTCATTACGCGCAGAGGGATCTATTATATAGAGTCATTACACGCAGAGGGATCTATTATATAGAGTCATTACACGCAGAGGCATCTATTATATAGAGTCATTACACGCAGAAGGATCTATTATATAGAGTCATTACACGCAGAGGGATCTATTATATAGAGTCATTACACGCAGAGGGATCTATTATATAGAGTCATTACACGCAGAGTGATCTATTATATAGAGTCATTACACGCAGAGGGATCTATCATATAGAGTCATTACACGCAGAGGGATCTATCATATAGAGTCATTACACGGAGAGGGATCTATCATATAGAGTGATTACACGCAGAGGGATCTATCATATAGAGTCATTACACGCAGAGGGATCTATCATATAGAGTGATTACACGCAGAGGGATCTATCATATAGAGTGATTACATGCAGAGGGATCTATCATATAGAGTCATTACACGCAGAGGGATCTATTATATAGAGTCATTACACGCAGAGTGATCTATCATATAGAGTCATTACACGCAGAGGGATCTATTATATAGAGTGATTACACGCAGAGGGATCTATGATATAGAGTCATTACACGAAGAGGGATCTATTATATAGAGTCATTACACGCAGAGGGATCTATCATATAGAGTCATTACATGCAGAGGGATCTATCATATAGAGTCATTACACGCAGAGGGATCTATTATATAGAGTTATTACACGCAGAGGGATCTATCATATAGAGTCATTACACGCAGAGGGATCTATCATGTAGAGTTATTACACGCAGAGGGATCTATCATATAGAGTGATTACACGCAGAGGGATCTATCATATAGAGTCATTACATGCAGAGGGATCTATTATATAGAGTCATTACACGCAGAGTGATCTATCATATAGAGTCATTACACGCAGAGGGATCTATTATTTAGAGTCATTACACGCAGAGGGATCTATTATATAGAGTCACTACATGCAGAGGGATCTATTATATAGAGTGATTACACACAGAGGGATCTATTATGTAGAGTCATTACACGCAGAGGGATCTATTATATAGTCATTACACGCAGAGGGATCTATTATATAGCGTCATTACATGCAGAGGGATCTATTATATAGAGTCATTACACGCAGAGGGATCTATTATATAGTGTCATTACACGCAGAGGGATCTATTATATAGCGTCATTACACGCAGAGGGATCTATTATATAGCGTCATTACACGCAGAGGGATCTATTATATAGAGTCATTACACGCAGAGGGATCTATTATATAGCGTCATTACACGCAGAGGGATCTATTATATAGAGTTATTACACACAGAGGGATCTATTATATAGAGTCATCGGACGCAGAGGGATCTATTATATAGAATCATTACACGCAGAGCGATCTATTATATAGAGTCATTACACACAGAGCGATCTATTATATAGAGTCATTACAGAGGGATCTATTATATAGAGTTATTACACGCAGAGGGATCTATCATATAGAGTCATTACACGCAGAGGGATCTATCATGTAGAGTTATTACACGCAGAGGGATCTATCATATAGAGTGATTACACGCAGAGGGATCTATCATATAGAGTCATTACATGCAGAGGGATCTATTATATAGAGTCATTACACGCAGAGTGATCTATCATATAGAGTCATTACACGCAGAGGGATCTATTATTTAGAGTCATTACACGCAGAGGGATCTATTATATAGAGTCACTACATGCAGAGGGATCTATTATATAGAGTGATTACACACAGAGGGATCTATTATGTAGAGTCATTACACGCAGAGGGATCTATTATATAGTCATTACACGCAGAGGGATCTATTATATAGCGTCATTACATGCAGAGGGATCTATTATATAGAGTCATTACACGCAGAGGGATCTATTATATAGTGTCATTACACGCAGAGGGATCTATTATATAGCGTCATTACACGCAGAGGGATCTATTATATAGCGTCATTACACGCAGAGGGATCTATTATATAGAGTCATTACACGCAGAGGGATCTATTATATAGCGTCATTACACGCAGAGGGATCTATTATATAGAGTTATTACACACAGAGGGATCTATTATATAGAGTCATCGGACGCAGAGGGATCTATTATATAGAATCATTACACGCAGAGCGATCTATTATATAGAGTCATTACACACAGAGCGATCTATTATATAGAGTCATTACAGAGGGATCTATTATATAGAATTATTACATGCAGAGGGATCTATTATATAGAGTCATTACACACAGAGGGATCTATTATATAGAGTCATTACACACAGAGGGATCTATTATATAGAGTCATTACACCCAGAGGGATCTATTATATAGAGTAATTACAGTGGGATCTATTATATAGAGTCATTACACGCAGAGTGATCTATCATATAGAGTCATTACACGCAGAGGGATCTATTATATAGAATGATTACACGCAGAGGGATCTATTATATAGAGTCATTACACGCAGAGTGATCTATCATATAGAGTCATTACACGCACAGGGATCTATTATATATAGTGATTACACGCAGAGGGATCTATTATATAGAGTCATTACACGCAGAGGGATCTATTATATAGAGTCATTACTCGCAGAGTGATCTATCATATAGAGTCATTACACGCAGAGGGATCTATTATATAGAGTGATTACACGCAGAGGGATCTATGATATAGAGTCATTACACGAAGAGGGATCTATTATATAGAGTCATTACACGCAGAGGGATCTATCATATAGAGTCATTACATGCAGAGGGATCTATCATATAGAGTCATTACACGCAGAGGGATCTATTATATAGAGTTATTACACGCAGAGGGATCTATCATATAGAGTCATTACACGCAGAGGGATCTATCATGTAGAGTTATTACACGCAGAGGGATCTATCATATAGAGTGATTACACGCAGAGGGATCTATCATATAGAGTCATTACATGCAGAGGGATCTATTATATAGAGTCATTACACGCAGAGTGATCTATCATATAGAGTCATTACACGCAGAGGGATCTATTATTTAGAGTCATTACACGCAGAGGGATCTATTATATAGAGTCACTACATGCAGAGGGATCTATTATATAGAGTGATTACACACAGAGGGATCTATTATGTAGAGTCATTACACGCAGAGGGATCTATTATATAGTCATTACACGCAGAGGGATCTATTATATAGCGTCATTACATGCAGAGGGATCTATTATATAGAGTCATTACACGCAGAGGGATCTATTATATAGTGTCATTACACGCAGAGGGATCTATTATATAGCGTCATTACACGCAGAGGGATCTATTATATAGCGTCATTACACGCAGAGGGATCTATTATATAGAGTCATTACACGCAGAGGGATCTATTATATAGCGTCATTACACGCAGAGGGATCTATTATATAGAGTTATTACACACAGAGGGATCTATTATATAGAGTCATCGGACGCAGAGGGATCTATTATATAGAATCATTACACGCAGAGCGATCTATTATATAGAGTCATTACACACAGAGCGATCTATTATATAGAGTCATTACAGAGGGATCTATTATATAGAATTATTACATGCAGAGGGATCTATTATATAGAGTCATTACACACAGAGGGATCTATTATATAGAGTCATTACACACAGAGGGATCTATTATATAGAGTCATTACACCCAGAGGGATCTATTATATAGAGTAATTACAGTGGGATCTATTATATAGAGTCATTACACGCAGAGTGATCTATCATATAGAGTCATTACACGCAGAGGGATCTATTATATAGAATGATTACACGCAGAGGGATCTATTATATAGAGTCATTACACGCAGAGTGATCTATCATATAGAGTCATTACACGCACAGGGATCTATTATATATAGTGATTACACGCAGAGGGATCTATTATATAGAGTCATTACACGCAGAGGGATCTATTATATAGAGTCATTACTCGCAGAGTGATCTATCATATAGAGTCATTACACGCAGAGGGATCTATTATATAGAGTGATTACACGCAGAGGGATCTATTATATAGAGTCATTACACGCAGAGGGATCTATTATATAGAGTGATTACACGCAGAGGGATCTATTATATAGAGTCATTACATGCAGAGGGATCTATTATATAGATTCATTACACGCAGAGGGATCTATTATATAGAGTCATTTCACGCAGAGGGATCTATTATATAGAGTCATTACACGCAGAGGGATCTATTATATAGAGTCATTACACGCAGAGGGATCTATTATATAGAGTCATTACACACAGAGGGATCTATTATATAGAGTCATTACACACAGAGGGATCTATTATATAGAGTCATTACACACAGAGGGATCTATTATATAGAGTTATTACACGCAGAGGGATCTATTACATAGAGTCATTACACGCAGAGGGATCTATTGTATAGAGTCATTACACACAGAGGGATCTATTATATAGCGTCATTACACACAGAGGGATCTATTATATAGAGTCATTATACGCAGAGGGATCTATCATATAGAGTCATTACACGCAGAGGGATCTATCATATAGAGTGATTACACGCAGAGGGATCTATCATATAGAGTTATTACACACAGAGGGATCTATTATATAGAGTCATTACACGCAGAGTGATCTATCATATAGAGTCATTACACGCAGAGGGATCTATTATATAGAGTGATTACACGCAGAGGGATCTATTATATACAGTCATTACACGCAGAGGGATCTATTATATAGAGTGATTACACGCAGTGTGATCTATTATATAGAGTCATTACACGCAGAGGGATCTATTATATAGAGTCATTACACACAGAGGGATCTATTATGTAGAGTCATTACACGCAGAGGGATCTATTATATAGAGTCATTACACGCAGAGGGATCTATCATATAGAGTTATTACACGCAGAGGGATCTATCATATAGAGTGATTACACGCAGAGGGATCTATCATATAGAGTCATTACATGCAGAGGGATCTATTATATAGAGTCATTACACGCAGAGTGATCTATCATATAGAGTCATTACACGCAGAGGGATCTATTATTTAGAGTCATTACACGCAGAGGGATCTATTATATAGAGTCACTACATGCAGAGGGATCTATTATATAGAGTGATTACACACAGAGGGATCTATTATGTAGAGTCATTACACGCAGAGGGATCTATTATATAGTCATTACACGCAGAGGGATCTATTATATAGCGTCATTACATGCAGAGGGATCTATTATATAGAGTCATTACACGCAGAGGGATCTATTATATAGCGTCATTACACGCAGAGGGATCTATTATATAGCGTCATTACACGCAGAGGGATCTATTATATAGCGTCATTACACGCAGAGGGATCTATTATATAGAGTCATTACACGCAGAGGGATCTATTATATAGCGTCATTACACGCAGAGGGATCTATTATATAGAGTTATTACACACAGAGGGATCTATTATATAGAGTCATCGGACGCAGAGGGATCTATTATATAGAATCATTACACGCAGAGCGATCTATTATATAGAGTCATTACACACAGAGCGATCTATTATATAGACTCATTACAGAGGGATCTATTATATAGAATTATTACATGCAGAGGGATCTATTATATAGAGTCATTACACACAGAGGGATCTATTATATAGAGTCATTACACACAGAGGGATCTATTATATAGAGTCATTACACCCAGAGGGATCTATTATATAGAGTAATTACAGAGGGATCTATTATATAGAGTCATTACACGCAGAGTGATCTATCATATAGAGTCATTACACGCAGAGGGATCTATTATATAGAATGATTACACGCAGAGGGATCTATTATATAGAGTCATTACACGCAGAGTGATCTATCATATAGAGTCATTACACGCACAGGGATCTATTATATATAGTGATTACACGCAGAGGGATCTATTATATAGAGTCATTACACGCAGATGGATCTATTATATAGAGTCATTACTCGCAGAGTGATCTATCATATAGAGTCATTACACGCAGAGGGATCTATTATATAGAGTGATTACACGCAGAGGGATCTATTATATAGAGTCATTACACGCAGAGGGATCTATTATATAGAGTGATTACACGCAGAGGGATCTATTATATAGAGTCATTACATGCAGAGGGATCTATTATATAGATTCATTACACGCAGAGGGATCTATTATATAGAGTCATTTCACGCAGAGGGATCTATTATATAGAGTCATTACACGCAGAGGGATCTATTATATAGAGTCATTACACGCAGAGGGATCTATTATATAGAGTCATTACACACAGAGGGATCTATTATATAGAGTCATTACACACAGAGGGATCTATTATATAGAGTCATTACACACAGAGGGATCTATTATATAGAGTCATTACACGCAGAGGGATCTATTACATAGAGTCATTACACGCAGAGGGATCTATTGTATAGAGTCATTACACACAGAGGGATCTATTATATAGCGTCATTACACACAGAGGGATCTATTATATAGAGTCATTACACGCAGAGGGATCTATCATATAGAGTCATTACACGCAGAGGGATCTATCATATAGAGTGATTACACGCAGAGGGATCTATCATATAGAGTTATTACACACAGAGGGATCTATTATATAGAGTCATTACACGCAGAGTGATCTATCATATAGAGTCATTAGACGCAGAGGGATCTATTATATAGAGTGATTACACGCAGAGGGATCTATTATATACAGTCATTACACGCAGAGGGATCTATTATATAGAGTGATTACACGCAGTGTGATCTATTATATAGAGTCTTTACACGCAGAGGGATCTATTATATAGAGTCATTACACACAGAGGGATCTATTATGTAGAGTCATTACACGCAGAGGGATCTATTATATAGAGTCATTACACGCAGAGGGATCTATTATATAGCGTCATTACACGCAGAGGGATCTATTATATAGCGTCATTACACGCAGAGGGATCTATTATATAGCGTCATTACATGCAGAGGGATCTATTATATAGCGTCATTACACGCAGAGGGATCTATTATATAGAGTCATTACACGCAGAGGGATCTATTATATAGAATCATTACACGCAGAGCGATCTATTATATAGAGTCATTACACACAGAGCGATCTATTATATAGAGTCATTACAGAGGGATCTATTATATAGAATTATTACACGCAGAGGGATCTATTATATAGAGTCATTACACACAGAGGGATCTATTATATAGAGTCATTACACACAGAGGGATCTATTATATAGAGTCATTACACACAGAGCGATCTATTATACAGAGTCATTACAGAGGGATCTATTATATAGTCATTACACGCAGAGGGATCTATTATATAGAGTCATTACACACAGAGGGATCTATTATATAGAGTCATTACACACAGAGGGATCTATTATATAGAGTCATTACACCCAGAGGGATCTATTTCATAGAGTAATTACAGAGGGATCTATTATATAGAGCCATTACACGCAGAGTGATCTATCATATAGAGTGATTACACGCAGAGGGATCTATTATATAGAGTGATTACATGCAGAGGGATCTATTATATAGAGTCATTACACGCAGAGTGATCTATCATATAGAGTCATTACACGCAGAGGGATCTATTATATAGAGTCATTACACACAGAGGGATCTATTATATAGAGTCATTACACGCAGAGGGATCTATTATATAGAGTCATAACTCGCAGAGTGATCTATCATATAGAGTCATTACACGCAGAGGGATCTATTATATAGAGTGATTAAACGCAGAGGGGTCTATTATATAGAGTCATTACACACAGAGGGATCTATTATATAGAGTCATGACACACAGAGGGATCTATTATATAGAGTGATTACACGCAGAGGGATCTATTACATAGAGTCATTACACGCAGAGGGATCTATTGTATAGAGTCATTACACACAGAAGGATCTATTATATAGCGTCATTACACGCAGAGGGATCTATTATATAGAGTCATTCCACACAGAGGGATCTATTATATAGAGTCATTACACACAGAGGGATCTATTATATAGAGTCATTACACACAGAGGGATCTATTATATAGCATCATTACACGCAGAGGGATCTATTATATAGAGTCATTACACACAGAGGGATCTATTATATAGAGTCATTACACGCAGAGGGATCTATTATATAGAGTCATTACACGCAGAGGGATCTATTATATAGAGTGATTACACGCAGAGGGATCTATTATATAGAGTGATTACACACAGAGGGATCTATTATATAGAGTCATTACACACAGAGGGATCTATTATATAGCGCCATTACACACAGAGGGATCTATTATATAGAGTCATTACACACAGAGGGATCTATTATATAGAGTCATTACACGCAGAGGGATCTATTATATAGAATCATTACACGCAGAGCGATCTATTATATAGAGTCATTACACACAGAGTGATCTATTATATAGAGTCATTACAGAGGGATCTATTATATAGAATTATTACACGCAGAGGGATCTATTATATAGAGTCATTACACACAGAGGGATCTATTATATAGAGTCATTACACACAGAGGGATCTATTATATAGTCATTACACACAGAGCGATCTATTTCATAGAGTAATTACAGAGGGATCTATTATATAGAGCCATTACACGCAGAGTGATCTATCATATAGAGTGATTACACGCAGAGGGATCTATTATATAGAGTGATTACATGCAGAGGGATCTATTATATAGAGTCATTACAGGCAGAGTGATCTATCATATAGAGTCATTACACGCAGAGGGATCTATTATATAGAGTGATTACACACAGAGGGATCTATTATATAGAGTCATTACACGCAGAGGGATCTATTATATAGAGTCATAACTCGCAGAGTGATCTATCATATAGAGTCATTACACGCAGAGGGATCTATTATATAGAGTGATTAAACGCAGAGGGATCTATTATATAGAGTCATTACATGCAGAGGGATCTATTATATAGAGTGATTACACACAGAGGGATCTATTATATAGAGTCATTACACACAGAGGGATCTATTATATAGAGTCATTACACACAGAGGGATCTATTATATAGAGTGATTACACGCAGAGGGATCTATTACATAGAGTCATTACACGCAGAGGGATTTATTGTATAGAGTCATTACACAGAGAGGGATCTATTATATAGCATCATTACACACAGAGGGATCTATTATATAGAGTCATTACACACAGAGGGATCTATTATATAGCGTCATTACACGCAGAGGGATCTATTATATAGAGTCATTACACACAGAGGGATCTATTATATAGAGTCATTACACACAGAGGGATCTATTATATAGAGTCATTACACACAGAGGGATCTATTATATAGCATCATTACACGCAGAGGGATCTATTATATAGAGTCATTACACACAGAGGGATCTATTATATAGAGTCATTACACGCAGAGGGATCTATTATATAGAGTCATTACACGCAGAGGGATCTATTATATAGAGTGATTACACACAGAGGGATCTATTATATAGAGTGATTACACACAGAGGGATCTATTATATAGAGTCATTACACACAGAGGGATCTATTATATAGCGTCATTACACACAGAGGGATCTATTATATACAGTCATTACACACAGAGGGATCTATTGTATAGAGTCATTACACGCAGAGGGATCTATTATATAGAATCATTACACGCAGAGCGATCTATTATATAGAGTCATTACACACAGAGCGATCTATTATATAGAGTCATTACAGAGGGATCTATTATATAGAATTATTACACGCAGAGGGATCTATTATATAGAGTCATTACACACAGAGGGATCTATTATATAGAGTCATTACACACAGAGGGATCTATTATATAGTCATTACACACAGAGCGATCTATTATATAGAGTCATTACAGAGGGATCTATTATATAGAGTCATTACACGCAGAGGGATCTATTATATAGAGTCATTACACGCAGAGGGATCTATTATATTGAGTCATTACACAGAGGGATCTATTATATACAGTCATTGCACACAGAGGGATCTATTACATAGAGTCATTACACCCAGAGGGATCTATTATATAGAGTAATTACAGAGGGATCTATTATATAGAGTCATTACACGCAGAGTGATCTATCATATAGAGTCATTACACGCAGAGGGATCTATTATATAGAGTGATTACACGCAGAGGGATCTATTATATAGAGTCATTACACGCAGAGGGATCTATTATATAGAGTCATTACTCGCAGAGTGATCTATCATATAGAGTCATTACACGCAGATGGATCTATTATATAGAGTGATTACACGCAGAGGGATCTATTATATAGAGTCATTACACGCAGAGGGATCTATTATATAGAGTGATTACACGCAGAGGGATCTATTATATAGAGTCATTACACGCAGAGGGATCTATTATATAGATTCATTACACGCAGAGGGATCTATTATATAGAGTCATTACACGCAGAGGGATCTATTATATAGAGTCATTACACGCAGAGGGATCTATTATATAGAGTCATTACACGCAGAGGGATCTATTATATAGAGTCATTACACGCAGAGTGATCTATCATATAGTCATTACACACAGAGGGATCTATTATATAGAGTCATTACACACAGAGGGATCTATTATATAGAGTCATTACACACAGAGGGATCTATTATATAGAGTCATTACACGCAGAGGGATCTATTACATAGAGTCATTACACGCAGAGGGATCTATTGTATAGAGTCATTACACACAGAGGGATCTATTATATAGCGTCATTACACACAGAGGGATCTATTATATAGAGTCATTACACGCAGAGGGATCTATCATATAGAGTCATTACACGCAGAGGGATCTATCATATAGAGTGATTACACGCAGAAGGATCTATCATATAGAGTCATTACACGCAGAGGGATCTATTATATAGAGTTATTACACGCAGAGTGATCTATCATATAGAGTCATTACACGCAGAGGGATCTATTATATAGAGTCATTACACGCAGAGGGATCTATTATATACAGTCATTACACGCAGAGGGATCTATTATATAGAGTGATTACACGCAGAGGGATCTATTATATAGAGTCATTACACGCAGAGGGATCTATTATATAGAGTCATTACACACAGAGGGATCTATTATGTAGAGTCATTACACACAGAGGGATCTATTATATAGAGTCATTACACGCAGAGGGATCTATTATATAGCGTCATTACACGCAGAGGGATCTATTATATAGCGTCATTACACGCAGAGGGATCTATTATATAGCGTCATTACATGCAGAGGGATCTATTATATAGCGTCATTACACGCAGAGGGATCTATTATATAGCATCATTACACGCAGAGGGATCTATTATATAGCGTCATTACACGCAGAGGGATCTATTATATAGAGTCATTACACGCAGAGGGATCTATTATATAGCGTCATTACACGCAGAGGGATCTATTATATAGAGTCATTACACGCAGAGGGATCTATTATATAGAGTCATTACACGCAGAGGGATCTATTATATAGAGTCATTACACGCAGAGGGATCTATTATATAGAATCATTACACGCAGAGCGATCTATTATATAGAGTCATTACACACAGGACGATCTATTATATAGAGTCATTACAGAGGGATCTATTATATAGAATTATTACACGCAGAGGGATCTATTATATAGAGTCATTACACACAGAGGGATCTATTATATAGAGTCATTACACACAGAGTGATCTATTATATAGAGTCATTACACACAGAGCGATCTATTATATAGAGTCATTACAGAGGGATCTATTATATAGAGTCATTACACGCAGAGGGATCTATTATATAGAGTCATTACACACAGAGGGATCTATTATATAGAGTCATTACACACAGAGGGGTCTATTATATAGAGTCATTACACCCAGAGGGATCTATTATATAGAGTAATTACAGAGGGATCTATTATATAGAGTCATTACACGCAGAGTGATCTATCATATAGAGTCATTACACGCAGAGGGATCTATTATATAGAGTGATTACACGCAGAGGGATCTATTATATAGAGTCATTACACGCAGAGGGATCTATTATATAGAGTCATTACTCGCAGAGTGATCTATCATATAGAGTCATTACACGCAGAGGGATCTATTATATATAGTGATTACACGCAGAGGGATCTATTATATAGAGTCATTACACGCAGAGGGATCTATTATATAGAGTGATTACACGCAGAGGGATCTATTATATAGAGTGATTACACGCAGAGGGATCTATTATATAGATTCATTACACGCAGAGGGATCTATTATATAGAGTCATTACACGCAGAGGGATCTATTATATAGAGTCATTACACGCAGAGGGATCTATTATATAGAGTCATTACACACAGAGGGATCTATTATATAGGGTCATTACACACAGAGGGATCTATTATATAGAGTCATTACACACAGAGGGATCTATTATATAGAGTCATTACACGCAGAGGGATCTATTACATAGAGTCATTACACGCAGAGGGATCTATTGTATAGAGTCATTACACACAGAGGGATCTATTATATAGCGTCATTACACACAGAGGGATCTATTATATAGAGTCATTACACACAGAGCGATCTATTATATAGAGTCATTACAGAGGGATCTATTATATAGAATTATTACACGCAGAGGGATCTATTATATAGAGTCATTACACACAGAGGGATCTATTATATAGAGTCATTACACACAGAGGGATCTATTATATAGAGTCATTACACACAGAGCGATCTATTATACAGAGTCATTACAGAGGGATCTATTATATAGTCATTACACGCAGAGGGATCTATTATATAGAGTCATTACACACAGAGGGATCTATTATATAGAGTCATTACACACAGAGGGATCTATTATATAGAGTCATTACACCCAGAGGGATCTATTTCATAGAGTAATTACAGAGGGATCTATTATATAGAGCCATTACACGCAGAGTGATCTATCATATAGAGTGATTACACGCAGAGGGATCTATTATATAGAGTGATTACATGCAGAGGGATCTATTATATAGAGTCATTAAACGCAGAGTGATCTATCATATAGAGTCATTACACGCAGAGGGATCTATTATATAGAGTCATTACACACAGAGGGATCTATTATATAGAGTCATTACACGCAGAGGGATCTATTATATAGAGTCATAACTCGCAGAGTGATCTATCATATAGAGTCATTACACGCAGAGGGATCTATTATATAGAGTGATTAAACGCAGAGGGATCTATTATATAGAGTCATTACATGCAGAGGGATCTATTATATAGAGTGATTACACACAGAGGGGTCTATTATATAGAGTCATTACACACAGAGGGATCTATTATATAGAGTCATGACACACAGAGGGATCTATTATATAGAGTGATTACACGCAGAGGGATCTATTACATAGAGTCATTACACGCAGAGGGATCTATTGTATAGAGTCATTACACACAGAAGGATCTATTATATAGCGTCATTACACGCAGAGGGATCTATTATATAGAGTCATTCCACACAGAGGGATCTATTATATAGAGTCATTACACACAGAGGGATCTATTATATAGAGTCATTACACACAGAGGGATCTATTATATACCATCATTACACGCAGAGGGATCTATTATATAGAGTCATTACACACAGAGGGATCTATTATATAGAGTCATTACACGCAGAGGGATCTATTATATAGAGTCATTACACGCAGAGGGATCTATTATATAGAGTGATTACACGCAGAGGGATCTATTATATAGAGTGATTACACACAGAGGGATCTATTATATAGAGTCATTACACACAGAGGGATCTATTATATAGCGTCATTACACACAGAGGGATCTATTATATAGAGTCATTACACACAGAGGGATCTATTATATAGAGTCATTACACGCAGAGGGATCTATTATATAGAATCATTACACGCAGAGCGATCTATTATATAGAGTCATTACACACAGAGCGATCTATTATATAGAGTCATTACAGAGGGATCTATTATATAGAATTATTACACGCAGAGGGATCTATTATATAGAGTCATTACACACAGAGGGATCTATTATATAGAGTCATTACACACAGAGGGATCTATTATATAGTCATTACACACAGAGCGATCTATTTCATAGAGTAATTACAGAGGGATCTATTATATAGAGCCATTACACGCAGAGTGATCTATCATATAGAGTGATTACACGCAGAGGGATCTATTATATAGAGTGATTACATGCAGAGGGATCTATTATATAGAGTCATTACAGGCAGAGTGATCTATCATATAGAGTCATTACACGCAGAGGGATCTATTATATAGAGTGATTACACACAGAGGGATCTATTATATAGAGTCATTACACGCAGAGGGATCTATTATATAGAGTCATAACTCGCAGAGTGATCTATCATATAGAGTCATTACACGCAGAGGGATCTATTATATAGAGTGATTAAACGCAGAGGGATCTATTATATAGAGTCATTACATGCAGAGGGATCTATTATATAGAGTGATTACACACAGAGGGATCTATTATATAGAGTCATTACACACAGAGGGATCTATTATATAGAGTCATTACACACAGAGGGATCTATTATATAGAGTGATTACACGCAGAGGGATCTATTACATAGAGTCATTACACGCAGAGGGATTTATTGTATAGAGTCATTACACAGAGAGGGATCTATTATATAGCATCATTACACACAGAGGGATCTATTATATAGAGTCATTACACACAGAGGGATCTATTATATAGCGTCATTACACGCAGAGGGATCTATTATATAGAGTCATTACACACAGAGGGATCTATTATATAGAGTCATTACACACAGAGGGATCTATTATATAGAGTCATTACACACAGAGGGATCTATTATATAGCATCATTACACGCAGAGGGATCTATTACATAGAGTCATTACACACAGAGGGATCTATTATATAGAGTCATTACACGCAGAGGGATCTATTATATAGAGTCATTACACGCAGAGGGATCTATTATATAGAGTGATTACACACAGAGGGATCTATTATATAGAGTGATTACACACAGAGGGATCTATTATATAGAGTCATTACACACAGAGGGATCTATTATATAGCGTCATTACACACAGAGGGATCTATTATATACAGTCATTACACACAGAGGGATCTATTATATAGAGTCATTACACGCAGAGGGATCTATTATATAGAATCATTACACGCAGAGCGATCTATTATATAGAGTCATTACACACAGAGCGATCTATTATATAGAGTCATTACAGAGGGATCTATTATATAGAATTATTACACGCAGAGGGATCTATTATATAGAGTCATTACACACAGAGGGATCTATTATATAGAGTCATTACACACAGAGGGATCTATTATATAGTCATTACACACAGAGCGATCTATTATATAGAGTCATTACAGAGGGATCTATTATATAGAGTCATTACACGCAGAGGGATCTATTATATAGAGTCATTACACGCAGAGGGATCTATTATATTGAGTCATTACACAGAGGGATCTATTATATACAGTCATTGCACACAGAGGGATCTATTACATAGAGTCATTACACCCAGAGGGATCTATTATATAGAGTAATTACAGAGGGATCTATTATATAGAGTCATTACACGCAGAGTGATCTATCATATAGAGTCATTACACGCAGAGGGATCTATTATATAGAGTGATTACACGCAGAGGGATCTATTATATAGAGTCATTACACGCAGAGGGATCTATTATATAGAGTCATTACTCGCAGAGTGATCTATCATATAGAGTCATTACACGCAGATGGATCTATTATATAGAGTGATTACACGCAGAGGGATCTATTATATAGAGTCATTACACGCAGAGGGATCTATTATATAGAGTGATTACACGCAGAGGGATCTATTATATAGAGTCATTACACGCAGAGGGATCTATTATATAGATTCATTACACGCAGAGGGATCTATTATATAGAGTCATTACACGCAGAGGGATCTATTATATAGAGTCATTACACGCAGAGGGATCTATTATATAGAGTCATTACACGCAGAGGGATCTATTATATAGAGTCATTACACGCAGAGTGATCTATCATATAGTCATTACACACAGAGGGATCTATTATATAGAGTCATTACACACAGAGGGATCTATTATATAGAGTCATTACACACAGAGGGATCTATTATATAGAGTCATTACACGCAGAGGGATCTATTACATAGAGTCATTACACGCAGAGGGATCTATTGTATAGAGTCATTACACACAGAGGGATCTATTATATAGCGTCATTACACACAGAGGGATCTATTATATAGAGTCATTACACGCAGAGGGATCTATCATATAGAGTCATTACACGCAGAGGGATCTATCATATAGAGTGATTACACGCAGAAGGATCTATCATATAGAGTCATTACACGCAGAGGGATCTATTATATAGAGTTATTACACGCAGAGTGATCTATCATATAGAGTCATTACACGCAGAGGGATCTATTATATAGAGTCATTACACGCAGAGGGATCTATTATATACAGTCATTACACGCAGAGGGATCTATTATATAGAGTGATTACACGCAGAGGGATCTATTATATAGAGTCATTACACGCAGAGGGATCTATTATATAGAGTCATTACACACAGAGGGATCTATTATGTAGAGTCATTACACACAGAGGGATCTATTATATAGAGTCATTACACGCAGAGGGATCTATTATATAGCGTCATTACACGCAGAGGGATCTATTATATAGCGTCATTACACGCAGAGGGATCTATTATATAGCGTCATTACATGCAGAGGGATCTATTATATAGCGTCATTACACGCAGAGGGATCTATTATATAGCATCATTACACGCAGAGGGATCTATTATATAGCGTCATTACACGCAGAGGGATCTATTATATAGAGTCATTACACGCAGAGGGATCTATTATATAGCGTCATTACACGCAGAGGGATCTATTATATAGAGTCATTACACGCAGAGGGATCTATTATATAGAGTCATTACACGCAGAGGGATCTATTATATAGAGTCATTACACGCAGAGGGATCTATTATATAGAATCATTACACGCAGAGCGATCTATTATATAGAGTCATTACACACAGGACGATCTATTATATAGAGTCATTACAGAGGGATCTATTATATAGAATTATTACACGCAGAGGGATCTATTATATAGAGTCATTACACACAGAGGGATCTATTATATAGAGTCATTACACACAGAGTGATCTATTATATAGAGTCATTACACACAGAGCGATCTATTATATAGAGTCATTACAGAGGGATCTATTATATAGAGTCATTACACGCAGAGGGATCTATTATATAGAGTCATTACACACAGAGGGATCTATTATATAGAGTCATTACACACAGAGGGGTCTATTATATAGAGTCATTACACCCAGAGGGATCTATTATATAGAGTAATTACAGAGGGATCTATTATATAGAGTCATTACACGCAGAGTGATCTATCATATAGAGTCATTACACGCAGAGGGATCTATTATATAGAGTGATTACACGCAGAGGGATCTATTATATAGAGTGATTACACGCAGAGGGATCTATTATATAGAGTCATTACTCGCAGAGTGATCTATCATATAGAGTCATTACACGCAGAGGGATCTATTATATATAGTGATTACACGCAGAGGGATCTATTATATAGAGTCATTACACGCAGAGGGATCTATTATATAGAGTGATTACACGCAGAGGGATCTATTATATAGAGTGATTACACGCAGAGGGATCTATTATATAGATTCATTACACGCAGAGGGATCTATTATATAGAGTCATTACACGCAGAGGGATCTATTATATAGAGTCATTACACGCAGAGGGATCTATTATATAGAGTCATTACACACAGAGGGATCTATTATATAGGGTCATTACACACAGAGGGATCTATTATATAGAGTCATTACACACAGAGGGATCTATTATATAGAGTCATTACACGCAGAGGGATCTATTACATAGAGTCATTACACGCAGAGGGATCTATTGTATAGAGTCATTACACACAGAGGGATCTATTATATAGCGTCATTACACACAGAGGGATCTATTATATAGAGTCATTACATACAGAGGGATCTGTTATATAGCGTCATTACACGCAGAGGGATCTATTATATAGAGTCATTACACACAGAGGGATCTATTATATAGAGTCATTACACACAGAGGGATCTATTATATAGAGTCATTACACACAGAGGGATCTATTATATAGCATCATTACACGCAGAGGGATCTATTATATAGAGTCATTACACACAGAGGGATCTATTATATAGAGTCATTACACGCAGAGGGATCTATTATATAGAGTCATTACACGCAGAGGGATCTATTATATAGAGTGATTACACGCAGAGGGATCTATTATATAGAGTGATTACACACAGAGGGATCTATTATATAGAGTCATTACACACAGAGGGATCTATTATATAGCGTCATTACACACAGAGGGATCTATTATATAGAGTCATTACACACAGAGGGATCTATTATATAGAGTCATTACACACAGAGGGATCTATTATATAGAATCATTACACGCAGAGCGATCTATTATATAGAGTCATTACACACAGAGCGATCTATTATATAGAGTCATTACACGCAGAGGGATCTATTATATAGAGTTATTACACGCAGAGGGATCTATTATATAGAGTCATTACACACAGAGGGATCTATTATATAGAGTCATTACACACAGAGGGATCTATTATATAGAGTCATTACACACAGAGCGATCTATTATATAGAGTCATTACAGAGGGATCTATTATATAGAGTCATTACACGCAGAGGGATCTATTATATAGAGTCATTACACACAGAGGGATCTATTATATAGAGTCATTACACACAGAGGGATCTATTATATAGAGTCATTACACACAGAGGGATCTATTATATAGAGTCATTACACCCAGAGGGATCTATTATATAGAGTAATTACAGAGGGATCTATTATATAGAGTCATTACACGCAGAGGGATCTATTATATAGAGTCATTACACACAGAGTGATCTATTATATAGAGTCATTACACACAGAGTGATCTATTATATAGAGTCATTACACATAGAGGGATCTATTATATAGAGTCATTACACACAGAGCGATCTATTATATAGAGTCATTACAGAGGGATCTATTATATAGAGTCATTACACGCAGAGGGATCTATTATATAGAGTCATTACACACAGAGTGATCTATTTCATGTGTTTATTTCTGTTAATGTTGATGATTATGGCTTACAGCCAATGAGAACACAGACGTCATTATCTCAGTAAATTAGAATACTTTATAACAACAGCTTGTCGTCCTACTGAAATGTCTGTTCAGTAAATGCCCTCAATACTTGGTCGGGCTCCTTGTGCATCAATTACTGCATCAATGCGGCAATGTGGCATGGAGGGATCAGCCTGTGGCATGGAGGGATCAGCCTGTGGCATGGAGGGATCAACCTATGGCATGGAGGCGATCGGCCTGTGGCATGGAGGGATCAGCCTGTGGCATGGAGGGATCAGCCTGTGGCATGGAGGTGATCAGCCTGTGGCATGGAGGGATCAGCCTGTGGCATGGAGGGATCAGCCTGTGGCATGGAGGGATCAGCCTGTGGCATGGAGGCGATCAGCCTGTGGCATGGAGGCGATCAGCTTGTGGCATGGAGGGATCAGCCTGTGGCATGGAGGGATCAGCCTGTGGCATGGAGGGATCAGCCTGTGGCATGGAAGTGATCAGCCTGTGGCATGGAGGCGATCAGCCTGTGGCATGGAGGCGATCAGCCTGTGGCATGGAGGGATCAGCCTGTGGCATGGAGGGATCAGTCTGTGGCATGGAGGGATCAGCCTGTGGCATGGAGGCGATCAGCCTGTGGCATAGAGGGATCAGCCTGTGGCATGGAGGGATCAGCGTGTGGCATGGAGGCGATCAGCTTGTGGCATGGAAGGATCAGCCTGTGGCATGGAAGGATCAGCATTTGGCATGGAGGCGATCAGCCTGTGGCATGGAGGGATCAGCCTGTGGCCCTGCTGAGGTGTTATGGAAGCCCAGGTGGCTTTGATAGCAGCCTTCAGCTCGTCTGCATTGTTGGCTCTGGGGTCTCATCTTCCTCTTGACAATACCCCATAGATTCTCTATAATAGATTCTCTATGGGGTTAAGGTCAGGCGAGTTTGCTGCCAATCAAGCACAGTGATACTGTTGTGTGTAAACCAGGTATTGGTACTTTTGGCCGTGTGGACAGGGGCCAAGTCCTGCTGGAGAATGAAATATCCATCTCCAAAAAGCTTGTCGGCAGAGGGAAGCATGAAGGGCTGTAAAATGTCCTGGCAGACGGCTGCGCTGACTTTGGTCTTGATAAAGCACAGTGGACCTCCACCAGCAGAAGACATGGCCCCTAAACCATCACTGATTGTGGAGACTTCACACCAGACCTCCAGCAGCTTGGATTGTGGCCTCTCCACTCTTCCTCCAGACTCTGGGACCTTGTGGAATGTGTGAATGACTGCCTTCTGGACATCTGTCAAGTCAGCAGTCTTCCCCATGATTGTGGAGCCTACTGAAACAGACTATGGGACCTTTTTAATCGCTTAGGAAGCCTTTGCAGGTGTTTTTGTTAATTATTCTAATTTACTGAGATAATGACTTTTATATTTTCATTGGCTGTAAGCCATAATCATCAACATTAACAGAAATAAACACTTGAAATAGATCCCTCTGTGTGTAATGACTCTATATAATAGATCCCTCTGTGTGTAATGTCTCTATAAAATAGATCACTCTGTGTGTAATGACTCTATATAATAGATCACTCTGTGTAATGACTCTATATAATAGATCCCTCTGTGTGTAATGACTCTATATAATAGATCCCTCTGTGTGTAATGACTCTATATAATAGATCCCTCTGTGTGTAATGACTCTATATAATAGATCCCTCTGTGTGTAATGACTCTATATAATAGATCCCTCTGTGTGTAATGACTCTATATAATAGATCCCTCTGTGTGTAATGACTCTATATAATAGATCACTCTGCGTGTAATGACTCTATATTGTAGATCACTCTGTGTGTAATGACTCTATATAATAGATCCCTCTGTGTGTAATGACTCTATATAATAGATCCCTCTGTGTGTAAGTAATGACTCTATATAATAGATCGCTCTGTGTGTAATGACTCTATATAATAGATCCCGCTGTGTGTAATGACTCTATATAATAGATCACTCTGTGTGTAATGACTCTATATAATAGATCACACTGTGTGTAATGACTCTATATAATAGATCACTCTGTGTGTAATGACTCTATATAATAGATTCCTCTGTGTGTAATGACTCTATATAATAGATCCCTCTGTGTGCAATGACTCTATATAATGGATCCCTCTGTGTGTAATGACTCTATATAATAGATCCCTCTGTGTGTAATGACTCTATATAATAGATCGCTCTGTGTGTAATGACTCTATATAATAGATCCCTCTGTGTGCAATGACTCTATATAATAGATCCCTCTGTGTGTAATGACTCTATATAATAGATCCCTCTGTGTGTAATGACTCTATATAATAGATCGCTCTGTGTGTAATGACTCTATATAATAGATCGCTCTGTGTGTAATGACTCTATATAATAGATCCCTCTGTGTGCAATGACTCTATATAATAGATCCCTCTGTGTAATTGATCGCTCTGTGTGTAATGACTCTATATAATAGATCCCTCTGTGTGTAATGACTCTATATAATAGATCCCTCTGTGTGTAATGACTCTATATAATAGATCCCTCTGTGTGTAATGACTCTATATAATAGATCCCTCTGTGTGTAATGACTCCATATAATAGATCCCTCTGCGTGTAATGACTCTATATAATAGATCCCTCTGTGTGTAATGACCCTATATAATAGATCCCTCTGTGTGTAATGACTCTATATAATATAGGAGCTTCACTTTTTGGATTGAAGAACTGAAATAAATTAACTTTTTGATGATATTCTAATTTTGTGAGATGCACCTGTATATAGATAGATGTATTAACCCCTGTACCCCCGGGGGTGGTTTGCACGTTAATGACCAGGCCAATTTTTACAATTCTGACCACTGTCACTTTATGAAGTAATTACTCTGAAACGCTTCAACGAATCCCACTGATTATGAGATTGTTTTTTTCGTGACATATTGTACTTCATGATTGTGGTAAAATTTATTTGATATCACTTGCCTTTATTTGTGAAAAAATTGGAAATTTGGCGAAAATTTAGAAAATTTCACAATTTTCAAAATTTAAATTTTTATTCCATTCAGTCAGAGAGATATGTTACACAAAATAGTTAATAAATAACATTTCCCACATGTCTCCTTTACATTAGCACAATTTTGCAACCAAATTTTTTTTATTAGTGCGCTATAAGGGTTAAAAGTTGATCAGAGATTTATAATTTTTCCAACAAAATTTACAAAACCATTTTTTTAGGGACCACATCACATTTGAAGTCACTTTGAGAGGTCTTTATGACAGAAAATACCCAAAAGTGACACCATTCTAAAAACTGCACCCCTCAAGGTGCTCAAAACCACATTCAAGAAGTTTATTAACCCTTCACATGCTTCACAGGAATTTTTGGAATGGGGAAGAAAAAAATGAACAATTTACTTTTTTCACAAAAATGTTACTTTAGACCCCAATTTTTTTATTTTTGCAGGGGTAACAGGAAAAAATGGACCCCAAAATTTGTTGAGAAATTTCCCATGAGCATGCAGATACCCCATACATGGGGAAAAAACACTGTTTGGGCGCACGGCAGGGTTCGGAAGGGAAGGAGCGCCATTTGACTTTTTGAATGTAAAATTTGCTTGAATAATTAGCGGACGCCATGTTGCGTTTAGAGAGCCCCTGATGTGCCTAAACAGTGGAAACCCCCCACAAGTGATACCATTTTGGAAACTAGACCCCTCAGGGAACTTATCTAGATGTATGGTGAGCACAGTGAACCCTCAGGTGCTTCACAGAAGTTTATAACATGGAGCTGTGAAAATAAAATTTTCACATTTTTCCCACAAAAATGTTTTTCATCCCCCAGTTTTACATTTTCATAAGGGTAACAGGAGACATTGCACCATGCAACTTGTTGAGCAATCTCTCCTGAGTAAGCCAATACCCCATATGTGGGGGAAAACCACTGTTTGGGCGCACGGCAGGGTTCGGAAGGGAAGGAGCGCCATTTGACTTTTTGAATGTAAAATTTGCTTGAATAATTAGCAGATGCCATGTTGCGTTTGGAGAGCCCCTGATGTGCCTAAACAGTGGAAACCCCCCCAAGTGACACCATTTTGGAAACTAGACCCCTAAGATGACTTATCTAGATGTGTGGTGAGCACCTTGAACCCTCAGGTGCTTCACAGAAGTTTATAACATGGAGCCGTGAAAATAAAATTTTCACATTTTTCTCACAAAAATGTTTTTTGGCCCCCAGTTTTGCATTTTCATAAGGGTCACAGGAGAAATTGCACCATGCAACTTGTTGTGGAATCTCTCCTGAGTAAGCCAATACCCCATATGTGGGGTAAAACCACTGTTTGGGCGCACGGCAAGGTTCGGAAGGGAAGGAGCTTTTTGAATGTAAAATTTGCTTGAATAATTAGCGGACGCCATGTTGCGTTTGGGGAGCTCCTGATGTGCCTAAACAGTGGAAAACTCCCACAAATGACTCCATTTTGGAAACTAGACCCCTGAGGGACCTTATCTAGATGTGTGGTGAGCACCCTTAACCCCCAGGTGCTTCACAGAACTTTAGAACATGAAGCTGTGAAAATAAAAAAATCTAACTTTTTCCACAAAAATGATCTTTTTGCCCAAATTTTTTAGTTTCACAAGGGTAAAAGGAGAAAATGGAACCTATAAACTGTTGTGCAATTTCTCCTGAGTACGCCAATACCCCATATGTGGGGAAAATACAGTGTTTGGGCGCACGTCAGGGTTCAGAAGGGAAGGAGCACTGTGTGAATTTTTGAACGCAAAATTGGCTGGAATCAAGAGCGGACGCCATGTCGCATTTTGTGAGCCCCTGATGTACCGAAATAGTGGAAACCTCCCACAATTGACTCCATTTTGGAAACTAGACCCCTCAAGAATTTTATCAAGGGGTATAGTGTACATTTTGAACCCAAAGGTACAACAGAATTTGATAACATTAGGTCATCATATTGAATAAGTTGTCATTAGTCTTGAGCACAAGTGCTCGCTACTTGAGTATGCATCGGGTACTCGGGTATGCACCATGTATCATGGATGCTCGAGTGACATGCTCGAATCCCCGCCTGCATGTTTCACGGTTATTAGACACCCCCCAAATAAACATGCGGGGATCGCTCGTGCATGGCAGGCAATCCCAGCAATGTTTTTTTGGCCATGAAGCATATGGGGCAGAGACTCGAACACCCACGATGCTCAGTGCATACCCGAGCACCCAATGCAAATTCAAGTAGCGAGCACTTGCACTCAACACTGGTCGCCATATTGTCATCATTTTTTTTCTTTACTTTTGAAAAAATCCCAACCCTACCTCTAATACAACCCTAACCCCAACCCTAGTCCAACCCTAGCAAAAACCTATCTTTTTACGCCGTTCTTCGTGCGGTATAAGTGATTAGACGACTTTATTCTTCGGGTCGGTGTGATTACAGCGATACCAGATTCATATGGGGTTTTTATGATTGACAGCTGTTACACACTAAAAGACGCATTTTTTTGCAAAGACTAGTTTTTGCATCACCATATTTCGAGAGCTATAATTTTTCCATATTTTGGCCGACAGAGTCATGTGATGGTTTGTTTTTTGCGGGAGGAGTTGACGTTTTTATTGGTGCCATTTTCGGACATGTGACATTTTTTGATCGCTTTCTATTCTGATTTTTGGGAGGCAGAATAAACAAAAACCAACAATTCAGGATTTTTTTATTATTTTTTTATGCCGTTCCGCGTGTGGTAAAATTGATAAGGCAGCGTTATTCTTCGGGTCAGTACGTTTACAGCGATGCCGCATTTATATTGTTTTTTTTATTTTTTGGCGCTTTTACACATTAAAAACGATTTTCTAGAAAAAATAATTTTTTTGCATCGCTTTATTCTGAGAGCTATAACTTTTTTATTTTTCAGATGATGGAGCTGTATGGCAGCTTGTTTTTTGCGGGACAAGATGACGTTTTCAGCGGTACCATTTCTATTTATATTCGTCTTTTTGATCGTGTGTTATTCCATTTTTTATTAGGCGGTATGATGATAAAGCATGTTTTTTTTGCTTCGTTTTTTTTACCATGTTTACTAAAGGGGTTAACTAGTGGGACAGTTTTATAGGTCAGGTCGTTCTGGACGTGGCGATACCAAATATGTGTACTTTTATTGTTTGTTTTTTTTTCATAATAAATAAATATTATGGGTTCAATATATTTTTATTTTTTGGGGATTATTTTTTTCATTTTTTTTTTAATATTTTTACAATTTTTTTTTTTCCACTTTTCTACTTTTTTTTACTCTTACACATTGTCCCACTATGAGACTTTCACTTTTTGCAGCTTGATCGGCTGCATGGCATAGAGAGCAGCAGCTCCCTATGCTACGCAGCCTGTCAGCGCTGCACACAGTAGAGACATTACTTTGGTCGTGCACTGCGCATGCCCAAAGTAACGTCCTGCCTCCTGGAAACCCGGATGTTGTCATGACGACATCGGGTCGTCATGGCAACATCCGGAAGCCGCCACAGACATCGCTGGACGCCAGTAGGAGAGGTGAGTATACTGATCACCTCCCCCCTTGCCAACGCAATGCTACGATCAGCTGACGGCTGGTGTTTCTAGCCTGGGAGGGGGGCAATATTCATGGCACCCTTCCTGGGCTATTAATATCAGCCCCCAGCTGTCTGCCTAGCCTTTGCTAGCTATTAAATTAGGGGGGACCCCACGTCATTTTCTTGGGGGGGTCCCCCATTTTAATAGCTAGTAAAGGCTATGTATTCAGCTGGGGGCTGATATTAGTAGCCTGGGAAGCTCCGTGGGTATTAACCCCTTCCCAGGCTTCAAACATCTGCCCCAGCCGTCTGCTTAACCTCCGCTAGAGACTAAAATTACGGGGAACCCCACGCCAATTTTTTTTAAAATAAATCCGTTATTTTAACACTAAATGACAAGTACAGTAATCAACACTATCACTGTACTTCATATATATGTGACTGACATGTTTCTATCTATCTAATCTATGTGTGATGCTCTATTCTTTCTGTTCTAAATTGTCGGGTACAGGTGTATGCCGCTGCTGAATTGCCGGCTTTTCGTTTTTCACTGTGAGCACTGTTCCCATCGATTTGGGCAATCACTGTAATGCCACAACCACCATGGCTGTGGCATTACAGTGAGTGGCAGACAATCCCTGCATGATTGGTGCTCTAAATAGCGCCAGACATGCAGGACGCTTTTGATGCACGAACAGTTATCGAACATAACCTCGAACAGACAAATTTTTTGCAAATCGTTAGTGTTCGTTGAACGGCTCGAACACCGCCCAAAACAGCTCGAATTTGAGATTGGCGAACAGTTCAAGTCGAACACCGCTCATCTCTATTGCAGACATTGGTCCAGCCATTGTCCCACATGTTTGCCAAAGGACCCAATACCCGAAATAATAGGGCGCATGGATAAATTAGATAGATCAAATCCAGACTTATGTGTTTTAGGTAATGCATGTATGATAGGTATTACTGGGTGATCAACTATTAGATATTCAGATTCTTTTTTAGAAAATATTGCCATAGAAAGACCTTCATTTATCAATTTTTTTAAGATTTTCTTGAAAAAACATTGTTGGATCATTGGGTAAAGATGTATACATGGTAGTATCCGCTAAGATGTCATAGCTTTAGCATAGTCCTCACTGTTCATCACTACGATTCAGTTATCTGATCTCTGGATAGTAATATCAGATCTAGCCTGCATATCTTCCAGGGCTTTAACTCCCACTTTGGTTAGATTGTATTTTTTTCGGGGATTAGTTGAATTATTTAGTAATGTTTTTAAATCCCGCTGAGTCGATCCATCATACTAGTTCTTGCTTGTACAGGATAACATGAAGGATTTTTTGTAGACAATATAGGGATAGCGTGTACATCTTGAGTCAGTGTTTCATTTACATTGAGATCTATTAAGCAAGCCAAACTCGTACTAGAAGTCTCAGCATGCCAAAAATGTTTTCTGACTGTTAAATCTCGCACAAATTCGTTTATGTCTTTTAATGTGGAAAAAATGTCCAGGTTAATATTTGTGGGGGCAACGTGTAAACCTCTTGATAATGAATTTGTTTCTGCTTCAGTCAATGAGGTTGATGAGATCCAGTGTGGACATGGTTGCGATCCGTGAGGCGATGTTTGATCGTCTGGATCTCTTGCGGTGCTTCCTGCCCGCTCTCCTGTGTCGTTTTTTGGATTCCTCTGTTTTTTAAAGTAATAGCTTTGGGCTTTAACTGAATTTTAATCCCCATCTGATATATCAGTAGAAATATCTGAGGTTTCTACATCAGATGATGAGAATGTGACTTGATTGCGCAAGTTCCCATTATTTTTCAGACCATAATGTGTTTTCAGAATGGATTTAAGCGGTGTATACTGGCGGTCCTAGCATCCCCATTCGTATACTTGATTTTTATTATAGTCAATGGAGTCATGATTACATTTCTTTTTCGTTATGGTAACAACTGACTCCTCTAAATCCTGTATTTTCTTTTGTAAATTTTTTTTGAAACAGTTCATAATCATCCATAGTCATAGATTTTTTATTGTCATCTGTATATTTGGCTATGCTTTTTTGTATATTTAATAACTCCTGATTTTCATGTTTTACTATAAGTTCCATCAAACGTATAGAACAAGAAGTCAGGATGTTATTCCATTCGGTAACAAATTCATTTGAATACACAGTTGTTGGAATTGTTTTCAATCTTAATCCTCTTGGGATCATGTTTTTCTCTATGTAATTAGTAAGTGTGGTCTGATCCCACCAGGTGCGTGTCTCTTTAAGGGAGAGTTTTTCTATCTGAGTTATAAACTCATGAATATCTGTCCCGACATCAAGTTGTTTGGGATTTGAAAAAACTTTTGCTGCACGTTTTTTTCTCATGTTTTCAAACATTTGATCCATGGAATCACCAATGTTCCCCAAATACGTATGATGTATAAAAATTTCAAAAGGGAAAAATACTCCAATGAGTAGAGTAACGGTTGCAGAGCATATAGTAATATACAGAAAAAAAGGGGTTTAACCAGCTCACCCTCCAGCGGCTTCAGTCCGTCCAGGAGCACACAATCCAGTGCTTTGCCAGCCCTAGGATACGGCTGGTAATAGTGGTCAGCAGGAAGGAGTGTAGGAGAACGGAACACAGGATATAAAACGCTACAATCCTGTGCGGTTTCCAGAGAGAAGTTGTAGGGGGACAGATTCGGTTAATACTCCGGGTCAGGTGATAGCTACAAAGCCAGCCCTGTTAATGAAAAGCCGGCGCGCCAGAGAGTAAGTGGTTTTGGCTCCAAGAGAAGGGACAGTGAGTGCTGCTGCAGCTGTCTGCAGCCATGTGTACCAGCGGGACCCAGACGACGGTCAAGCACCGCAGATCCGAACGAGGACAGTCAAGGTTCCCAACCCAGACGATGGTCAAGCACCGAAGATCCGGTTGACGACAATCAAGGTTCCCAACCCAGACGATGGTCAAGCATCGAAGATCCGAATGAGAACAGTCAAGGTTCCCAGCCCAGATGACGATTAAGCACCGAAGATCCGAACGAGGCCAGTCAAGGTTCCCAACCCAGACGACGGTCAAGCACGAAGATCCGAATGATGCCAGTCAAGGTTCCCAGCCCAGATGACAACGGTCAAGCACAATTACAATCTCAGGTTGACACAGACCAAAGAGACGCATGTCAGCATTGAAGTGCCATAGGCGCCCCAAGGATACCCGGATAGGGATCCGTACATGGGTCGGTGAGCAGAGGAGACGCGTGGGACGGGACTTCACTTCTGACAGCGACTCACAGTACTGGGCACAGGCAGAGGGAGGACTGTGAGCCAGACAGGGTCTGGCCAACGCCAGAGCGGCCCAGAAAGAATTGATAGACTTTATCAGGAAGACAGAGCAGCGGCTCATGAGGGGTCCAGAAAGCCACTGAGGTTCTTAGAGACTGTCCCCTCCAAATATAGTATTTAACACTCTCTCTCCCCACATGGATTAGGTTAACTGTAGCCCCCCGAGTTCATTCTATATCCCTCATTGCATATTAATCATTATCTGTGTTTATGTAGTAGAGGCGAGAGAGCCTTTAAGAGAACTCTTACATGATGCTTCAGAGATGGAGAGAGACTGCCATCTGCTGGCGAGACAAAGTCAAGCGGAACCAAGATATACAAGAGAAGTTGAAGGGAGAGCAGATTTAGATGCTGGACCAAGTCAGGTGACTTCCAGGAAGGAGTTCCTGGAGATAAGAGGCCAGCGCGCCAAGCCTGAGGAGTTTTTGGCGCCAAGCAGCAGAGAGGAGCAGACGTGCTCCCTGCGTGCTGAGAAGCCCCGCGTGGCAGGCCTAAGCCGGAGGCCTGCGAGGTGCCACAGCCGGGCGCCGGTGGATGGGCTCCGGATCCCTCACAGATGTGACCCGAGTGCTGTACCTACTGAGGAAAGTCGGAACCTGCTTGCAGTGCTGAGTGAGTTCGCGGAACCCGACGTCGCCCGCCGACAGACGAGGTCTGGACCCCCCTATCCCCGGCTTGAGAGACTGCCTCCAACGGCCAGGAAGAGAGGAGTTGAGAGACTGCTGAGCCAGGATAGTCACGCCAGTGAAAGCAGAAGAGCTGCATACGTGAACAGGGCCGTCACTTCTACTGTTCACTCACGGTACCGGGGCCAGTTGGGTTTAGGTACTCAGGCTGGGAGGGGAACAGTTGGGGCGGAAGAAGCTAAACACGCTTTAATTGATTTTGTCCGGAAAAGACTTGCGGCCTAGCGGGAATGACCGGTGACCCCCGCTAGAGCCATATACAGAGATAAAGAACTGACGTGGTGACTCCCCTGACTGGGTGCACCACATTACTTTGAGAGACTTCGTATTTTGCTAATATTTCAAATTACCGTTCAATACCCTTGCTGTTATCCCCTTGTTCAAAATACCTGTTTTATATATACATAAACTGTTTATAATCATCTCCGACTGTCCCTGCCTTGTGTCTCTGTGCATTGCATTCCGGCACCTGCATTACATTTGGCGTAGTCGGCAGGATGCAACATTCAGACGCAGAGATGGCGGATCAGTCTGTGGCTGGGTCCGGCCGGAGCCATATACCCCTGGGGGCTATGCTCAGCCATCTTCCCAAGTTTACAGGGGATGGCATGTCACTGTGGGAATGGATAGAAAGACTGAGAAGTATGCTACGTATGTATATCCTCAATACCCTAGACCAGGCGGATTTGGCCCTCCTAACCCTTGATGGAGAGGCCCGGCAAACTGTGATGTACTGCCCACCTGGGGACCGTGACACCGTGGACAAAGTGATAAAAATACTGGAGGACATGCACGATGACACCACAGATCTGGGACACTTGCGCCTACGGTTGTTTCAGCGGGGCCAAGGGGAAAATGAGACTATAAATCAGTATGTTAATGCATTACAGGAAGTGACGGCCCATATCACTAAGAATGCTCGAGATGGAAACCGAGGACTGGGACCATTGGATGAAGTGTTGCGTGACCAACTGATTGCTGGCTTGAAAGACCCTTCCCTGAGGCAGATCTTGAAGGAGCGGCTGCGTTTGAGCCCTAATCTGGGCTTCCTGGAGGTAGGGGCTGAAGCTAGAGTCCTGGAGAAAGAAGTTCCTGTTCTCAAAGCCACAGTTAGAAGTCATGAGGCAATTACCCCTGGATTCACCAACAAGGAGCCTGATTGGGTACGGGAGATACGTCAGGAAATTCGAGATATTCGGGGTGAGCTGAACACTATTAGAAAGGCCCCTGCTGCCTCCTTGCCGATGCATCCTACTGCCCCACGTGGGCGGAGACCAGAGCGAGAAAGACGTTCCTACCAGGCCCCAACACGTCATGTACCCGACCTATTGGTAGAACGAGGACCAGAGTGTTGGACCTGCGGTGGTAGGGGGCATATCTCCAAAGACTGTCCAAACTGAGAAAGGAGGAGGCGGGGGCAGCCGTTAAACTAAGATGCCCCACGGTTGTGGAGCATACCGTGGGGTCTTGAGCTTCAGAGAGTGGAAGAGAGAGCTCTGAAGACATTGTCTCCGAGAGGCCCATTATCTGGGCTGAATTTAATGGGCAGCGGATCCGCTGCCTAATGGACACTGGGTCTCAGGTGACCACTATGCCTGAGGCGTATTTCCAAAGCCACTTTCCTGAAGTTGCTCGTTCCTGGCGGAAACCCACTGTCAAGCTGGTGGCTGCTAATCAACTACCTATCCCAGTAGCGGGAGTAGTATGGATGTCTGTCTGGGCATGTGGATAGGACCTCGGTCAGAAAGGGATAGTACTGACCACAGGGCCCGAAGGCGATGGGCCCACTGTAACCCTGGGCATGAATGTGCTGAAGGAGGTCGGACAGTTACTGGCCGAGGGCTGTAACAAAAACAACTGGACCCGCGCCACTCGTGACCCAGCTAACAAGAGAGTATTCCAGCATCTTGTGCGGGTCAGTCAAATTCAAAAATTGCCTGCTACCTCTCAGTACCTTGGTAAGGTATCAATACCACCCGAAGCCACAATGACACTGCCAGTGGGACAGACCGTACTCACTCTACCGGTGCTGGCACATGTGTCCTTAGAGGGCGTGGACATTCAAATTGAACCAATGGAGGGAGAGGAAACGCCCTCTGGACTCCTGGTTGCTCGGACCCTGGCCACCGTGCGGCAGGGTCGAGTGCCCGTGCGTTGCATCAATCTAAGTGGCACGAGTTTACAGTTGTTGCCCCAACAAGAGGTGGCGCGAGTTTGTATAATGCCAGAGGCCCTTACCAGAGCTGATGCTATAGGGCTGGCACCTGTGGAAGGAGAGCCATGGACCCTGGAGGTGTCCCTCAACAGCCAAGAGCATGGAAGAGAACCTTTGACTGGGCGCCACCTCTTGGAGAAAATGGAAGCTAATCTTACTGAGTTTTCTGCTGGACAAGTAAGGCAGATCGAACAACTTCTACAGCGATATCAGGGAGTGTTTGCACAAGACGATTTTGGGTGCACTCGGGACATTCAGCACGAAATACTCACCGGAAATACTGCTTTCATTCGAGAGAGATATCGGCAGATCCCTCCTCAAATGTACCAGGAGGTGAAAGAGCTGTTGGCCCACATGTTGCGGAACGGTGTGATCCGCGAAAGTCAGAGTCCTTGGGCGGCTCCTATCGTGCTGGTCCGGAAGAAGGATGGTACTCTGAGATTTTGTGTAGACTATCGGAAGCTGAATGCCTGTACAGTACGGGACTCCTATCCACTCCCCCGAATTGAAGAGTCTCTATCTGCGCTAGGAAGCACCAAGTTCTTCTCTTCCCTCGACCTGGCCAGTGGCTATTGGCAGGTCCCAGTAGCTGAGAAGGATCATCCGAAGAAAGCTTTTGTTCTCCCTATGGGCCTGTTTGAGTTCAATCGGATGCCGTTCGGGTTAACAAATGCACTGGGAACCATCCAAAGACTGATGGAGAGATGCTTGGGGGACCTCAACTTTGAAGCCACTTTAATATATCTGGACGATATCATTATCTATTCCGCTACGTTTGAAGATCATCTCCGCCGACTGGAACAAGTGTTAGAATGGCTTCGGAGGCACGGCCTGAAGATTAAGCCTCATAAGTGTAGTCTCTTCAAGCGGGAAATTGAATATCTGGGGCACACTGTGTCCAGTGAGGGAGTGCACCCCACTGCGGAGAAAGTAGCTGTCGTGCAGAAGTGGCCCACACCCGCCAATCTAAGAGAACTGAGGGCATTCCTGGGGCTCGCTGGATACTACCGCAGATTCATTAAAGACTTCGCTAAGATTGCGATCCCGCTCAATGAATTGCTGAGAGGAATGGCTGGGGGAGCCAAGCGGCAGCCCATTCAGTGGGGCCCACGACAAGAAGAGGCATTCCGAGCATTGAAAAGGGCACTAACGGATGCCCCAATTCTGGCCTACGCTGACTTTTCGTAGCCTTTCGTGTTGTACACTGATGGAAGCTTGCATGTGTAGCACCCTGAGGATTCGGCTGCTACAGGGGTATTGCACCTCAACCCAGAGGTGTGGTATTCCACTCCCGGGTAAGGATGGAGTGTGGGACTGAGTCCAGAAAGCTGCATGCACTACACACATCCCATTTCCGGGGAACAGACCAACGGTACTCCCACTTAGAAATGTGCAGGTACGACCGAGTCTGTTCCTGGCTGGAGTGGGAGGGGGGTGGTACATCCCAGTAGTGTAGGGGCAGATAGGGGGAGCAGCCTGGGTAAAGTTAGGAGCTCATTGGGTGCTGGTCACCTGAGCTCACACATAGAGGGAGTATTTAAGGTGGGCACCATCTAAGATCAGGGTCAGTCAGCCACAGTCAGTCAGTCTGTGAGAAGCCAGAGGAGGAGAGCAGAAGAGCAGCCCCAGGCCCAGAGAGAGTGAGAGAGGAGAAGAAAGAGAGACCCAGAGGGGGAAACGAAAAGGAACTCTAAGAACCCACATACAAACACAGGGTGAAGAGTTGGCAAAAGGGAACCGGATCCCAAACTGGTGGGGGCTAAAGCACACCTCAGCCAGAGACCGGAGGCCGTGGGCAGGATCTGCCACGGCCACCCACCACATCCACCCTGAAGGCAAACCACGAGTAGGGTCAGGGAACCCAAGGCCAAGGGTTTCCCAACAGAAGGCCCGAGGGAGCTGGACCTAGGTGGATCCCTGGTGGGGACGGCCAGAAGACAGGACAGGAAGGAGGGCTCAGGGTCACGCTCCGGACTTGCTTGGGGGTTGGCTGAATCCAGGACCTGGTGGACGCAGCACGGCTCGGGTGGTCACTGAAGGCCGGAGTGACCGGAATATCTGCAGTAAGTAAACACCCTGAACTGCACAACCCGACTCTGTCTTGAATTACCATCTATGCTGCACCACCACAACCCCCATCCTCTGCACCTGACCCCCTGAGGCCATACCCCTCCCGTTGGGGGTTATACTATCAAAAGCTGCACCAACACCATCAGCCTCAGCGGACCCTGCTGCAGCGGCGGCCGTAGTGACCGCAATACAACGGGTGGCGTAGTCGACATAAAGAACTTTATAACATCTGTAGGACTGCCACATACTCTGAGCTTGACACCCTGGGCACGGACCGGGTCACAGCCACTCGGAGACTACAACCCCCATCTGATCCGGCTCCGGGTATTCCCCTAAAGAATATGGCCCAGGGGGCGCGTCACATGGACTGGGAGCAGTGCTGGCTCAAGTGCAAGGAGGAAAAGAGCGGGTGATTGAGTATGCCAGCAGGTCGCTCCGCGATACGGAGAAGAATCTGGACAACTACAGTTCGTTCAAGCTGGAGCTACTGGCACTGGTGTAGGCCATGACCGAGAAATTTGCTGAGTACTTGTCGGGATCAGAAGTGCAAGTGCGGACAGATAACAACCCTTTGGCCCACTTGGAGAACGCCAAGCTGGGCGGGCTAGAGCAGCGGTGGGTCGCAAGGATGTCCAAATACCAGTAAAAGATCGCCTATCGGTCCAAGGCTCTGAACACTCATGCAGATGCCCTGTCCCGGGTTACTCAGACGGGCCCGAAGAGTGATAGAGATGAGGAGCTAGAAGGCGACGAGATTCCGGATTTCAGCCAGTTTGCCGCTGTTGTGGTCGACGCCCAGGAGACCAGAGAGGAGCCGTGGCCCACTCAAATCCTGGGCCGCTCTAGAGACGAGTGGATACAGCTGCAACAATCCGACCCAGAGCTGGCAAAGCTGAGAGAATGGGTCGCCCTTGGTCAAAGACCCGACCAGGAAACCAGGGCCGCTTCCCTTCCAACTACCCTACAAATCCTAGGCCAGTGGGAGAGGCTCTTCCTGAAGGATGGTTTGCTATGCCGAAGAATCCAGCTACCTCGAGAGATTGATGTTACCTGGCAGGTGTTAGTTCCAGAGGCGCTGGTAACGCAGCTAGCCGTTGGGAGGCGATACCATATCGGGTGGTGAAGAAGATTCACCCCGACAACCCAGTCTACGAGGTCAGACCCGAAGGGGATGGGGGCCGCGACACCCAGGGTGTTGCACCGTAATATGCTGCTGTTATGTTCTGCTACCAGAGCTAAGGAAAGAGAGGAGATCTGTCCCTACGATAGAACTCAGCTTAATCCCTACGATGTAACAGGGAACCTGATCCTGCGATCAGACCTGCTAAAGTCCTAAGCTAGTCTGTACGGAGACCTATAGATATGGGGAAGGAATCCCTACAAGTACTAAGGACTGGGAGGAAAATGGGACACCTCCTAACAGAAATAGTAGCAGACAGACGAACAAACAAAATATATAGAACAAAGAGGTCCGTAGACCAAGCAAACTAACAGAGTTAGATACAGAGCACAGGCTAGCTAGAAAGTAGTTATACAATGAAGTCCAGCAAAGCCAGAAGGGCGGAGCAGGATTAAATAGGCCAACAAGGTCATGAGACCAGCAAAGGAAAAAACCTAAGAGCAAGGTTCTAACAGCTGCGACCTTGCTCTCCTGAAGCAGAGGCCTGTAACGAAGTTGGGCCTTCAAACGAATTGGCTGAGGTGCCGCATACAGGAACCTTGGAGGAGGAAGAAGGATGGGCCACAATGCAGTTGGGCCCGTCAGAACCGTCGATGCCAACCCCGAGTGGGACCCAGAATGAACCAAGAAGTGACTTGCAATCCCCAGAGGTTGATTCATCGAATATCCCGGAGTCACCTCCGCAGGAGGAGCCCTGCAGAACTGAGCGGGCTAATGCCGGCATTCCTCCTAACCGGTATGCTCAAGAAGAGTTTATCTGGTCTCAGATCCAACAGAAAACGCAGGAGTGTTGCCAACTCCTGTCTGAGCTTGCACTGCCTAGAAAGAGACCTCAATCCTGCAAGAAATCCACTCGCCCGAGGACTGGCGAACAAAAAGGAGGGAGGAATGTAGTAGAGGCGAGAGAGCCTTTAAGAGAACTCTTACATGATGCTTCAAAGATGGAGAGAGACTGCCATCTGCTGGCCAGACAAAGTCAAGCGGAACCAAGATATACAAGAGAAGTTGAAGGGAGAGCAGATTTAGACGCTGGACCCGGTCAGGTGACTTCCAGGAAGGAGTTCCTGGAGATAAGAGGCCAGCGCGCCAAGCCTGAGGAGTTTTTGGCGCCAAGCAACAGAGAGGAGCAGACGTGCTCCCTGCGTGCTGAGAAGCCCCGCGTGACAGGCCTAAGCCGGAGGCCTGCGAGGTGCCACAGCCGGGCGCCCGTGGAAGAGCTCCAGATCCCTCACAGATGTGACCCGAGTTCTGTGCCTGCTGAGGAGAGTCAGAACCTGCTTGCGGTGCTGAGTGAGTTCGCGGAACTCACGTGGTGTCTCCCATGATCTAGGGCACCACATTACTTTGAGAGACTTCGTATTTTGCTAATATTTCAAATTACCGTTCAATACCCTTGTTGTTATCCCCTTGTTCAAAATACCTGTTTTATATATACATAAACTGTTTATATTCATCTCCGACTGTCCCTGCCTTGTGTCTCTGTGCGTTGCATTCCGGCACCTGCATTACATTTATATCATTGTTTTTTTGTCATCTGATTCTGTAAGTATTGCTCCTGCATAATCTGCCTCAATAACAATCTTTTGTTCACATTAATCTCTTAAATAAAAGTATAAGTTTCCAGCTTACATTTTCAGGAGAATCACAGACTAAGCTTCGGAGAGAAACATGATGGCAGTGAGATCCCGATGCTGTGAGATCCTCTGCTCAGGTGTGATTGCAGAGATCCATTGTAAGGGTGGGAGCAGAATGAGGGTTCAGGAGTCAGAGATGATAGATGGCGCTCATTATTTCAGACCCTAAGATTAGACTTTGAGCCCCTGAGGACAAGGATGATTAGTGAAGGTCTCTTCTCTGTACAGGATTATGAAATCTATTGTTGCTAATATTACGTCATAAATAATATCATAAACAGGAATTAACCATATTAAAAGGCAAGGTAACATTTTAGAGGATTTACTACTAAAAATGTGTCTGAATCCTGGTTAAATGTTTCAAAAAACGACAGTCCACCATAATTATTCCATATTTCTGACACTTTTGCATCTCTACAGACACTTAAAAGGAAGCGTGACTAAGTAATAAAATGAACCAGACGTATTATTGGCAAGTTCCTGTAAAATATTCATGAAAAGAAAACTAACCAAGAGTTAAAATAAGTATAGAAATTCTTGCAAAATACGCTAAAGCTTTCACATGGCGCTCACTGCTGGGTCAGTTTGGTGCATGTTCTATGTCATCCATGTTTCCTAAACTTTAGTCAGAATTGGTAAATCTGCCCAATTTTGTCTCTGATGACATGTCTGCCGTGTATCAAAAAAAGCCAGATGTTTATGGAATAAATAGTAATTAGAGGATAATATGAGATGATTGTCAGCCCTGCATTACCAGCTGTTTATGGAGTGTGAAGCTGACAGGGAATTAAGATGTCCACCACCATTAACACGGAAGGTGTCATGATACAATCATCTCTGTTGGGCTGGTCTGCTGAAATGTCAAATAAAAATCTCATTCTGTACTTCTTGAAATTTGCAAATTTTGAGAGATTGATTTTATGTGCAGATTATCCTCACATTGCAGCTATAAAATGTTATGGACGGGACAGCATGAAGCAGAGAACCAAGAAGAATGATGTCGTATGATTTGTGGGAAGTATTTCAGGAGACCAGGAAATTCCTGCAGAATAAGGGAGAATAATCAATTCTGTCCAAGAGTCACCTGCCCAGGACAACTATAGACCTGACTCATGAGCTGCCTGGACCGAGCTCTGACTATGAAGACCTCAGTGGAAGAACACGACCAGCTTCACGTATCTTCACGCCATGTTTGGCCTCTACATCTGAACACATAGAAAACACAGCAGAGTCTTTTCTACCAAATGACAAAAAAAAAAGAACTTAGGCAGCAATTTGACTCGAAACAAGTACAATTCTGAAAAGAGCATCTGGCCCAGTTCTATAGTCACTCCAACATGTTCTGCAGCCACATAATTAGGAGTAAAAGCATTTTCTCTACAATCTCATAACCTGACGATGGCATATCCCATGAGAGAAGTCCTGGGTTCTTAGTTGAGCTGTAAGTCCCCATTAGGAATTTTTACACAGCGATATGAAGCTGTAGATATACACGCAGGCAAAAGCGAGAGTCCATATGAAAGCAGACAGATGACAACATTTTCTTCTACTATTGAGGTTAATTTAAAAAAATAAATAAATGGCAGCCATGATGAGAGAGTGTGTACGGATGGGCACCGTTTAGACACCTTTCGTATTGTGTAACCTAACCATGAGATCCAAGAGTGTGAACATTCCTCAGGCAATGTTTGTGCCAGACGGTCATCTCCTCCAATCTTCCATATTTGGCTTCACCTCGCTTCTGTCTGGTGAACAGTTTGAAATCGGAGCAAGTAAAATAGTTATTTAACTGCAACTCCAAGGTGTATGGATAAATGTCTTTAGCTGGTCGAAGACTTCCTTTAGTTAGAGCCAGTATTATTGAATAATTGTGTAGCCTGCCACAAACCAATGCAACGCCCCCTGTGGCTTTATATCTACAGTAGAAATGATGGATTGACGCATGAAACTTGTTTCATCGTTATTCCTTTTTTGTTGTTTAGTTAATAAGAACAACTGTGTTCAGATACTCAACTAAGACAGGACAGATGGCGAAAATGGCCATTCACTGGCCAATAACCTCAATGATTCGGTAGTTTTCCATCCATCTAAATAATAATGCCGAAATAGATGATCAATAAAATTATACATTGTTCCTCATTGTTTATGAAAACCTGCCCTTACAGTCATATTCCTAGCAGCAGGGGCACGAGGCATTTCTGCTTAGCACACAGTTCTCACTGGACATCTCAATCCTCTGGGAATGCGGATTGTCAGGATGGAAATGGTCATCAGTAGAGGTGAGCGAACCTTTAAATGTTTGGTTCATCTCAGCTCTGCGAACTTACCGATGTTTGCCGAATAAGTCGTCGAATGTTCGATGAACCTGCCGAACCCCATTGGATTCGATGGGAGGCAAAACCAAACGCATACACAACACCTTCAAACGGTCCCAAAAGCTACCAAAACAGCTCGAATTAGGGGCAGACACCAGGAAAAGTGGCATCAATTCACCCACAGTACAAATTTTGTAATGGCACAGCAGCAGTCAGCCATGGACCATGCATGAGGTATCAGGGTCTGGGCCATGCATGAGGTATCAGGGTCTGGGCCAGCATTTACAGCTTTAAATTGAACTTCAAATTAAGACGAGGTGGGTGAGGGATCGGTGTAGACCCGCTGTGCTGGGAGCCCTGATACCACATGCAATAGCTCATCCTGCTTTTATGCTCAGCCACACTCAGATGGCAGAAAAATCAGCTTCATAGATTAGTATTGGTACAAAAATTTAAGGTTGGTAACACGGATAGTTGACTGAAAGTAAGTGGAGGCCTGCCGGATTGGAGGCTTACTGCTACAGGCAACACACATTAAGGAGACCCAACCAGGAGTCTCCCCATTTCCAAAAAATAAAGGCTGACACCACCAAAGTAGCATCAATTTCACTAAAGTAGAAGTAGTATAATGGGGACCGACACCTCTTCCACGACAGCCAAACCAGCAGATGGAGACCCAATCAGGAGTCTTCAAATTTAAAAAAAAATAGGGGCAGACACCACCAAATTGGCATCAGTTTCACCAAAGTAGAACTAGTATAATGGGGACCGACACCTCTTCCACTACAGCCAACCCAGCAGATGGAGACCCAACCAGGAGTCTGCACATTTCCATAAATTATTATTGCTAACAGCTGCAGCAGATATCACAGACTGCAATTATGCAAGATCAATGCAGCACACTAAAAACTACAACATCGCCTACAGTCTGCGATTGGGGTGCAAAAGTCCTTGGAGATCCATGACTTGTTCATTTTGTTGAAAGTTAGGCGGTCTACACTTTCAAGGGACAGCCAGCTGCGCTTATCCGTCAGGACAGCAGTGCTGAAGATATATTCTGAGAGAATTCTGGTTGCCAGGCATGAAAAAACCTCTAAGGCATGAGAAGTGAGCTCAAGCCCCTCTTCCATTTTTGAAGAACAAAATGTAAAATGGTCCAAACCCTCCATGATATTGATATTGAGCTCTAGATACTCCTGCACCATCCTCTCCAGTCATTCACCACGTGTCAGACTTGTATTGTGCTGGTGCACGAGATGTTGTAAAAAATGTGTGAAAGGACTCACAGAAATTGCTTCTGCCACTTACGCTGCTGCTAATGTTTTGGCGTTGATGAATTGACATGCCAGAGGTTGGAAGTCTAGAGCTTGCGATGTACACTGTGAGCCTCACTGCTATCTTGGGGAAAACCTCTGTTAAGGTTGCTTAAAAGCTTGTTTTGATATTCCAGTATTAGTGGGTCCCTTTCCAGGGTGGGAAGCATATGGCAAAATTTACTCTTATAACGTGGATCTAACAGAGTGGCAACACAGTAGTCAGCACTATTTTGAATCCTAAGTATACGGGGATTATGTGCAGCAAGAAGGCGCTCATATGTCGGACTCTTCCAGGAGGTCCAAGCCCATGGTGTGTTGGTGGCTGGGTAACACTGAAGCTTGTTTCCTCCATCCCCTCCCACCAAGCACGAACAACAGCAAGGGGATGATTATCATCTTCATCTCCTCACTGGTGCTCGCCCATAACCTCTTCCTCCTCCATTTGTTCCTTGGCTCCTGCACCTTCACTAACAGTTTTTCTGGTATGACCAGCCCCCCTCGATCGCTGTAATCCACCGTCCCTTGGCACCTGCCTGTGTGATGACAGTGTGGAACTAAGAGACATTGTTATCCCTTCCGTATCCTCCTCTACTTCCTCCTCTTCTTCTGGGACGACCACCTCCTCACGCAGGCTATTCAAAGTCTGCTCCAGCATGTAGATGACCGGAATAGTGATGCTGATGACGGCATCGTCAGCGCTAACAATCTTAGTAGCCATTTCAAAACTATGCAAAAGAGGTCCTTAATCTGTGCCCACTCCGTAAAACGTGATTTGCCCCACGTCCGCACTGCGTTGGCCCAGGCTATACGACCTAACATATTGTATCAGGGCTCGTCGCTGATGACACAGTTGCTGCCACATGTGCAGAGTGGAATTCCACAGTGTCGGCACATTGTATATCAACTGGTTAACTAGCAAAGACAAAGACCTCTGTATCGATGAAAGTCGATAACCTTAGGGGTGTGGACGGCGGAAGTGAGCACATAGCTTCTGTGCTTTTTGCAGCAGCACAAGAAGGCCAGGACAGTGGCGGAGAAATTGCTGTACCACCAGGTTGAGGATGTGAGCCATGCCAGGCACGTGTGTGAGCTTGCCCCGGCGTAAGGTAGCCACCAGGTTCGCACCGTTATCGCACACGGCCTTCCTTGGATCCAAGTTCAATGGAGACAACCATTGCTTAAACTCGGCCTGGAGAGCTGTCCACAACTCTTCAGCTGTATGCGATCTCAAAGGCACATTAGTTTTAACACTGCCTGATTGTGGTGAGCCTGGCTGCGCAGTAAGAAGGTGGTAGGGATTCACTCTACACTGTTGGAACGTCTGAGGTTGAGGGCGCAGGTGGAGGCCCTAGAGGAGGTGGAGGAGGCAGAATCAGTGGAGAAAGTGTTAAATACAGAATTTTGTCTTGCAAGCCTTGGGGATTCCAAGACGTGTGGAGCAGCCCCTTCCCTGCCTGCCCCTACAGCCACAAGAGTCACCCAGTGCCCAGTCAGCGAGATGTAATGCCCCTGGCCATGCTTACTCGTCCAGGTGTCTGTGGTGCAATGCACCCTGGCAGACATAGATTTAGTCAAGGAATAGGTGATGTTGTCTGCGAAATGCTGGTGTAGTGCAGATACAGCTTCCTTAGAGAAGTAATGGCAACCGGGCAACTGGTACTGGGGGACTGCAACGGCCATCAGCTTTCAGAAACTGTCTGCATCTACCAGGCGAAAAGGCAGCATTTCCTTGGCCAATAGATTGGAGATGGTGGAGTTCAACCTCTTAGCTTTGTCATGTGTAGAAGGAAACAATCTTTTATGTGACCAAAACTGCGGGGCCGAGGGCTGTCTGCAGTGCTGAGAGGGCAGAGTAGGGTGAATACAACAAACTGTTGAACCGTGAGTGAGGTACAGAAGGAGATGTTACGGTGGATTGAGAAAGATATGGTGTGCTCATTGAAGCAAAAACAGCAGGCATGTTCTCTTCCATTACAGCTGATGGGCTCTCACTCAGCCTGACTGGAGGGGGTAAACAAGTGGAGGTTCTGCGGTTGGAGATCTGTGTGACAACACTTGGCATGGTGACAGAGGAGGAGGAAGTTGATGGGAAGGCCTATGGTTGGGGAGGCCCGCTGGATCGCATGTTAACTCAGGGACATTGCCAGAGTAACACATGTTGATCGTGCATGTGACGGTTCATGCATGTAGTATTCAAGTTATTGCACTTTTTTCTTCTACTGAGCCTTTTTTTGCAAAGTTGGCAGATAACTTGAGTTGGCTCATCCTTTATGGTGTCAAAAAGGCCCAGGCTAGGCAACCCTTGCTGCCCCTGCGAGCTGCAGACCAGCGACCGCTGCTGGCCACAGCCACTGCTAAGGATGCAGTGCTCATTGTGGTTGCATCACTCCGTGTCTGTACCGTAGAGCACAACGTAACCTCCTTGTCTTCCTCCTCCTCCACCTCCTCAGATGAGCTACTCAGCTGTGTGCCTCTGGGTTCACACCAAGTGGGATCCACAACCTCATCATCATCCTCTCTGTTCTCCCATTCCTTGCCATGAGAGTCACCCTCCTCCTCTTCCTGCCCTTACAGCACAGTGCAGTCTGCGTGAGCCTTAGTGTGAAGACCTGGAGTTTTCCGTGGGCGTAACACTACTCAGACAACACAGGGTGCAGGTAAACCAATGTGGCAATACTTTATTGAACCACAAAGCGGACAATGAACAGACAGAACAGTCCAAGCAAGTACCCAAGATGGTGCAAATAACAGAGTCCTCACCCTTCCGCTGGTCCGCCGAGAATAGAGTAGCTATTGGCGGGACCCAAAAGAGAGAAGGTAAGGACAAGCTTAGAAAACTAGCCGAGAGCAGTGAAGTCTGGGGCCAGGTGAACTGATTGTCCCAATGTGGATTCTTCAAGATGTCTCTGAGGGTTCAGCAATGGTCAATGGATTCAATCTGTATTTCTTCAGCTGGGCCGAAGTCCCCTAAGTTGGTATGCTGTAGAATGACACCGACTAGAGGCAGAGACCCCCTTTTTATAGATCACAATTGTCTTTGCAGCCATCATTCATAGGTCAAGGGTCAGGGCTGAATGTAGAAAGAGCTCATGACTCATTGTTTGAGCATTTAATCAACTTGCATAGTTTCTCATCCATTTCTCGGCAAATCAACGTCTCCCTGGGCTGGTATAATACGTAATCAGTAGTGATGAGCGAACGTGCTCGCCACTGCTCGGTACTCGCCCGAGCATCTCACTGCTCGAGATGCTCGGCACCCTGCGAGTGTTTCCTGGTTGCTCAGGCGGGAGCTCGGGTCCCCTCCCTGCATGTTTGGGGCTCTTTAGAGAGCCAATGAACATGCAGGGATTGCCTGCCACACACTGTAATGCCGTAGCCATGTTGGTTGTGGCATTACAGTGATTGGCTGGCCGCACAGCATCATCAGGTGTATATAAGACCTGGCGCCGCCATGCTCGTCATAGTCTACCCTGGAATCAGGCAGAGTAGGGAGAGCTGCTGCTGCGTCAGCGAGAGATTTACTTGTTTAGAGTTAGTATAGGTATTCCACAACATATATCTATAATATCCATCTGAACTAACAGTCCTTCTGAGGACTAATCCAGCTACATATAATCAGTGGTGATAGCAGGAATTAGGCAGTCAGTGTATGTGGCAGACTGCAGTGCATATAGCAAGAGGGTTAATTGAACGTCTTGTTAGTCTAGGTATTCCGCAACATATATTGCCAGAAAGTCAGGAGGAGGACCAGGGTTCAGAAGTGGAAGATGAAGTGGTGGACGATGAAGTCACTGACTCAACCTGGCAAGGTGACATGCAGAGCGAGGACAGCGGCACACAGGGGGAAGGAGGCATAGCACCACAACAGGCAAGAACAAGCAGTGTGATGGCTGCAGACAGAAGGCGGGCAACTGTTCCCCGTAACATCAACACGACGGAAGTTGCCAGTACAACTGTTAGGTCTTCCCGAGTCTGGTTGTTTTTTAAAGACTCTGCCGATAACCCCGAAAAGGCCATTTGCACCACCTGCCAGGCCAGCATTAGAAAGGGTAGCAAAACTAGCAGCCTGACCACCACCAGCACGATCAGGCACATGGCAGCAAAGCACCCGACTAAGTGGGCCGAAACCACGGGTCCAGCAACAGTGTCTGCGGGTGACACCACTGCTTGTTCTGCTGTTGTGCATGCACTCCAATCCCCTGTCCATGGCGCATGCCAAGCTGCCTCCCGCCCTGCACCTGTCATTGAACACTCTCAACTAGCACCATCAGCAAGCACGTCCTTGTCCCAGCTCAGCGTTCAGTTGTCCTTGGAACGCAAGCACAAATACGCAGCTTTACAGGCCACACTACTAAATTGACACATTTTGCGAATGCTTGCTCTCGAAATGTTGCCTTTTAGGCTCTTGGAGACGGAAGCTTTCCGCAACCTGATGGCGGAGGCCGTCCCTCGGTACTCAGTCCCCAGCCACCATTATTTCTCCTGATGTGCCGTCCCCACATTACACAAGCACGTGTCCCACAACATTAGCCGTGCCCTCAACAATGCAGTTACTAGGAAACTCCACCTAACCACGGACACGTAGACAAGTGCTTGTGGGCAGGGACGGTACATCTTGCTGATGGCACACTGGGTTAACATAGTGGAAGCCGAGACCCAGTCGACCTTGGGACGGAACACGTCCTCCCGACGCCGAGGATTGCGGGTCCTGGGTCAGTCAGGGGTGCCCCCACATTCTACAGCTCCTGCACCTCCTCCTCTTCACCATCTATCTCCGAAATGTCCACATTAGTCGCACGCTGGAAGCACTGCAGCACTGCCTCAGCCAAGCGGAAACAGGCTGTGCTGAAGCTATTATTCTTAGGTGACAAACCACACAACGCTGAAGAGTTTTGGACAGAAAGAGCAGGCAGATCTGTGGCTGACACAGCTGAACCTACAGCCAGGCATGGTCGTGTGTAACAATGGCCAGAACCTGGTGTCAGCTCTGAGGCGAGGTGAGCTCACACACGTACCATACCTGGCCCATGTGCTTAACCTCATGGTTCAGCAATTTCACAAAACCTACCCGGATCTGTCGGATCTGCTTGTTAAAGTACGCCGCCTGTGTGCCCATTTTAGAAAGTCAGCTACAGCTTCCGCCGCCCTTGCCGTACTTCAGCAGCGTTTGCAGCTTCCGGCATTGTCATTGGGTGACAATGAGGAAGAGGAGGAGGAGGAAGAACAGGAGCTAGTTTCCTGCGCTATAGATGTTACTACCTGCACAACTGCAATACCGTCTGTTCATCGTGGATGTCCTGAAGACAGGGAGGAGGAGGATGAGGAGGAGAGCATGGTCAGTCATCCTCTTGGCGAGGACACGGAAGTCTTGCCTCTTTGCAGTCTGGCACACATGACTGAGTTTATGTTATGCAGCCTTTCCCATGAATTTCGCGTTGTCCAAATTTTGTGTGACATTCATTACTGGTTGGTGACGCTTCTAGACCCATGCTACAGGGAGAACTTCATGTCTCTTATTCATTTGCAGGACAGTCCTAATAAAATGGGGCAGTACGAGAAAGCCCTTGTTGCGGAATTAGTGAAAAAATTCCCATCTGAAAACGCTGGCGGCAGAGGTCACAGTTCGTTGGACAACCAAGAGTACAGGCGAGAGAGACACAAATGCAATCTAGCAGAGGCAGGGGAACACTGTCAAAGTTCTGGGACAGTTTTCTCAGACCCTCCCATCGCACAGGCCCTGAGGCGTGGGGTACTCTCACAAGGAGTGCAAAGTTTTAGAAGATGGTGAGGGAGTACCTTGCTGACTGTACCAACGTCCTCTGTGATTCCGCTGTGCCTTATAATTATTGAGTATCCAAGATGGACACGTGGCATGACCTGGCTCTCTACACCTTGGAGATCCTGGCCACCCCTGCCGCTAGCGTTTTGTCAGAGCGGATTTTTAGTGCCGCCGGTGGAATTATAACCGATAGGCGCATTCACCTGTCAACTGAAAATGCTGACAGGCTGACTCTTATAAAAATGAACAAGGGCTGGAATGGGCCAGACTTCTCAACACCACCGAATGATAGCAGCGCAACATAAACTCAAATACAGTGTCTTTTTTTGGGGAGGTCTAACTCTATTCGCATGCACCTCTGTCTTCACATCCAGACATGGGTATACGCTTTCTTATTTTGTCTATTTGTTCTTGTCCCCCTCATCCTCCTCCTCCTCCACCACTATATCACCACCATATGTACCATATCAACATATCTACATCTCTTGCAAGGGGCATTGGAGTTCCTCCAAACTTTTGGCAGCCGTTGCTCCACTGCACAAGCAAACACTATGGGAGACGCACTTCCTAATAATGAGAACATTTGTTTTAGGAGGCTCTCTGACCTCTACGTCTCTTGCAAGGGGCATTGGAGTGCCTCTAAACTTTGGCAACATTTGCTTCACTGCATAGGCAAACACTATGGGAGACCCACTTCTTAATAATGAGAACATTGTTTTTAGGAGGCTCTCTGACCTCTACATCTCTTGCAAGGGGCATTGGAGTCCCTCCAAATTTTTGGTAGCCGTTGCTTCACTGCATAGGCAAACACTATGGGAGACCCACTTCCTGTTAGAACCCTCCTGTTTGTTTTTTCCATCTTATGTTTTGCGGTCACGCGACCATCTGCCTCTATATTCCAGCTCTGCCTTTTTGGCTGTGCTGGACTTCAGTGTTGTTTGACTGTTTTGCTAGCCAGGTGCTTCTGTGCCTATCTCTCAGTTTGCTTGGTCCTTTAGGGACCTCTAGTACCTTTTTGTCAGTTTATCTTTTGTGTTTTGCAACAACTTTCTCTGTTCAGGAGGTGTCCCTTTTTTGTTTCAGTCCTTAGTTCTTTTAGGGACCCCTTTCCTTCATTCTATAGGTCTTCATTCAGACTAGCCTAGGACTAAGGCGAGTCTGTTCGCTAGGAACAGGCAGCCCGCTACATCGTAGGCATTCAGCTTAGTCTTACTGTAGGGGAAGCTTTCCCCTTCTTTCCTTAGTACTTGTTTGCAGATCATAACAGTAAGTCCAGCCCAAAAAATTAAGGAAATATTTATACGGGGATCAGTATGACTTCCGTCCAGGATTTGGCTCAATGCTTTCAGGGGTTGACTCTGGAGGTGGCCGAACTCCAGCAACAAGTGAGTAGCTGTTCCAGAGCGCATTTCGTGGAACCCAAGGTAGGACTGCCAGATGTTTTTTATGGTAAACAGCAATATTTTTTTTCCTTTAAAAATGCTTGTTTGTTATATTTTCATTTGAGACCAAGGTCCTCTGGGAATGACTCACAGGGCATTGGTTTTATTATGTCACTTTTGTACAATGAACCACAAGGGTGGGCCTTTTCTCTTCAACCTAATGATCCATGTTTGGTAGAAGAGTTTTTTTCTGCTATGGGTCTATTATATGACGATCCTGATTGAATCTCATCTGCTGAGGCAGAACTAAGGCATTTGAATCAGGGGTCAGATGATGCTGAGATTTATTGCACACACTTTAGAAGGTTGGCTTCTGAAGTCAGATGGAATGATCTTGCTCTGAAATCTCTATTTCTTGCTGGTCTGAGAGAAAGGGTTAAGGATTTGCTAATTGCATTCCCTGCACCTGAGACTCTGCAGGGTGCCATGCAATTAGATGTTCGTGTGGATAGGAGGCTGAGATCTAGGCAGAATGAGGTAAAGACTCCTGTAATGCCAGGTTCTAGTCCCCAGAAAATCTGCTCAGACGGCGGAGAACCTATGGAGGTTGGGGTGATGTCGCTCCGCTCTCAGGAAAGAGACCGGACGTTCGCCGAGGGATTGTGTCTTTATTGTGGTAAAGCTGACCATTTGATTAAGTATTGTGAGCTTCGTTTAAGTAAAGAAAAAAAAAGGTAAATTACGCCTGTATAGCTTGTTTATGCCCTGCAGGAGTATTTCTATCAGGGAGTACTACTCTGCAGGAAAATTTGATTGAATTTCAGGTATTTGTGGATTGTGGTTCAACACGTAATGTGATTGATAAAGGGTTTTTGGAAAAACTTAAATTGAAATCCAAACCTTTGTCATCACCTATTTCTGTGGTTGCAATTGATAACACTCCCTTGAAATGTATTACTCAGAAGGTTGCTGCATTTCCCCTCACTATCAATGGTCTTCACCAAGAAATTTTGGACTTGGTTGTATTAGATAATTTACCCTCTCCGGTCGTTCTAGGATTGCCTTGGTTAAAACTGCACAATCCTTTGCTGGACTGGTCTACTAATATGATAAAGTCTTGGAGTCCGAAATGCTATGATAAATGCTGTAATGGTCGCATTGCGGCTGTGGGAAAAGGGGAATTACCGGTACCTATTCAAGATTTTTGGAGGGTTTTTTCGGAGGAGGAGTCACAAGTTTTACCTCCTCATAGGGATTATGATTGCGCCATTGAGTTTGTTCCAGGTGCTACTCTTCCCAAGAGTCACTTGTTTAATCTGACTTTCCCTGAAAGAAAGGCCTTGGAGGAGTACATACAGACTAGCCTGGCTGCTGGTCACATTAGACCTTCTAAGTCGCCTGTGGCAGTTGGATTTTTCTTTGTTAAAAAAAAGGACGGGGGTTTGTGTCCATGTCTGGATTTTTGTGAAATTAATAAGATTACCGTATGCAATTCCTACCCATTGCCGTTATTTCCTGACTTGTTTAACCAGTTAGTGGGGGCCAAGTGGTTCTCTAAGATTGATCTCCGGGGGGCATACAATTTGTTACGAGTGAAGGAGGGTGATGAATGGAAAACTGCTTTTAACACTCTGGTAGGTCATTTTGAGAATCTGGTGATGCCTTTTGGTCTTACCAATGCACCTGCATTTTTTCAGAACCTTATTAATGACATCCTGAGACCTTTGATTGGTAAGAATGTGGTTGTGTATTTGGTGACAGATCTGGAGTCCCATTGGCAGAGTGTACGTGAAGTTTTGCAGTTATTGAGTGAAAATTCACTCTTTGCTAAGCTGGAGAAATGTGAGTTCGCTGTGCAGAAAATTAGTTTTTTGGGCTACATTGTCTCTAGCGAGGGCTTTGAGATGGACCCGGTGAAGGTTCAGGCTGTGCAGGAATGGCCTAGGCCTATTGTTTTGAAATCTACACAGAGATTTTTGGGTTTTGCCAATTATTACAGGAAATTCATTAAGAATTTTTCTGTAATTGTTAAGCCTCTAACCGATCTCACCAGGAAAGGTGCGAATACGGTCCAATGGACTACTGAGGCCATTGAAGCATTTAAGTATCTCAAAGAGAGATTCAGTTCAGCCCCTATCCTTATGCAGCCTGATGAGACCAAGCCTTTTTTGGTCGAGGTCGATGCTTCATCGGTGGGGGTCGGAGCAGTTTTGTCTCAAGAGAACAGGGATGGAGTACATCCTTGTGCCTTCTTTTCGAAATTTTTTTCGGAAACTGACTTGAATTATGATGTTGGAAATCGGGAGTTGCTGGCTATTAAACTCGCGTTTGGCATCATTTCTTGGAAGGCGCTAGATTTCCTATTCGGGTTTTCACTCGTCAAGCTAGGTGGGCACTTTTTTTTTCTCGGTTTCATTTTTCTGTTACCTATATCGCTGGTACTAAGGATGTTAAAGCCGATGCTATATCTTGCAGCTTCTCTCCTGCGGTCGGTTCCGAGGAGGAGGAGAACATTTTACAGAAAGGAGTTGTGGTGTCGGCATTGGACTCCGTTTTGGAGAATTGGATTCTAAAAGCTTAAGATGATGCTCCATCTAACACTCCTCATGGGAACCTTTAGGAGAGACTTGTTTGTGGAGTGTCATGAGTCTCGGTTGCCAAGTCATCCAGGAATTTCTGAGACTAAGAGACTTATCAGTCGCAGTTTTTGGTGGCATGGATGGCAGAAAGAAGTCATCAATAGAGATGAGCGTTGTTCTACTCGAACTGTTCGCCAATCTCAAATTCGAGCTGTTTTGGGCGGTGTTCGAGCCGTTCGGCGAACACGAACAATTTGAGAAAAATTCGGCTGTTCGAGGTTATGTTCGATAACTGTTCGTGCACCAAAATCATAACTGGATTTTTTCTCAGTAATGATGAAAATTAATGTTAATACGCAGTTTGAGTGTACAGCGGGGTGGGGGGAGGGGCAGGGGATGGATCTCTGCAGGAATAATGAAGATCTCCATTTTTTTTTTCTTTCCCGCATTTGCAGTGGGGAGGTGCAATCTGTCAGCCTATCAGCAGCGCACACACGGAGCGAAGTGCTTTTTTTCACACAAGCAAGGGCATGTGTGATTGGCAGTGTATGTCACATGTCCTTGCCCTATAAGACCCAGCCATTTTCCCCGTCGCCACCATTTTCTCACTGCTGCAGCTGCGTGTTAGACGGCACCGCTGTTGCTGTGTGCGCTATACCTTGTTAATTTCAAGCCAATTTTCGCACAAATATACAGATAGCTTGGGAGTAGGGAATAGTTGTGATTGCAGTCCTTTTAAGGACTAGGTTACAGCATTTCCTACGACTTTTATCAGGCAGGTCTGTGCTCTTAAATAGATAGATTGTGGGAGTAAAGACTAATTGTAATTGGAGTCCTTTTCAGGACTAGGTTACATCAGTTCCTATCAGTTTTTGCCAGGCAGGTCTGTGCCAGTGCTGTGCAAGTTTTTTTCACAGCATTTGGCTGAATCTAGCAAAGCTAATCCTTTTTGGCCTATTGCAGAGTGTGTTAGTCAGTGGAGTAGCCTATCTGTGTTGCAAGATATACCACCTGTGTATAGAATACCAATTTTTTTACTGCACCTAGTGAAGTAAAATGTTTTGGGCATAGCATCATTCTATTAGTCCATCTATACTGACCTCCATCAGGTTGCAAACTGAATATAATTTTTTTCTGCATCTAGCTCTGAAAAAATATTTGGGCTTCTAGCGGTGTGTGGGACTTGGTCTATTAGTCCATCTATACTGACCTCCATCAGGTTGCAAATTAAAAATAATTTTTTTCTGCATCTAGCTCTGAAAAAATATTTGGGCTTCTAGCAGTGTGTGGGACTTGGTCTATTAGTCCATCTATACTGACCTCCATCAGGTTGCAAATTAAAAATAATTTTTTTCTTCATTTATCTCTGAAAAAATATTTTGGCTTCTAGCAGCGTGTGGGACTTGTTCTATTAGTCCATCTATACTGACCTCCATCAGGTTGCAAATTAAAAATAATTTTTTTCTGCATCTAGCTCTGAAAAAATATTTGGGCTTCTAGCAGTGTGTGGGACTTGGTCTATTAGTCCATCTATACTGACCTCCATCAGGTTGCAAATTAAAAATAATTTTTTTCTGCATCTAGCTCTGAAAAAATATTTGGGCTTCTAGCAGCGTGTGGGACTTGTTCTATTAGTCCATCTATACTGACCTCCATCAGGTTGCAAATTAAAAATAATTTTTTTCTGCATCTAGCTCTGAAAAAATATTTGGGCTTCTAGCAGTGTGTGGGACTTGGTCTATTAGTCCATCTATACTGACCTCCATCAGGTTGCAAATTAAAAATAATTTTTTTCTGCATCTAGCTCTGAAAAAATATTTGGGCTTCTAGCAGTGTGTGGGACTTGGTCTATTAGTCCATCTATACTGACCTCCATCAGGTTGCAAATTAAAAATAATTTTTTTCTTCATTTATCTCTGAAAAAATATTTGGGCTTCTAGCTGTGTGTGGGACTTGGTCTATTAGTCCATCTATACTGACCTCCATCAGGTTGCAAATTAAAAATAATTTTTTTCTGCATCTAGCCCAGCCAATAGTTTTGGCCTAATACCACAGTTTGGCCACTCAGCTCTGCTCGGTTACCATCCATTGTTTTTTTGTGCAAACAACTCCAGAGTTGTGAATTAGTTAACCACCAAAATGAGTGGAAAAAGGCCTGCTGCTGGTGGAAAGGGGAATAGGCGTGTTGGGAAGGGGAAAAAAGGTTGTGTCCGTGGGGTAGGTGCAGAAGAAAGACCATCTTCCAGCCAAACTAAAATGTCTACTTCTTTTAGCGGACAATGTGATAAGATCCCTTTCTTACGGCCACGCCAATCGCTACAAATTCCAGATGAGGCACAAAAACAGCAGGTGCTTCAACGGATATCAAGTGCTCCTTTAAGTGGGCTCTCCTCCACATCAACTTCAACATCACAAATACTCCAGTCCTCAAAGGTGTCACCCAAATCGCACTTGCTTCCTCACAGCTCCCAAATCTCCAGCTGCCCGTCTGAGTATGAGGTAGAACAGATGGTTGAGTCTGCAGAGCTGTTTACTCATACTATAGCCTGGGAATCAGAGGTCGACTCCAGCGCTTCTGTGAATCCAGACGAGGAAATGATCTGCACTGATGCCCAGAATCTTTATGAGTCGGATCCAGAACCAGACGCAGAAGGTTCTGACCATAATGTAGACCCTCATTCCCAAACTGTAACTCCTGTTGGTGGAGACAATGAGGAAGACGATGATAAGACTCAAATACCTGATTGGAGCGACAACTTTAGTTTTTTGTCAGGGCAGGAACAGGTTGGCTCTGAGGACGACGGGTGTGATAACGCACAGGGTGATGATGATGAGGTCGGAGATCCCACTTACTGTCAACCCACAGTCAGCCAAGAGATGAGGTCAGCAGAGGAGGTGGAGGAAGATGCTAGTGACGACGAGGTCAGGTTGCGCCTTCCTGGACAGAGACGTAGTACTGGAAGCACGTCAACAACTGCATCCTCAAACACAACTCTGCCTCTCACCACAAGTCGTGGTGGCTCTTCAGGTCGCATGGGTGCTAAGCCTTGCATAGCCTGGGCATTTTTTCAGATCGATAAAGATGACCCAACTCGTGTTATCTGTAACATTTGTCAGCAAAAGCTAAGTAGAGGCCAAAAAATACATAGTTTGAGTACTTCATGCATGAACCGGCACATGGACATGAAGCATAAGTTGCAGTGGGAAGCTCAGTGTGCTACAATGCGGCCTAGCCGGCCGGGCCAACCACCGTCTGCCATATCTTGTGCATCCGCGGCCTCTTCATCCTCTGTGACTGGGGGGACAGCAGTCACACCTGTTTTGGGGCGCAGACCTGCCACCTCTTTACCCGCAACAGCCAGCGTGATTGGCAGGTCATCATTTTCTTTGGAGGTGGTAACACCAGCTGGTGTTGAGCGCTGTCCGACATCGATAGCACCACCTTTGGATCAAGGCAACCTAACATGTCCGCCTGCATCTTCCTCACAGACCGGCAGTTTGCCGGGGACACCCTTATCAACCCCGTCTAAGCACAATAGCCAGCCCTCGGTCCCTCAGATGTGGACAAGTAAAAGACCATTTCCTCCTAGCCATGAGAAAGCTAAGAGGTTGAATTTCACCATCTGCAAGCTCTTGGCTACAGAAATGCTGCCTTTCCGCCTGGTGGACACAGAGGATTTTCGAGACCTTATGTCCGTCGCAGTGCCCCAGTACCAGATGCCCAGTCGGCACTACTTCTCAAAGAAAGGTGTGCCTGCGCTCCACCAGCATGTCGCACACAACATCACCGCTTCTTTGAGAAACTCTGTGTGTGACAGGGTGCATTTCACCACAGACACTTGGACGAGTAGGCATGGACAGGGGCGTTACATGTCGCTGACTGGGCACTGGGTAACTATGGTGACAGCAGGACAAGGGGCTGCTGTCCAAGTCTTGCCGTCCCCACGAGTTGTGCGTCAATCCTCTTTATGTCAAAGTTCCTCCACTGCTTCTGCCTCCTCAACCTCCTCTCGGTCTTCCACCTGCACCCAAAGCCTGTCTGGTCATGCCACAAGCTTTCTAACTGCGCAGAAGGGATCCTGCACACCTCCTTACTATGCTGGCAGTAGGGCTCAACGTCATCAGGCGGTTTTTACATTGAAATGTCTGGGAAATGTGAGTCACACAGCTGAGGAGTTGTGGTCAGCTCTGGAGAACCAATTTCATGAATGGTTGTCTCCACTGGACCTGAAACCAGGGAAGGCCGTGTGCGACAATGCTGCAAACCTGGGTGCGGCCCTTCGCCGGGGCAATGTCACACACGTGCCTTGTATGGCTCACGTGTTGAACCTGGTTGTCCAGCAATTTTTAGCCCACTATCCCAGACTAGATGGCCTTCTGCAGAGGGCACGGTCGCTGTGTGCTCACTTCCGCCGTTCGCATCCCGCAGCTCAGCGACTTACATCTCTACAGAAGTCGTTGGGCCTGCCACTTCACCGGCTAAAATGCGATGTGCCTACCCGGTGGAATTCAACTCTGCACATGTTGCAGCGACTGTGGCAGCACCGACAAGCCCTGGTGCAATACGTTCTGACGTATAGCCTGGGCCAACGAGATTCAGAGGTGGGGCAAATCACGCTGGAGGAGTGGTCTCAGATCAGGGACCTATGCACCCTTCTGCACAGTTTTGAAATGGCGACGAAGATGTTTAGTGCTGACGATGCCATTATCAGCATGACTATTCCGGTGATTTACATGCTGGAGCACATGTTAAACAGAATTCGGAGTCAGGTGGTGGCACAAGAGGAGGTGGAGGAAGTAGAGGAGGAGGAGTTGTATGCGGAAGGGCTAACATCTGCAAGGTCCAGACGGTCGGCAGCACCAAGGCGGCAGGCATGTGAGGGTGGGGGAGATGATTTTACCAGGGCGCATGGTAGCAGCCAAACTAGTGAGGAAGGTGCAGGAGCCCAGGAAGAAGTGGAGGACGAACTGATGGAAGACTCATCAGATGAGGGAGACCTTGATCACATTTCTGTTGTGCGAGGTTGGGGGGAGAGGACAGAGGAAGGAAGCATGATTGTTACCTCGCCACCAACACAACAGGGACTTGGTGCTCCTGGATGCGCAACACACATGAGTGCCTTCTTGCTGCACTACCTGCAACATGACCCTCGAATTGTGAGAATTAGAAATAATCCTGACTACTGGGTTGCCACACTGTTAGATCCCCGGTACAAAAGTAAATTTGCAGAAATTATTCCTGCCATAGAAAGGGATGCACGCATGCAGGAGTATCAGCAGAGACTGTTGCAGAATCTTACATGTGCTTTTCCACAAAATACCAGTGGTGCACGTAGTGAATCTCACAGTTCCAACTTGCCAACCGTGGGACCGTCAAGTGTTCAGCACTCAAACCGTAACAGAACCACAGTATCTGCTGGTAACATCAATTTTGCGGAATCATTTCACCACTTTTTTAGCCCATCCTTTGCAAGGCCACAGGAGACAAGAAGTCTGACACATAGTCAACGCCTAGAGACGATGGTACAGGAGTATCTCCAAGTAAACATTGAAGCCACGACTGTGTCACTGGACCCTTGCTCTTTTTGGGCTTCCAATCTGGATAAATGGCCGGAGCTAGCCACTTACGCCTTGGAGATCTTGTCATGCCCCGCAGCCAGCGTTCTGTCTGAACGTGTGTTCAGCGCTGCTGGTGGTGTGCTGACAGATAAGCGCACGCGGCTCTCCACTGATAATGTAGACAGACTCACGTTCATAAAGATGAACAAATCATGGATCCGAAACGACTTTTCTACCCCTGTGTCATCCTGGGGAGAGTAAAAGCTTGATGATTGGTTAAAATCACCCTACCAACCGTTTTAAGCTTTCAAATTACTAATCATGTTTATCTGTATCTTGACTGGAAAATAATTTGGGCTTTGTAGCAGTGTGCAGCACTGATCCTATTAGGCCATCTATAATAAGCTTCACCAGATTTAAAATTAAAAATAATTTTTAGCTGCATCTAGCCCGGAAAATAATTTTGGGGCTCCGAGATGCGCAAGACACATAAGTGCCTTCTTGCTGCACTACCTGCAGCATGACCCTCATATTGTCAGAATTCGAAGTAATCATGACTACTGGGTTGCCACACTCTTAGATCCCCCAAACTTTTCGATCAACCTTTTCATTTTAATAAAGACCAAAAAAATGGTCATTTTTGAAATTATAAGCATTAGCAGGTTGTTAGAAACTGAAATCAAACAGTTTTCAACTCAAAACTTTATTCTAGGTGATGTTACATTTTCACATAGGACCCCTTGTTCGAAAGGAGCTTCTGAACTCTCTCGTCCATTGAATTTGTCAGGTTTTGGATGGTTTCTGCTTCAATTGTTTTGCATGAGGACAGAATACCCTCCCAGAGCTGTTGCTTAGATGTGAACTGCCTCCCGCCATCATAGACACTCCTTTTAATGATGCTCCAAAGGTTCTGAATGGGGTAGAGGTCAGGGGAGCATGGGGGTCACACCATAAGTTTGTCCCCTTTTATGCCCATATCAGCCAGAGATGCAGATGTTTTATGTGCAGCATGAGATGGTGCATTATCATGCAGAAAAATGATCTTGCTGTGAAATACACGGTTCTTCTTCTTGAACCATGGCAGGAAGTGCTGTTTGAGAAAATCCACATACATTATGGAGTTCATCTTTAGCGCCTTCAGGGATCCTAAAGGGGCCGACAATCTCTCTCCCCATGATTCCAGCCCAAAACATTACTCCACCTCCTCCTTGTTGGCGCTGTAGCCGTGTTTGCGTGGGGTGTCCATCAACCAGCCATCCTCCACTCCATTCATCTGGACCATCGAGCGCTGCATGGCACTCATCCGTGAACAAAACAGTTTTGAAATCAGTCTTCATGTAATGTTTGGCCCACTGGAGCCGTTTCTGCTTGTGTGAAGTGGATAGAGGAGGTCGACAGGATGGCATATGCACAGCTGCAAACCTCTGAAGGACCCTGCATCTTGTTGTTCGGGGGACGTTGGAGGCACAAGCAGCTTCAAAAACTTGTCTGCTGCTATGACAAGGCTTTTTTGCCGCTGCTGTTTCAACCTGACGTAATTGCCTGTAGGAAAGAGTCCTCAATTTGCCCTTATCAGCACGCACACGTGTGTACTGTGAATCAGCTACATACTTCTTGATTGCCAAGACACTTCATCCTGATCATCGGACAATGTTGATTGTAGTCATGCCTTGACCTAAACACTCCACAATTTGTTGCTTCTCAGCAGCCGACACATCCTTTTTCTTTCCCATTTTGGCAGAAAATGTAGGCTGCTTAATAATGTGAGACAGCCTTCTTAAGTAGTCTTGCCTTTCATTGGACACACCTGCCAAACTAATTAGCACAGGTGTCTGCAATTGCTTACAGTGATATAAAGAGCCCTGACACACATCACCATCAATGAGTTTAACTGACAAACAAACAAATTCTTCCCTTATCACTCCTAAACACTTTTTGCATAATAATTTGGAACGCGGTGTACATGTGCTTTTCCACAAAACACCAGTGGTTCACGTAGTGAATCTTACAGTTCTAACTTGCCAACCGTGGTCTGTATGGAATTGTTCAATAAAGGGCCCAAAATTAAGATAACATAGATGGGAGAGGTCTCTATGAATAGGAATTCCTAAGTATTTGATACCCTGTGAGGGCCAGGCAAAGGGAAAGTTGGACTGGATGGAATCCTATATGGATTTGGGGAGGGAGACATCGAGGGCCTCAGACTTCGCTGCATTGATTTTAAAATTTGACCATGTAACAAAGTGATCTATTTCAGCCATAACAGCATGGATGGATATATGTGATTGAGTGATATATACTAGGACATCATCAGCGAATAGAGAGCACTTGTACTCGGTGCCTCCCACCTCAATCCACCTAATATTGGGGTTATGGCGAATTGATGAGAGCAGGTGCTCCGTCACTAGGATGTATAAGAGAGGGGACAGAGGACATCACTGCCTTGTCCCATTGGTGATTGTGAAAGGTGATGAAAATGTTCTGACGCACCCCCTGGGCCTTGGGACACCCGGAGCCGGACACTTTTTGGTGGATGCTGGTGGTTGTAGTCTTCGTGGCGGCGATCCGGTTCCGTGGCTCAGGGCGGTCAAACCAGTGGCGGAACTATTTATGTGGTTTTGATGTTTAAATGTCCGACTACGCCACCCGTGGATTGCGGTCAGAGTGAACCGCCGCTACAGGGCAGACCGCTAAGGCTGGTGTTGTGGGTGCAGCAGAGCGTAGCATAACTCCCCACGGGAGGAGTATAGCCTCAGGGCAGTGTATGCGGAGGATGGGGGTGATGGTGCAGGGCAGCAGCAGTAACGACACGGAGTCAGTGATGCAGTTCAGGGCCTTTACTCACAGTTCTTATTATCCAGACCACGTCTGCAGGTAACGGCTGCCCACGTCGTACTGTGCTAACCAGGTGAGGGGCTCAGACAACTCCCAGATAACTTTGGAGCGCTTCACAGGACCCCCTTTGTGTGTCCTTTGTCTGGCCTTTCTTACCAACACTTCTGTCCGGCTGCCTCGGGCCTCCTCTTGGTAAACTTGGCGCTAGTTTCCCTGACCCTATGTGGTGCCTTCCTAGCGGGTGGAGCAAGGGGCTGCGCCACATAAAATGTCAGAGCCTCCGGTTTCTAGCTGAGGGTCGTTTCCTGCCTCCACTAGTTCGGGGACCGGTCTCCCCCTTTGGCCTGACCCCTCCACGCAGGTGGATTCGGGCGTGCGGTGGCGACTCGCCCGTCCGCACCCCTGGGATCCCTTCATTCCTCGTTCCTGGAGCCTTCTCCGCTCCTCTTCCTTCCTTCTCCCTCTTGCAGGCCTGGGCCTCTGTTACTAGGCCCGCCTCCGGAGCAGAGCTCATGCAGAGCCCCTGCTCCCTGCCACTTCTGCTCAGACTTCTCTGCACTGAACTAAGATGGTGCCCACCTTTTATACTCCCTTCTCAATGCACCCAGGAACTGCTTCCTCCCTGCTCCTGCACTGCAGGGTTCCCCTTCCTCAGTGTTCCCTCCCCCCACTCCAGCCAGGGACAGGGACTGTCGTGCCCATCTCAGGGGCATATTGGTCGCCCTGCCCCACGGCAATGTGGTGTAATGCATGCAGGTGTCGGGTCCTGATCCACACTCCATCCTTATCTGAGAGTGAGATATCACACCTCTGGGTGAGGTGCAATACGTCTGTAGCAACCGAGCCCTCGGTGCTACAGTTCCATTTATCTTCAGCCTAGGTGACGTATTGTGATACAGGGCCGTGATTTTGGCTATAAAAGGGTCCCCTAGACCCCTACCCCAAGCTTTTTAAGAGAATCATATATGGCGTGCCAGGAGACTCTATGGAATGCTTTCTCAGCATCCAACGAGAGTATCTACTTACAAATTTTTAACTGCATCTAGCCCAGGAAATACTTTGTGCCTAGTAGCAGTGTCTGCTAGTCAGCGGATTATCCCGGCTGTTAAGCAAGCTACACCACCTGTAGTTTGGACACTTCATTTTTTCAAAGGAAATGCTTCGGGACCACGGGATACTTAGTGAAGAGCATCAGGAGGCACCCCAAGGCATAGGGGCTGGGACTGGCAGTAGGATGCCTTGCGGTGGACAGCCGAGCTCGATCCTTATAAAAGCTTTTTAACTGCAGCAGCTTTAGTGGACGCTACTGGAGCTGGAATTACGCGGCTGCTGGCATGAGACTTGCCCTCCAATAGATCCTTGTAAATGGATTTAAAGTGTATTCATTCAAATTAGAGGGACAATTTAAATTAAAAAGCTTAGAGCTGCCTCCACCACAGGGGGGCTCTCTCGACCCACCAGCGGACAGGCACCAGTATTGGGAGAGGGGGGCTGGCCGTCAGGGTTCACCGCGGCTCTGGCACAAACCCGGCGACACGGAGGTGGCACGGGCAGGAGCGGACTGGCCGTCTCGGCTTCTCACTTTTTGGATTTTAGAAGGGCATGACATGCCTATATCTGTGTCTCCCCCTCCTTTTACTCCTCCACCTCTTTTCTTTTCGCATGACTATATGTACTTGTCACTTTTCCATGTGTTAGTTGTGTCTTCTGAGCAGTTTGTCAGCTTTTGGACACCTTTGAAGGTGTTTTCTATGTGTTTCTATGTGTTTTTGTTTGCCTGCCATTGGTTTTAACGGTGTTCGAAGGTGTTCGACGAACAGTTCGACGAACAGTTCGGCGAACACACGGGTGTTCGACGAACCGAACCGAACTCGAACACTACGGGGGTGGCTCAACACTAGTCATCAAGTGGGTGCATCAATGTACAGTGTGTGCTAGGTCAAAGGCTTCACATACTCCTGCTGTGGGGTTGCTTTGCCCTCTGGAGGTTCCTAGTGCGCCTTAGACGCATCTCACAATGGATTTTATTACTGATCTGCCTGTGTCCGAGGGTTATACTGTCATCTGGGTGGTCGTGGAACGTTTTAGTAAGATGTGTCATTTGGTTCCATTCATTAAGTTGCCCTGTGCCAAGACACTTGCTAAGGCGTTTGTTAATGAGATTGTAAAGCTTCATGGCGTTCCCACGGATATTGTTTATGATAGAGGACCTCAGTTTGTGGCTCGCTTTTGGCGTGCTTTTTGTGACAGGTTGGGAGTCCATTTGTCATTTTTGTCTGGGTATCATCCTGAGTCTAATGGACAGACTGAAAGAAAGAACCAAGATGTAGAACAGTTTTTGCAACGTTTTGTGGCGGACAATCAAGAGGTGTGGTCTGAGTTTCTGCCTCTCGCAGAATTTCCTCTTAACAATCATACATCCTCCTCTGCTGGGTGTTCTCCTTTTTTTTGTTGTACTGGGAGACATCCGTCTTTTGGTTCGTTCTCCAAATTGGGGTCGGCAGTGCTAGAGGAGGACAATTTTTCCAGTGATTTGGAGAGAGCTTGAACTAATGTACGTTGCAACCTTCAAGAGGCTAACAAGGAGTCCAAGAAGTATTTTGACAGGAAATGAAAGGAGGTTTTTCTTACTGTGGGTGACATGGTTTTGTTGTCCTCAAGGAACCTGCGGTTGAGGATTCCCTCTAAAAAACTGGGTCCTAAGTTTGTGGGTCCATTTAAAGTGCTTCAGGTTGTTAACCCGTCTGTGGTTAGGTTGGATGTTCCTACTTCCTGGAAGATTAATCCAGTGTTTCATGTTTCCTTGTTGAAAAAGGCGGATGTATCTGATAGGGATGCCACTGTCTCAGTTCCTCCTGTGGTGGAAGACGGCGAATATGAAATTTCACGTACCTTGAATTCTAGATGGCATAGAGGGAGAGTACAGTATCTCGTCTCCTGGAAGGGTTTCGGTCCCGAAGATAACTCCTGGGTAAGGGTGGATGATGTCTCCGCTCCTAGGCTTGTTAGAGCTTTCCACAAGAAGTTTCTGGATAGGTCTTGGCCTGGAGGATCCGGAGGATTCTCTTAAAAGAGGGGTACTGTTAGAACCCTCCTGTTTGTTTTTTCCATCTTGTGTTTTTCGGTCACGTGACCATCTGCCTCTATATTCCAGCTCTGCCTTTTTGGCTGTGCTGGACTTCAGTGTTGTTTGACTGTTTTGCTAGCCAGGTGCTTCTGTGACTATTTCTCAGTTCGCTTGGTCCTTTAGGGACCTCTAGTACCTTTCTGTCATTTTATCTTTTGTGTTTTGCAACAACTTTCTCTGTTCAGGAGGTGTCCCTTTTTTGTTCCAGTCCTTAGTTCTTTTAGGGACCTCTTTCCTTCATTCTATAGGTCTTCGTTGAGACTAGCCTAGGACTAAGGCGGGTCTGTTTGCCAGGAACAGGCAGCCCGCTACATCGTAGGGATTCAGCTTAGTTTTACTGTAGGGGAAGCTTTCCCCTTCTTTCCTTAGTACTTGTTTGCAGATCATAACACTTCCTAATAATGGGAACATTATTTTTAGGAGGCTCTCTGACCTCTATGTCTTTTGCAAGGGGCATTGGAGTGCCTCCAAACTTTGGCAGCCGTTGCTTCACTGCATAGGCAAACACTATGGGAGACCCACTTCCTATAATGGGAACATTGTTTTTAGGAGGCTCTCTGATTTCTATGTCTCTTGCAAGGGGCATTTGAGTGCCTCCAAATTTTTGGCAGTCCTTGCAGTCACTGCATATGCAATAACAGTATAGGAGAACCACTCGTTACTAATGGGAACAACAAATCATAGCCGACTTCTGGCCCTTTAAGAATAGTAAAGGCCGCCTGATGGCCCTATAAAAATAGGCTTTGTGACTTTCAGAGTCCCTCCATCATAAATGAAACAGGATGTGTCTGATGATGTGTCACACACCACATGGCCAGGTAAGGTTGTAAAATGTTAAAATGACATTTCCCAGTGAATGCATTTGTCTTAATAACCTCAATGTAATCACATTGTTTAGCTCATGCACCTCCTCCTCCAGTTTGGCCTCCATCTCCGAAACGACCACATCAGTCACAAGCTGAAAGCACTTCAGCACTGGTTTGGACAAGCGGCAACAGGCTGTGCTGAAGATAACATGCTTAATGCTTAGGTGACAAACCGCCCACCGCTGCAGAGTTGTTGAAAGCTGTAACACAGCAGCCTGATCTGTGGCTCTCACCGTTGAACATATAGCCAGGCATGGTCGTGTGTGACAATGGGCGGAACCTGGTGATTGAGAAATGACAGCCGGATTAGATACGGTTTCCGTCTATGCCAGTCCTTTCACTAAAAAATATGGCTGTGGTGAAATACAACTCACCGACAAGCTGTGGTCTGGCTCCGTACTGTCCGTGGCCACATTCATTTGTCCACGTGTTTGTGGTTAGGCTGTCCTTCTCAGCAAGTCACTGGGGAGGGCACGGGTAATGTTGTGGTAACCATGCTTGTGAAGGCAGAGATGACATTGGGAGAAATAGTGGCGGCTGGGGACCGACTATGGACACCTGGCCGCTGCCATGAGGTTGTGGACAGCTTCCACCTCCACAAGCCTAAAATGCCGCATTTCAAGTGCAAGGAACTTTAGAGAACTTCATGGGAGAAATCACAGCTGGAGTAGATACGGTTTCCCAAGTCCTTTCACCAAGCTAAAGAATATGGCTGTGGTGAAATACAACTCTCAGGAAAAAAAGCTGTGGATTGGCTATGTACCGTCCCTAGCCACATTCACTTGACCACGTGTTTGTGGTTAGGCGGTCCTTCCCAGTAAGTGCACTGGGGAGGTCACAGGTAATGTTGTGGGACCCGTGCTTGTGGAAGATGGAGACGACACCGGGCGAAATAGTGGCGGCTGGGGACCGAGTATAAACATCCGGCCGCCGCCACCATGAGGTTGTGGACAGCTTCCGCGAGCCCAAAAGGCCACATTTCAAGTGCAAGCAGCTGTCAAAAATTTGGCAGTATAGTATTGGGTGGGTGGCTGGCTGCATACTTGCGCTTGCATTCCAAGGACTGGGGTAGGAACAAGGTCGTGGACGGTGATTGTTGCAAGTCGGCAACGACAGGTGCATGGTGGGAGGCATCTTCGCATGCGCCAAGGATCACTTATGATGGTCACACTTTTAGGCAGTGACCTGGGAGTCAGAGATGCTTCCAGGGGTCTTCCCCATGCTGTTCCCATGTCTCTTCAGCACTGTATGCTTGTGCCAACTGATGTGTCACACACCACATGGCCAGATAAGGTTGTAAAATGTTAAAATGACATTTCCCAGTGAATGCATTTGTCACGGTTGAAAGCAATGCAAAAGTGCAAAAACGCATCAAAAACGCCATGTGTGAACAAAGCCCAAAGTGTGGAGGAGCATTTTTGTTTTTGGTTATTTATTTTGCCTTATATACAAGTCATTACCCTGGAAAGGATGTTCTTTAACATATTTCCCAGGAAAATCCATTTTGGTTTTGTTTTTGCATGTTTTATTGTGAGTACGTAAAAGTTGCGTAATACCTCTGACAACGTTGTTGACAGCAGTGATCTGGGAGACAGAAATGCTTCCCCATGCTATTCCCATGTCATTTGAGTTCCTGTCGATTTGGGCAATTTTTAGTCCCTCTGCAGACCGCCAGGGGGAGCAGCCGGAAAAATGCTCGATTTTCCCATAGACTTACATTGGGCTCATTACTTGGACCGAGCACTCGAGTATTCCAATTTGCTCGACCTGAGCAACGAGTACCCGAGCATTTTAGTGCTCGCTCATCACTAGTTATCAGCATATTATCAAACGGTATTGCTCCCTGACCCTATCTTGCAAGATTTGCAAGCAGTAAGTTGCAGTACATCTTAACTCAAGTGTCAACATTCAGGATTCAGGATTATTTAAACAATAGTCGGTGTTACTCAACCAAAGAAGAACACAGGTTAAAAAAAGTGAACATAAAAATAACGGTATATTGCTCTTAGCCATCAGAAAGTATGTCTGGCATTATTAAGCTGTGTTGTCTCTGAGTCTCATCATGAACACCTCCCCCCCCCGGAGGTTAACATCTGGTGACGAGGGTCAGGATGCTGCTCGGAACCTACTTCGTCCTGCCCCAGATCCAACCTAAAAAAATGTTGGCATCGGTGCAGAAGCTTTCCTCCTCTTCAGTCTGTGAATCTTTGGAGTACACTTCTGATGCCCATGGCATAGAATGTGTGAACAGCTCTGCAGGCTCACCCATCTGTGGCTCCCTACAGTCAGTTGGCCGGTTGGAGAGTTGTGATGCAGGGAGAAACAAGCGTAATTGGGATCCCACCTCTGTGGACTGTACTGTGTGTGATGTTGATGTTGAGGTGGAGGAAGAGGAAGAGGAGCAGAGGCCACTTGATGCAGCGCTTGCCATCCACTGGAGCACCTGCTCTTTCTGGCCCTCATCTACAAGGCGTACTGCTGTGCGGCTTCCAAAGTAAGGGAGTGGAGTAGCCTTTCCAGTAATAGAAGTTGTCAGTTGTCTTTGGATAGGACGTGACGGTGTTGGTCCACTAGTGCTTTCATGAACATTGCCAACTATCTCATGTATACCTTGCACACCAAGCTTATTCCCCCTTCCACCACAACCTCGCTTTTTCCCACTTATGTTGCTCAGATAGTGTGGTTGGAGCATGCTATTAGCAACAAAAAGTTAGACTTTTTTACTGTGGATGAGGCCTGTATTAAATAGAATATATGCTCCAAGAAATTTCAAACTGAGATCTGGTCTGCTGCATCACTTTACTAACAGAAGAAATTAGATTTTTTTTACTATGAATGAGCTCTGCATACAGCTGAATTTCACCGCCAGAAAATGACAAGCTGAGATATGGCGTGCTGTATCATGTTAGTAACAGGAAAAATTAGATTTTTAAAGGTGTACTCGTGCATGGAGCACAATGGAAGCAATGCTGAAATGTGTCCTACTGTCTTTGTCTGGATGACACTAACAGCACAAAAAAAAAATCTGATGGAAGGTCGATTTCACAGCCACACAGGACCCTATCTATCTAAACTATCTGACTTAGAAGCAACTGACTAGCTAACTATATAAAATCACTCAGTATCCAAGAGCAGCATCAGGAGCAGCGTCTGTAACTTGTTACACTCACAAAATGGCGCTAAAATAACATGTCTGCTCTTTATATAGTGAGGGACATGTGATTTCAGCAACCAATGGCACAAGCCCTTGTGTCTGGACATTGTGGATGATTCCTGCGCCCTGATTGGCTCTCCGCAATTTGTACACATTAAGTTACGGGAAAAAACATTAGATTACAAGCATGCCGCTCACCTGACCTCTCCCAACCCCCTCCCCTCATCAAACAAGTCCCCCCCGCTCATCATACAGCACCACTATCCTGGCCAAAGTGATAAAAATGCTGTAGTGGAAACGCAATCATTTGCTGGACTTTTACCGAATTTTACTGATTTTAATCCAAATGTTCAACATTTTTCGAACATGTTCGCTTGTTTCTAGTCATCAAGTTGTCACCAACAAATGTTCAGATTTAATTTGGTGTTGTGCAAAAAAGTGTTCACAAATCTGACAAAGATGTCACAATTCAAATATAAAATTCATTATTAGAACTAAAGGCCACACTTTAAAAAAATATGATTGAAATATTTTGTCTTGGGTGTGTCAGAAGTGACAGATAATCGCCCTGCAGTTGGTCCAGGAGATCTCTACATTTGACATTACAGACATCTTCTTAGAGGCTGTCTCTAGGACCCAGCAGCTACCTCCCTCTGGCTAATTAACTCCCTGGCCTGGGTGTATAAATACCTGGTGTGTTCTAGGGGGAGGTGCCGGCGATATTCATTACTACTTGTGAAGGCTTTAGCTAAAGCAGTACCTTGCCCTCTCTGGATGTCTGCACATTTGTCTGGAGTTGTTTAAAGCTAAGCTATTTCCCCCTGTATGTTCTTCCTTGTTGTCTATAGTGTTTAGTGGAGATCAACTAATGCTCATCTCCTCCCTTCCCTAGCCTGAGCCTAATGCCAGGGAAAGACAGGGCGAGGTACGCGTGCGGCGATTGGTTAAGAGCCAATACAGGGAGGTTAGGGGAGACAGGGTGACGCTAGATCAACCTAGGAGATCTTCACTTATCTCCTTTCCCTAGAGTCTGGGCTCCCTTTCCCTCTACTCTTTGTGTTGCACTAAGTCTTTCCCACACCTTGCGTGACATATTTAAGGCAAGGGAACAGGATGAATATATCCAAACATGGCTGCATCAGATATTTAAGTGTATAGTGATGAAATACTAATAAATGATTACTGAGGGATTACAATAAAGCTAATAAGTAGAATAAATAAGCCAAAATCTGCATTCCTCAACAATTAAATTGCAACAACGAGAAGGAAAAGTTGTGGAATTATGGAAATCATAGAAAGTTAATGATATGCCAATGATGATAAAATGGAAACAAAAGTTTTAAAATATCTTTATTTATTCAGTATGGAATATGAGCTTACAGAAATCCTGGCACCTCCGGCCTACGCTGCAATCACTAAAGTTATTAATGGTCGCATGAGGAAGGTTCTGTCGCTGAATGTACAAATCACCAAGATCTGCTGCTGGCAGCGCCTGTGTAATCACTGACTAATAACGTCTCTGATGTGCTCCATGAAGACAAGTCGGGAGACGCTGCCGGCAGCTCCTGTGTAATCACCGACCAATGATTTCCCCATTTTGCTCTATGGAGACAAGTGAGGAAACTCTGCTTGCAGTTCCTGTGTAATAAACCAACCAATGACATCCCCGATGTGCTTAATGGAGACAAGTCTGGAGACGCTTCCGACAGCTCTTTGTAATCACCAACCAATGACATCTCCGATGTGCTCAATGGAGACAAGTCTGGAGACACTGCAGCCACGAGAGCAGGTTTAGGCCACGCAGACAGCTCACAGTAGTATGAGGAACATACGGCTTGAGGTTGTGGTGTGAAAAAACAGCTCCTGAGACAATATGGAGAAATGGCCGCACCACAGGGTCCACCACCAAATCAATGTAAGGGTATGTGCACACGATGCAGAAATGCTCAGGATTTTTTCCTGAGCGTTTCTGCATCTCTCTGGCAGGAAAAAACGCATGCGGATTGTACATGCGGATTGTACATGCGGTTTCCTGCCAGGGACATGCGGAAATGAAGCGGTCTTCACTTTCATTTCCGCATGCGGGTTGACAAGCGCTTCCCAGGCGATTTTAGCATCACTTGGAAAGTGCTTGTCAACTTCACACTATATAAATCCATGCAGCCGGCATGTGAATGTCAAAAAATAAAAAATAAATATATACTTTACCCTCTGATGGCCCCCGGTGTCCTGCTTCATCGGTCCCGGCTGCCGGCAGTGAAGACTTTAGGACCTTCCGGCATCAGCGTCACGTGACCCGTCACATGACTCTGACGTCAGCGAAGGTCCTTCTTCATTCAACCGCGAAGTGCGGGGAACCAAGCAGGAGCGCTGCGCCTGCCGTCAGAAGGTGAGAATATATATATTTTTTATTTTATTCTTTTTTTTTTTTAATGGTACCTGGGTCTGGATGCGAGTCCTCTCTTCCACACCCGGGTACCATCCGCACATTAGACCGCATGAAAAGCGCATCAACATATACAGTGATGCGGATTCCATGCGGTCTAATGCAAGTCAATGGCGGCAAAAGAGCAGCGTTTCCGCAAAATTAATTGGCATGCTGCGGATTTTTGAGCGCAGCGTTTACGCATCATGGGCACAGCACATGCGGATTTCAATTGGGGAACATTGCTGCCCTTCTACCATGCGTTTTTCATGCGTTTCCGCGGCGTTTACGCAACTGCAAAAACGCCGTGGAAACACATGAAAAACGCATCGTGTGAACTCAGCCTAACACCGTGCTGTTAGTCACGTAGAATGAAGATTAAAGGTGTCCGGCTGCAAAATTAGTACCAACTAGTACTAAGATAAATATTAGGAATAATAACTGGAAATAATAATAAAAATTAGTGCTAATAGTACTAGTCAGGCTCATAATGAGTAGTATTACCAATAATACTAACGATAACAACTAGTGCTAAAAATAATACTACTAACTATTATTAATGAGAAACACTGTGGCCAGCATATTACCAACTCACGGAAGAGTGGTGACAGGAAAAACCTGCTCATCACCCATAACCGCAAGGAAAGAGTGCCTACTCGGAAAGCCGAATAGAAGAAGCGAAAACGAGTAAAAATGGCATAAAGAGACAATATTTTATTATTCAAATATAGATATATAAATAGTGACACCAAAGGGATGCATACAAAAACATTGGGTGATCATTGGACACGGGAACATCCCGCTACAACTTGAAACCCCTCATAGGTATATATTCTTATCCAAGGTGGATACAGGTACAGTTCACAAAGAGTTAAAGATAAAAGGAAAAAGGATTGGAAAAAGAAGGACAAGAAATCGCGGGAGGAATGGGGACATAGAGAAAATACCAAGTATCAGTACAGCCAGGGTGAGATACCCATTATCTCAAGTGAAAAAATGGTACTGTTCAAAAATTGAAGAACTCACCCAGGCAGTTAGTATAATCTCTATGATGTAGGGGGCACAGGGGTGCAGATAGTTCCCATCCACGGAGGGCCTCGACGCGCGTTTCGCGTCGGCTTTATCAAGAGGCACATGTTAATAATGAACAAGGACCTAGAATAAATAGGACCTTGATAGATCACATGGGCGATCATGTGATCGCCACATGATGGCTGCCGTGAGGGCCACCCATAGGGCGCATGCGCCGGGGTCATAGCAACCACAGCAGCCGCGCGCCGTCTGTCATGGCAAGCGCGTATCCCGGAAGTGTCCAATGACAACATTCGGGAGCGCGTCATCGCCATAAAGACAGACGCGCGCGGGTGCTGGATCACGGATAGCCCAGCGCATGCGCACCACGGGCCATCGCAGCAGACAGCAGTGTGTCCCATAAGGGAAAGCAGCAAATATGATAAGTAAGAAGATCGCAGGCAGGAACAAAAAAAGTAATAGTGTAGATGATACAGAGGAGGAACATAAACAAAAAGTAAACAAACAAGAAGTGCAAATAATAATAAAATAAGACAGTGGGAAATAAGTACAATCAAAACGACAAAATGTGAAATAAAAAATAAAAAATAATCAAAGTAAAAAATAATGAAAAATAAAATGAACAAATGACAAGAAATCATTTTGCTAGAAGAAAACTCTTGGAAGGTGCTCCTGGTTCCGGCTTGGTCATCATATAGACGGGAAGAAGATCACTGACCCAAATATTGATATGGGAATTACAAGGGGAATGTGATGAAAACACTAGACAAAAAATAACAAAATAAAAAAATTATTATTGAGACACACAGACTGTTAAAAGCAACCATAAAAATAAAAAGTGGATGTTTAACCCCTAGAGAAAACATCAAGGGGAGGCCCCTGGGGGGCACCAGGAGAAAAGCAAACCCAAGGGAGAAATCAGGCGCAGGGGCCCACATGTGGACACCCAAAAAAAGTAATGAAATAAAACATAAAAGTAGTAATATTAACAATAATACTACCAATACCAACAAAACTAATCATCTCCATAACCAATATGTAGATATCCATGAAGACAGATTCCTAGAGAGAAATCATAAGAATGGGGAGAAACCTACGTGTTCATTAAGTCCCCGTGGCGTAAGAGTATCAAGATTAACGATCCACCTGGCCTCCTTTTGCGCCAGGAGGCGTTTAGCATTCCCTCCTTGGGAGCCCAAGTGTACCACATCAATGCCACAAACCTTCAGTGATCGAGGATCACAGTTGTGAGCAGATTTAAAATGCCGTGGTAAAGTCTTGAGCTCCCGAGGATCAAGGACCGCCCCCGCCGCGCCAATGTCCCTCACATGCTCACGAACTCTGACCCGCAACTCCCTAGATGTAAGACCTACATAAATAAGTTCACATCCACATGTAGCGTGATAGATCACATGTGTAGTGCTACAAGAGATGTGATGATGGATGTTAAAGTTACGGGAGCCGTCAGAGTTCGTGAACATAGTGGTCCGTAGGACATTGGCGCAGGCGGCACAATGACCGCATGGGAAGGTCCCCAAGGTGGGGCCACGGGAGCCAAAAGGGTTTCTCCCAGAAGGGACATAGTGACTAGACACCAAGATGTCAGCTAGGGTATTGGAACGCCGAGGTGTCATGCACGGAGATTCACCAATATATTCCCTTAGGGAGGGCTCCGTACCCAATATACCCCAATGTCGGGAGAGGATACGCCGCACCCCACACCACTCAGAGTTGAATGTGGAGATAAAGCGAATCCTATCCGGGCTTTTCTGTTTACATCCGGGGAGGGGATGGATGAGTTGATCGCGGGGGGTGTTCCGAGCTCTTCTATAGCCACGGCCGATACATCGATTACTGTAACCCCTATGTTTGAAACGTACGGCCAAATCAGAGGCACGTGTCTCAAACTTAGAGTTGGTCGAGCAGATCCGCCTCACTCTGAGAAATTGTCCGATCGGGACAGCTTTGATGGTAGAAAAATCATGTGCAGATGTAGCATGGATGAGAGAGTTCACTGCGGTGGGTTTCCTGAACAAATTGGTTTGGACACGACACTCAGAGTCCACCTCCTATGTGATGTCCAGAAAATCGATCTTCCTAGGACTATATGAATATGATAGCCTCACCGCACGATCATTCGAGTTTAATTGCACCATAAACTCCTCGAGCTCCTCGACTGTCCCCTGCCAGAAGAATAGAATGTCATCTATGTACCTCATCCATGACACGACATGGTCCGCGCCCCGCGTCCCCCCATCCCCAAAAATCTCCCTCTCCCACGCACCAAGGAAGAGGTTGGCGTACGAGGGGGCGCAGGCCGCACCCATTGCCGTGCCGCGTGTCTGGAGGTACACCCGGCATAGGAAACCCACTCATAAGAAAAAACGCATTACTCCTTTTCAGGTGGGTGACCCACCAGGGGGGCTCCGTATTATCAATCTATCCTCTCATATTCTTACTCGGGCACAGATGGAGGTCCTTAGCTTTGTGCTTTCATTTTCACTAACTAATGGTTTTGATTACTTCACAGCCCTTAAGGACCTCCACCTGTTTGCCCGTAAACTTATTCTAAAAAAATTACATTTCAGAGCATCTGGTGAGGGGACCTCTGTGACTGCGGCGGAGAGGGAGGCCTTGGCTAATTTAGAGGACCTCCTTCTGGAGCAGGAGCAACCTTTGACAGGTGGGTCACTACAAGCTAGACACCCCAGGTCCACAAGATTCCCTCCCCTGTCCCTGAGCCCAGTGATAGAGTTGTTTGTGCGACTTGTGACGGGCGATCTAAGACGTCTCCCCACACGGAGATGTCGCGATAACCTTACTTATCCACAGCGCACGGCACTTAGTGAATTACAATCTTTATCTGACATTGTCATCAAGCCAGCTGACAAGGGAGGGAATATTGTTCTATGGCCCTGCTCCCTTTATGAGAAGGAGGCCCTGCGCCAACTGAGAGACACTCAAACTTATACTTGATTGTCTTATAATCCCACGGCCTCCTTCTCCGACGCACTCCAGGGTATTCTGGGTCGTGCTTGCGAGCGGGGTCTTATTGATAGAAGGACTGTGGAGGCACTTCCTATCCGCTTCCCAAAAACAGCTACTTTCTATCTTCTTCCGAAGGTTCATAAGGATGCTGCCAGCCCTCTGGGACGACTGATCGTTTCGGGTCTAGAAGGCCTATGTGGCCCTATATGTCAATATATTGACAACCATCTCCGACCCTTAGTCGAGACCCTTCCTTCTTATATCAAAGACACGACGGACGTCCTGACCCGGGTTGACGGCGTCTTCCTCACAAATGACACCCTTCTTGTCACGGCCGACGTCGAAAGTCTGTACACATGTATCGGCCATAATTTGGGCCTGGCTGCAGCCCGCCTCTTTCTGGGTAGTTCTGATCTGGACGGCCTTTCGAGAGAGTTTATCCTCGAGCTCCTCGAATTTGTCCTCCGCCATAATTACTTTCTGTTCAAGGACAGGGTGTACCTCCAGACACGCGGCACGGCAATGGGTGCGGCCTGCGCCCCCTCGTACGCCAACCTCTTCCTTGGTGCGTGGGAGAGGGAGATTTTTGGGGATGGGGGGACGCGGGGCGTGGACCATGTCGTGTCGTGGATGAGGTACATAGATGACATTCTATTCTTCTGGCAGGGGACAGTCGAGGAGCTCGAGGAGTTTATGGTGCAATTAAACTCGAATGATCGTGCGGTGAGGCTATCATATTCATATAGTCCTAGGAAGATCGATTTTCTGGACATCACATTGGAGGTGGACTCTGAGTGTCGTGTCCAAACCGATTTGTTCAGGAAACCCACCGCAGTGAACTCTCTCATCCATGCTACATGTGCACATGATTTTTCGACCATCAAAGCTGTCCCGATCGGACAATTTCTCAGAGTGAGGCGGATATGCTTGACCAACTCTAAGTTTGAGACACGTGCCTCTGATTTGGCCATACGTTTTAAACATAGGGGTTACAGTAATCGATGTATCGGCCGTGGCTATAGAAGAGCTCGGAACACCCCCCGCGATCAACTCATCCATCCCCTCCCCCGATGTAAACAGAAAAGCCCGGATAGGATTCGCTTTATCTCCACATTCAACTCTGAGTGGTGTGGGATGCGACGTATCCTCTCCCGACATTGGGGTATATTGGGTACGGAGCCCTCCCTAAGGGAATATATTGGTGAATCTCCGTGCGTGACACCTCGGCGTTACAATACCCTAGCTGACATCTTGGTGTCTAGTCACTATGTCCCTTCTTTGAGAAACCCTTTTGGCTCCTGTGGCCCCACCTTGGGGACCTTCCCATGCGGTCATTGTGCCGCCTGCGCCAATGTCCTACGGACCACTATGTTCACGAACTCTGACGGCTCCCGTAACTTTAACATCCGTCATCACATCTCTTGTAGCACTACACATGTGATCTATCACGCTACATGTGGATGTGGACTTATTTATGTAGGTCTTACATCTAGGGAGTTGCGGGTCAGAGTTCGTGAGCATGTGAGGGACATTGGCGCGGCGGGTGCGGTCCTTGATCCTCGGGAGCTCAAGACTTTACCACGGCATTTTAAATCTGCTCACAACTGTGATCCTCGATCACTGAAGGCTTGTGGCATTGATGTGGTACACTTGGGCTCCCAAGGAGGGAATGCTAAACGCCTCCTGGCGCAAAAGGAGGCCAGGTGGATCGTTAATCTTGATACTCTTACGCCACGGGGACTTAATGAACACGTAGGTTTCTCCCCATTCTTATGATTTCTCTCTAGGAATCTGTCTTCATGGATATCTACATATTGGTTATGGAGATGATTAGTTTTGTTGGTATTGGTAGTATTATTGTTAATATTATCACTTTTATGTTTTATTTCATTACTTTTTTGGGTGTCCACATGTGGGCCCCTGCGCCTGATTTCTCCCTTGGGTTTGCTTTTCTCCTGGTGCCCCCCAGGGTCCTCCCAGGGTCCTCCCCTTGATGTTTTCTCTAGGGGTTAAACATCTACTTTTTATTTTTATGGTTGCTTTTAACGGTCTGTGTGTCTCAATAATAATTTTTTTATTTTGTTATTTTTTGTCTAGTGTTTTCATCACATTCCCCTTGTAATTCCCATATCAATATTTGGGTCAGTGATCTTCTTCCCGTCTATATGATGACCAAGCCGGAACCAGGAGCACCTTCCAAGAGTTTTCTTCTAGCAAAATGATTTCTTGTCATTTGTTCATTTTATTTTTCATTATTTTTTACTTTGATTATTTTTTATTTTTTATTTCACATTTTGTCGTTTTGATTGTACTTATTTCCCACTGTCTTATTTTATTATTATTTGCACCTCTTGTTTGTTTACTTTTTGTTTATGTTCCTCCTCTGTATCATCTACACTATTACTTTTTTTGTTCCTGCCTGCGATCTTCTTACTTATCATATTTGCTGCTTTCCCTTATGGGACACACTGCTGTCTGCTGCGATGGCCCGTGGTGCGCATGCGCTGGGCTATCCGTGATCCAGCACCCGCGCGCGTCTGTCTTTATGGCGATGACGCGCTCCCGAATGTTGTCATTGGACACTTCCGGGATACGCGCTTGCCATGACGGACGGCGCGCTGCTGCTGTGGTTGCTATGACCCCGGCGCATGCGCCCTATGGGTGGCCCTCACGGCAGCCATGATGTGGCGATCACATGATCTCCCATGTGATCTATCAAGGTCCTATTTATTCTAGGTCCTTGTTCATTATTAACTTGTGCCTCTTGATAAAGCCGACGCGAAACGCGCGTCGAGGCCCTCCGTGGATGGGAACTATCTGCACCCCTGTGCCCCCTACATCATAGAGATTATACTAACTGCCTGGGTGAGTTCTTCTAATTTTTGAATAGTACCATTTTTTCACTTGAGATAATGGGTATCTCACCCTGGCTGTACTGATACTTGGTATTTTCTATATGTCCCCATTCCTCCCGCAATTTCTTGTCCTTCTTTTTCCCCTCCTTTTTCCTTTTATCTTTAACTCTTTGTGAACTGTACCTGTATCCACCTTGGATAAGAATATATACCTATGAGGGGTTTCAAGTTGTAGCGGGATGTTCCCGTGTCCAATGATCACCCAATGTTTTTGTATGCATCCCTTTGGTGTCACTATTTATATATCTATATTTGAATAATAAAATATTGTCTCTTTATGCCATTTTTACTCGTTTTCGCTTCTTCTATTCTAACAATTATTAATCTTAATGATAATAACTAGAACTTATATTAATGGTAATGAGTAATATTAATTGGAAAGAGGGTTGAATATTTTAAGAAGAATATATTGCTGTCTGCAGGGCATGCATCAGATTAGCTAAAGCTGATAATAAATTAAGAGATGTCAAAAGCAATAAGAAAGGATTTTGGGGGTATGTCAAAAGTAAAAGAAAAGTCACAGATGCTATAGGATTTTTATAGGATGAAAATGGTAAAGTGGTAAAAAATAATGCTTAGAAGTTCGAACTTTTAAATTCCTATTTTGCTTCTGTGTTCTCTAAGAAAGTAAATGTAACATCAACTGATCTTCACTGTACTATTGAAGGAATAGAAGAATCCACACTATCTATAAACAAAGAGACAGTGAGGGAATACTTAGCTAACATAAATTAATTCTAATTCCTTGGTTCAGATTAATGACATCCTAGGATACTGAAGGAGATAGCAGAGGAAATTATTGAACCACTCTCCATTATCTTTGAAAATTCTTTGAGAACAGGAGAAGTTCCAGAAGACTGGAGAAATGAGAATGTTGTCCATATTTTCAAAAAGGGGAAGAAGGTAGACCCAGGAAACTATAGGCCTGTGAGGCTTATTTCTATACCAGGAGAGATCTTTGAACAAATTATTAAACAACATGTATGCAAGTACCTTTATAAAAACGAAGTGATTAACCAGAGTCAGCATGGGCTTGTAGCTAATAAGTCATGTCAAACTAACTTAATTTCCTTCTATGACAGAATCACTGACTGGGTGGATCAGGGAAATGCAGTAGCTATAGTATATCTTGTCTTCAGCAAAGCACTTGACAAAGTATCTCATACCATTCTTATTGAAAAAAATACCAACTATGGAATGGACAAGGCAACTGTTAGGTGGATTCATAACTGGCTTAGTGATCGAACGCAAAGAGTGGTGCTAAATTGTTGCACATCCAGAATGTCTCAAGTGGGGTACTGCAAGGCTCTGTCCTGGGCCCAGTGTTGTTCAACATCTTTATCAATGATTTAGATGAAGAAATTGAGGGTAAGCTGACTAAATTTCCTGATGACACAAAGCTAGGAGGGATAGCTAACACTAAAGAAGAGAGAGAGAGAAAGATCTAAACAATCTGGAACTGTGGGCAGCAACCAACAGAATGATATTTAACAAGGAGAAATACAAAGTCCTACATCTGGGCAAGAAAAATGAAAAAAAAAAACATATACAGAGTGAGAGGAATAGGGCTAAGCCACAGCACATGCGAAAAAGACTTGGGTATACTATTAGATCACAGACTGAACAACATGAGTCAACAGTGTGATGCAGCAGCAAAAAAGGCAAACACAATTCTGGGTTGCATTAACAGAAGCATACAGTCTAGATCACGTGAAGTAATTACCCCCATCTACTTCTTGGTCAGAACTCATCTGGAATACTGTGTCCAGTTGTGGGCACCACATCTTAAAAAAGACATGAAGAAACTGGAGCAAGTTCAGAGAAGAGTGACCAAAATAGTGAGCAGTCTGCAAACAATATCCTATGAGGAACGATTAGAGTATTTGTGAATGGTTTGCTTGCAAAAGAGAAGACTGAGAGGAGACTTAATAGCTGTCTACAAATATCTCAAGGGCTGTCACACTGTAGAGGGATCAGCTTTATTCTCATTTGCACAAAGAAAGACTAGAAGCAATGGGATGAAACTGAAAGGGAGAAGACACAGATTAGATATTAGAAAAACTTTTTGACAGTGAAGGTGATTAAAGAGGGGAACAGGCGGCCACGAGAGGTGGTGAGTTCTCCTTCAATGGAAGTCTTCAAACAGAGGCTGGACAGACATCTGTCTGAGATGGTTTAGTGAATTCTGCATTGAGCAGGGAGTTGGACCAGAAGACCCTGGAGGTCCCCTCCAACAGTCTATGAATCTATGATATACCGTATATACTCATGCATAAACTGACTTTTTTATCACATTTTTTTTGCTTAAAAAGCCCCCCGCTGCTTATACTCAAGTGAGCAGGGGAAGATATACAGCCAGTGCAGCTGCATCGGGGCCCTAGGATGGAGGTGGGCCCTTGCAGGGCGGCTAATAATGAGGGCAATCTGGCCTGCTTCTCTGAGCCCGAGGCTCTGGTGGGTCCATGGCCAGATTGCCCTCATCATGTGCGGTGGGCAGGGAGTCATCCCTAAAGCTCCGCTGCCTACAAGAGGAAATGGCAGCCTACAGGAGAAAATGGCAGTTACAGGTATCCGTCCTCTGCTTCCTACCCGACGCTTTCTCCCTGACACAGGCATGTGCGGCTTCATGGCGTCATCCTGAAGTGCGAGCCTGTGTTAGAGAGACAGTGCTGTGGGGGAACGGGCTGAGAGGTGAGTGTTTTTCTTTTCTTAGTTTTTTTGTTACCAATACACTGATGAGAACAATGATGGGGGTGGGAGAGAGAATGATGGGGATGAGGGAGATGACAATGATGGAGATGAGGGAGAATAATGATGATGGAGGTGGGGGAGACAATGATGGGGATGAGGGAGATGACAATGATGGGAATGAGGGAGAACACTGATGAAAGTGGGGGGAAAAAAAGATGGAGGTGGGGTAGAGCAATGATAAGGATGGGGAGAACAATGATGGGGGAGAACAATGATGGAGGTGACCCTCTTTTCCACTTACAGAGCTAGTTTACTGTTTTTCTTTGAAGTAAATATTCAAAAACATTTCACCTACTGATGCCTCAATTAGTGTAATTTTATTGGTGTCTATTTCTATTTTTGAAACTTACCAGTAGCTGCTGCCAGGGTCGGACTGGGGCACCGGGACACCGGAGAATTCTCCGGTGGGCCCAGGTCCTCGGTGGGCCCCCGAGCGGGACGCATGAGGGCCCACTGGTTAACATGGCCGCCGGTGCACCTGCACCAGTGCCCGGAGGTGGAGGGGGTCCTTTCAGTGCAGCTGATAGTGAGGGCAATCTGACCTGCTTTTCGGACCCCCAAGCTCCGGGGGACCTATGGCCAGATTGCCCTCATCGTCTGCGGCGGGCAGGGAGTGATCCCTCCAGCTCCTCTGCTGACAGGAGGAAAATGGCTCTGTCCTCTGCTTCCTGCCCGTGCTTCCTCCCTGACAATGGCTCGCGTGGCTTGATGACGTCATCATGCAGCGCGCGCCTGTGTCAGGGAGAAAGTTGCAGACAAGGACGATGCTGCGGGGAATGAGCAGAGAGGTAAGTTGTTGTTTTTTTAACTAATACATTGGGGATGAGGGAGAGCAATAATGATAGAGGAGGTGGGGGGAGATATGGCAATGATGATGGAGGAGGTGGGGGGAGATATGGCAATGATGATGGAGGAGGTGCGTGGAGATATGGCAATGATGGAGGAGGTGGGGGAGATAAGGCAATGATGATGGAGGAGGTAGGGGGAGATATGGCAATGATGATGGAGGAGGTGGGGGGAGATATGGCAATAATGATGGAGGAGGTGGGGGGAGATATGGCAATAATGATGGAGGTGGGGGGAGGTATGGCAATGATGATGGTGGAGGTGGGGGGAGATATGGCAATGATGATTGAGGAGGTGGTGAAAGATGTGGCAATGATGATGGAGGAGGTAGGGGAGATATGGCAATAATGATAGAGGAGGTGGGGGAGATATGGCAATGATGGTGGAGGAGGTGGGGGAGATATGGCAATGATGGAGGAGATGGGGGAGATATGGCAATAATGATAGAGGAGGTGGGGGGAGATATGGCTATAATGATGGAGGAAGTGGGGGGAGATATGGCAATGATGATGGAGGAGGTGGTAGATATTGCAGTGATGATGGAGGAGGTGGGGGGAGATATGGCAATAATGATGGAGGAGGTGGGGGAAATATGGCAATAATGATGGAGTAGGTGGGGGGAGGTATGGCAATGATGAAGGAGGAAGTTGGGGAGATATGGCAATGATGATGGAGGAGGTGGGTAGAGATATGGCAATGATGATGGATGAGGTGGGGGAGATATGGCAGTGATGATGGAGGAAGTGGGGGAGATATGGCAATGATGGAGGAGGTGGGGGGAGATATGGCAATGATGATGGAGGAAGTGGGGGGATATATGGCAATAATGATAGAGGAGGTGGGGAGAGATATGGCAATGATGGAGGAGGTGGGGGGAGAGATGGCAATAATGGAGGAGATATGGCAATGATGGAGGAGGCAGGGGAGATATGAAAATGATGGAGAAGGTGGGGGATATATGACAATGATGGAGAAGGTGGGAGAGAGAAATTATGGGGATAAGCAATGATGGAGGAGGTGGGGGAGAGCAATGATGGGGAATTATTTGGACGCTCTATGCTGTTAATATCTGGTCTGGTGGTCACGGTGTGGTGGTATTTCTCCCCTGTATGTGGTATTATTCGGTCACTATGTGGTGGTAATATGTGGTCTGGTCATGGTGTGGTGATATTTCTCCCTTGTATGTAGTATTATTCGGTCACTATTTGGTGGTAATATGTGGTCTGGTCATGGTGTGGCAGTATTTCTCCCTGGTATGTGGTACTATTGGTGTTGGTATAGTGGATTGTGTTGTGTAGGGCGGTCATTTGTTCTCTCTGATATTAATTAGGAGAAGATTCTTTATTTCCATTAGTGATTAAATACTTGGAACAAGATGCACTTACAGGGGTTCTCTGGGGAAAACAAGTAATCACCTCTTCACAGGATAAGTGATAGATTATTAATTAGTGGGGGTCTGACTGCTGGGACCTGCACCGATCGGTAGAATGTGGAGTTTTTATCCCATTAGACTGGAGCTCATGTGTGACTTGACCACTGATCCATTCATTCCCTCAGTGGCTGTTCTTGTTTTTTTCTGGAAGCCCTCATAGAATGAATGGAGCTGCGGACAGACGTTCCAGCTGTCGCTGCATTTTAAAATGGGGATAAGTGTCCTGTCAGGGATAAAACTTCCCCATTCTTCCGATAGGAGCGTTTTCCAATGTTTGGACCCAAACGAACAATAAGTGATCACCGATCCTGTGGATCCCATGGATTGGTGATAACTTGTTTTAATCAAAGAACCCCTTTAATGCAAACTAATGTAATTGTACATCCCAGTTATAGCATGTGCACAGTGTATGTGCCGGAGCTGCCTGTGTGTTACAGCCGACGCTCCACTATAACAGGGATATCGGGTATATACATATAGCTGTAGGGTGGGCCCCGAGGATCAATTCCTCCTGTGGACCCCAGACACCCCAGTCCGACACTGGCTGCTGCATTTCCCACCCTAGGCTTATACTCAAGCTAATACGTTTTCCCAGTTTTTTTGTGGTAAAATTAGGTGCCTCGGCTTATATTCGAGTCAGCGTAGACTCAAGTTTATACAGTAATAAGAGCACAAATAATAACTAGCACTAATAATAATGCTAATGACAATAACTGGTGCTAATAATGATGATAACTAGTGCTAACACCAATAGTAATAAAAATAACTAATATTACTAATAATGCTAAGAACTAGTAATAACAATAACACACATGATAATAACCAGTGAGAATAATAATAGCTAATACTAATAAAAAATGGTAATAAATAGTACTAATAATACAATAATAATGCTGGAAATAATAATAACTAGTGCTAATATCACTTGTAATGATAATTATTATGAATAATAATGGAAATGCTAGTAATACTAGTATGTTTAAGAATTCCAATATTAGTTTGTGCTAATAATACTAATGCTAATAACAACTGGTACAAATAATGAAAATTAATAATAATAATAATAATAATAATAATAATTTGTACTAATACTGCTAATGATAATAATGACTTCTAATAAGAATTATTCTAACAATCAATACTACTAATTATACTATTGCTAACAATATTACCATTAACTTGTACTATTAAGAAAATCAATGATAATAACTAACACCATAAATAGATAATAACTACCACTATGAGTAGTGCTTCTAATAATGGTATTACTAGTTGTAATAATAATATCAATGATAATTCGTATTAATGCTAATAACTAGTAATATTACATTGTGCTGATAATACTAATGACAAGCAGTTCTTCCTCCGGATGATTGTGATTCGCCCATAGAAGTGAGTGAAGGCAGCGCTGATTGCCGCAGGGATCGCGTGACATATAGGACAAGCCTATAGGATAGGATAACCCTAACCCTATGAGAAGCAGAGACCAGCAGAAGTCATTTCCAAAAGGGACTGAACAAGGATAAATCCTACAGTCTCAGATCTACGGCCGATACCTGGACTGTCTCCTCTACAGTGACAAATAATCAGACATTGTACAGTTCATACATCGAGTCTGGAGCGATAAGTCATGTGACAAGTGAAACATTAATTAGGGGGCACCGTGGGATCTTCTTCATTGGGGACCATGAGCTTCGAGTTAAGCCACTGTTTTTATGTGTTTTTGAATGAGTGAAAAGACTGCAAAAATGCTGAAAAAATTGACATGCTGAAGATTTGAAAATGTTTTGATGGTTGGATGCAAGGAAGAAATAATCAGAGTGCATGACATTTCAAAGATCTCATTCATTTTGATGGTAATGTAAAGTCCAGCTTTTTATATTTTTTGAAATTCAGGGAAAAAACAGCAAAAAAATAATGTGTGAATAAGCCCTAGGATGTGCATGCTGCATTAAATCTAAATATACAACAGCTCCACTTTCTAAAGAGAAAACTTCTGAACTAATTGCTGAAGTCCACACAAGTCCGAACAGTACAAGTGATCAGACACAACCAAACATCATATTGTGTGGACGCCATGAAAGCGAGATTGTACCATGTGGGATCACTAAGCGACTTCTCTCTGTGTCCACAGAAAAAACTGGGACAGAAGAAGGGATTGTCTTAGTGCAAAAAAGATTGTCAGATTGTGTGATGCATGTGGCAGTCCAGCGCTTTTTCTAGGTCGCGAGCTAGGCCCTACAGTGCAGATAAATCCTGCCATCATGAGGCTTGTGCAAGGTTTCAGGTGTTTGAAGACACAGATCTCGGGTTCGCCGTAGTTGCGCTGTTAGACTGTGGCTGTGATGAGCCATTAATGTGCTTCCTTGTGACTAAGCAGAGGAATTATGAGCTGCAGACATTTCCAGTCACTTCAGGGCTGTTCTCTACCGGTCACCTCCCAGCCCAAAGCCTTATAAACTGGGATCCCGGCACCCATGAGCTCATAAGCCGTGACCAGAGGCCTGAAGGCAAGGTACGTCCAACATTACCTTACTTATATCCAGGGGAGGGGGCATCTACATAATAGAAATAAGAAATAAAAAACAGCAGAGATGAAAGGTATAGGAGATAAAAGATCAAAAGAAAAATGAGAAAGAATTTGTGAACTAACCAGAGAAAGAAAAGTCTCACTCACCAAAAGCCTGAAATGTAAATGTCTAGATGTAGTCTAGTGCTCGAATACTTGTCTATTAGCAGCGAGTAGTAGATATAGGGTCAACCTGTATCCTGAAATTACATGGCTCTTATATCTATTAGGAGTGAGCATCATATGTAAAACTAGGAGAGTCACTTGTAGAGAAGGGTCTGGGTTTACTTGTACGTCACATACAAAACAGCGCAATGTCAATCAGCGCCTTCTAAGGCCAGCAGGATACTGTCGTGTACTAATAGAGGTGCGGACTCACGGGGCAGGGACATAATGTGACCACTGTACAAAGCATTAGTGCCACCTCATCTGGAATATGCAGCTCAGTTCTGGGTACCAGTTCATAGAAATCATGGAGTTAGAAATGGTAAAAAAAGGACCATAAAACTGATGTGTGGTGAAGGAACTTAGTTACAAGAAAAGACTAAAATAATTAAATTCATTTACTATTTAGCCGAGACATCTAACGGGCGACATGATTAATTTGTACACAAATGGCTCCTATAAAAAACTTGGTCAAAATCTGCTTCATGTAAAACACCCTCAAAAGACAAGGGTCACTCCCACCGTCTGGATTAAGACGGATTCAGTCTCCAAAGGAGACAAGGTTTCCGTACCATGTGTGCTATTAATCTGTGAAACAGCTGCCTTCAGCAGCCGATCGCATCAAGGACCGATGATGGCTCCAAAACGAAGGAAATAACATCAATAATTCTGTAAATGTGTAAAGTTCTTTTCTGAATGTTTGGTCCAGTAGATTGACAATTGAGATCAGGAGAGAAAGATGAGCATTTCTGGGGCGGTTCGCATCTTGCATTCTGGTTGTACACGTACCTGTCCCTTTTACCCTTTCCCATCTCTCAGTTGAATTTTATCAACATTTGTTTTGTTTCAACTGTATTAACTATGTAACTATGTAATATGGCTCTTATATCTGTGTGTTAGTAGACTGAATTCATGTATTTAGTCTTGAGAAAAGATGTCTAAGTGGCATGATAGGTTTAATTCTTATCCTAATATTACATTGCTGTAATATCTCTAAGGTTGCAGCTGGACAGGTCCTGGACGAGAGGTATGTGTCACGAAGGTGCCAAGCCTCGGTGGTGTAGGACCCGGAGAAGTAGGCTTTATCATGTATAGTGCTAAGAGGTGATTTTTTTAATAGACCCGTAGTTTAGGTCCGGGTTTTAGGAATGGCCATGGAGCTGGGTGGGACTGGCCGTTCCCTTACCTCTAGTTCCAGGGCTTGCAACAGGCTATAAAAAGCAGTTCAGCTGCCTCATATAGGGCTGGGAGTTGAGGTGGAAACATCTCTGGTGTACTGATCAGCCCTGGAAGAAGCAGACCGGGTCTGCAAAGCTTGGTTCATTTATATGGACTGTTTTGTTCACTGTTTATTTGTGCCAAGAAAAGGCTGTTTCTGTTTATGTTGGGGAGATTTATGCACTAAAATAAAGCTGTCATTTGCACCAAAAGACTTTGCGCCAGTACCTACCTGACACCGCTGCCAAAGAGTGAGTGGATCTTTGTGTATTAGGAGTGTAACATACAGATTTAATGACTTTCATATTTATTAGTAGGGAATGTTATGTATTGAGTTAATTTTTATCCTGATATTAGATGACTGTTATATCTATTAGGGCCAAGGGTTATATAAGGGGTAATTTCTTAGTCTGATATTACATAGCTGTTATATCTGTGTATTAGGAGTGAGTGTTGCATACAGGGTTACTCCTTATCCTGATATCAAGGCTCACTTTTATCTGTCTATTAGGAGTGCATGTTATATATTGAGTTAAAAGGGTTGTTTGACCTTGAAATTCAACTTTTTTAAGCTAATCTGTGCTGTATTGCAATATTAAACACCCCTATAAATGTAATCTTTTGCTTCTACCTTTCGTTCCTCCTGCATCCAGTTTGTGAACATGCTGCTCTTCTAGCTTACCCTGCTTTTCCCAACCTCACAGCCAGAGCTAGCCCGCCCTGCCTAAGTATCCAGCCCTCCGCCCTTTGCCTGCCCACTACACTCTCATTGGCTGTTAGGAATCTGCCGCAGCGCTGACCTTTATCATTCATTCCAGAATTGGTGTAAATACTTTTATGCCCAAAAATGACAAAAGTATTCTCGGAGTGATACCTTTATTGACTAACCAGAAAAAAATATATACTGTATATGCAAGCTTTCATAGCACAGATGCTCCTTCTTCAAGCAATATTACAAATTAATTCATAAGACAAAAGGCACAACATTTAAGAGCTGTTACAGCAAGACATTTGTTCATGAGGTAGAGGGGGTGATGCCTCATATTGATAAGTCAAAGAGATCAAATTTAGGGTTTTTAGTTGCAAATGGCAAGTCTGTGGGAATGTTTAATTATTTACAGACCATCTGGTGGAGGTGTGAATTGAATCCATGTAGTGAGTCATAAATCCTGGGGTTAGACTGAGTCCAGTTGTCAAGCAATTGAGCATCCTTATCAATTTGAATTCCCAATTTTTTCTCTTTCTGTCATCCTTGAAATGACCTTTTAGTACTAAAACGTTTAGATCTTTCATACAGTGTCCTGGGCCAGAGAAATGTTTTCCCACAGGCGTGTCCAGTTCATTCTTAAAGGGGTTGTCCAGTACTTTAGATTACCCCCAATGTATCCCCCCTGTGAGCAGCGCTATCCTTGGCCGCCAATGATAGCATCGCTCACAGGCAGTATCTGCAACGTAAGCTAATTACAAAAATCCTTAGGGGCCCCTTTGGGGGGGTAATCTAAAGTACTGGACAACCCCTTTAATTGTGTGTCTGTGCAAATTCATTCTCGTTTGCAGTTTTTGCATCGTTTCTCCAATATAGACTCCTTCCGGGCACCCTGTACATTGTATCATGTCACCACATTGGATGATGTACATGAAAAGACATCCATGTGACGCGCCCCCTGAGCCGTGGGGGGATACCCGGAGCCGGTCCTTGTAGATGCTGGGGGTTGTAGTCACTTGACAAAGTATCTCACACCATCCTTATTGAAAAAATGACCAAGTATGCAACGGACCAGGCAACTGTTAGGTGGATTCATAACTGGCTTAGTGATCGGACTCAAAGGGTGGTTGTAAATGGCTTCACATCCAGCTGGATGAATGTCTCAAGTGGGGTACCACAGGGCTCCGTCCTGGGACCTGTATTGTTCAACATCTTTATCAATGATTTAGATGAAGGAATTGAGGGTAAACTGATTAAATTTGCTGATGACACAAAGCTAGGAGGGATAGCTAATACTAGAGAAGAGAGAGAGAGGATTCAAAAAGACCTAAATAAACTGGAGCAGTGGGCAGCAACCAACAGAATGGTTTTTAACAGGGAAAAATGCAAAGTACTACATCTGGGCAATAAAAATGAAAAAAGCACATACAGAATGGGAGGAATAGAGCTAAGCAACAGTACATGTGAAAAAGACTTAGGTATACTAATAGATCATAGACTGAACATGAGTCAACAGTGTGATGCAGCAGCAAAAAAGGCAAATACAATTCTGGGATGTATTAACAGAAGCATACAGTCTAGATCACGTGAAGTCATTATCGGTCTTTACTCCTCTTTGGTCAGACCTCATCTGGAATACTGTGTACAGTTTTGGGCACCACATTTTAAAAAAGACATAGACAAACTGGAGCAAGTTCAGAGAAGAGCGACCAGAATGGTGACTGGTCTGCAAACCATGTCCTATGAGGAACCGTTGCAGGATTTGGGAATGTTTAGCTTGCAAAAAAGAAGACTGAGAGGAGACTTAATAGCTGTCTACAAATATGTCAAGGGCTGTCACATTGTAGAAGGATCATCTTTATTCTCATTTGCACAAGGAAAGACTAGAAGCAATGGGATGAAACTAAATGGGAGGAGACACAGATTAGATATTAGAAAAAACTTTTTGACAGTTAGGGTGATTAATGAGTGGAACAGGCTGCCACGAGAGGTAGTGAGTTCCCCTTCAATGGACGTCTTCAAACAGAGGCTGGACAGACATCTGTCTGAGATAATCTAGTGAATCCTGCTTTGAGCAGGGGGTTGGACCAGATGACCCAGGAGGTCCCTTCCAACTCTACCATTCTATGATTCTATGATTCTATGATTCACCGTGGCGGCGACCCGGTCCGTGACCCAGGGCGGTCAAATCAGGGTAGTTTGTGTATAGTCCGACTACGCCACCTGTGGAATGCGGTTATTGGGAACCGCCACTGCGGAGCAGTCCACTGAAGCTGATGGTGTGTGCAGCAGGGTGATGTAACTCCCCACAGGAGGAGTGTAGCTTCAGGGCAGCGTGACTGGATGATGGTGGTGATAGTGCCTGGATCAGTAATGATAACACGGAGTCATTGCAGTGGAGTCCTAGGGTCTTTACTGGTGGCAATTATATAGGCCCCAACGGGAGTACTTGCTAGGGATGAGGGCCTGGTCAGTCTGGGAGCAATCCTAGAATCCTCCTGGCCAGGTGGAGTTGTAGGGCTGCCGTTCTGACTGTACTCTTTTGCTATCCCGCTTATAGTCGTGTTGTAGCCCACGTCTCTGAGTGTAACGTGCTGTGCTCACCCGTATGGCTGGCGACTCGGACCTCGTGGATTCCTCACTCCTCTGTGGCGTTACTGGTCCTTTCGTGTGGCTGAGCCTCCGAGCTTCTGTTGGGCCAGGAGACCTGCAATCTCCTGCCCTGCGGTATCTGCTGCTGGGCCTGAAGGGTCCCACAGCCTCGGACTCCGGTGTCCGGTTCTCTGTGTATACTGGCCAGGACGAGCTAACTCCAGCTCCAGTCCCTGGCTCCTTGCTCCTTCTTGTCCTATCTCACTCCTGACACTAGACTCGACTCCCTAACCCCGCCTCCAGATCCAGTTATATAGGGCAGGATCCTCCCCTTTCTGTTCTGAGGCAGGAGGTGTTGCAGGTCATGTGTTCCTAACCAGGAAACTCCTGTTTTGCTCCCAGACATGGTATTACTACCACTGTGGCAACCAGACCCTCTGGGGTGCCACATTCCCCCCTAGTAAATTTCAGTACTCCGGGACTGAACATATTTTGCAAAATAACAGGTAACAAATATAATAGCAAATACAAGGTACATTAGGAATATTTACAAGTATTACAGTCTTTATAGGTCACAGTATAGTCCGTAACCAGGTGTAGTTTGAGGGACTCGTCCAAAACCCTCCACGGAGGCCCTGGGGTGGCTGCAGGGCATTGATGATCCGGATGTTGGACCACGTCTTCAGCCACCTGCACGGGTTTTTGTTCTGTGGTCTGGCACAAAAGGGGCACTTTACAGGTGCAACTATTTACAGGCAAAGTTTTTGGTTATCCATTGTCCATAACCTGAAAGTCTTTTTGGACCCTGTCGGGTAACTGGAAAAACATATTTAGTACACACATACTAACATTTCAGTTATATTTTACATTTCAAATTCTCCATCGAGCAGGGATCTGACCTCTGGTGATTCTGGTAGACCTACGTAACACACTGTCTGTCTGTGTTCTACCTTGGTCCCCTGTATTTACCCCTGGTGTGGCGGGTTCAGCGTGAACTGCGCTACAGGTATTTTGAGGTGTCACTGGTAGGTTGGGCAGCTTCCTACGGATCCTTTGGCTTACCGTGGGTACTACAGGCTCGCTACTAGCAGAGGGTAGATTCTCCTGGTCTGCTGATGAGGAATCTTCTGTCTCCGGGGCCAATGGTTCTTCCAACTCTACTGGGACTTCTACGGCTCCCTGAGGGGCTGGTTGGAGAAATGTAAGGACTGGTACAACAATGGCATTATTCACTTGCGTCCATGACCGGGGAAATTCTCTGAGTACTGTGCTGACCATTTCTTCCACTTCCTCTGCGGGTTGAGGGATATCTTGGCCTTCTTCAGCATGCTGTAGCTGCTTGGGACACTTCTTCAGGTGGTCTCTGGAAACTGTTGCTGTCGTTTCTCCTCCATCCTTACTTATGAGGTACACCTTGGTGTTATCATGATTTGATGGTAGAATGGTGTACGGCTCTTTTTCCCACTGGTCATCCAATTTATGGAGCCGCCTTTTTCTCTTTAGGACTTGCTCTCCCGGTGACAAGGGGGCAGCAGGTGCATGTTGATTGTAAGTCTTCTCTTGCCTTTCTCTTGCTTGGGACAGACTTCTTTCAACACTTTCCTGTACCTTACGGTATTGCTGTTGCCGCTCAGTGTCCCAATCCGCATCCGGTGAGGAGTCCTCTGGTGTCAGAACTCCCATATCCAGATCGATGGGCAACTTACCAGGTCTCAGTCTCATCTGGTACGCTGGTGTGCAGTTGGTGGAGTTCACTGGGATATGATTGCAGAGGTCCACCAGGTCTGGCAACTTTTCTGGCCACAGACTGCGTTCCTCCAGGGGCAATGTCTTCAGTAGGTCTATCACCACCTGATTCATCTTTTCACACATCCCGTTGGTCTGGGGGTGATAAGGCGTTGTCCTGATCTTCTTGCAGCCGTATAGGTTGCAGAATTCCTGGAATACTTCTGCTTCGAAGGCCGGACCTTGGTCAGTTAGCACACGTTCTGGGTAACCATGCGGGCAGCAGAAGTGCTGCTCGAAAGCTCTGGCTGCTGTCTGAGCCGTTTGGTCCTTGACTGGCACTACTACCAGGAACCGGGAGTAGTGGTCTACGATGGTGAGAGCATAGACATAGCCTGACCTGCTCGGGGATAGCTTCACATGGTCCAGGGCTACCAGTTTGAGTGGCTGCTTGGTAATGATGGGCTGCAGGGGAGCCCTCTGGCTGTCACAGTTTTTTCTTCTCAGGTTGCATGGTCCGCATTCTCGACACCACCTCTCGGCTGCTTTCCTCATGGCAACCCAATAGAACCGTTCACGTAGCCGGACTTCCAGCTTCTTCCATCCAAAATGTCCTGATCCATCGTGGTACGCTTCCAGGACCATAGACGCATCTCGCCTCGGGACTACCACCTGCCAGACCAGCTCATGTGTCCAGGAGTTGAAAGTTCTTCGACACAGCTTCCCTTCATAGATGAACAGCTTGCTCTTTTCTTTCCACAGCTGTTTGGTTTCTTCTGGAGCATCTGAATCAGAGTATGAGTCAGCTTGTGTCAGCAACTCTTTGACTAGGCGAACAGCCGGGTCACTGTCGTGTGTTTCTGCCCATCCATGGTGGGGCAATGGATTGAACGTGGCTTCTCTTTTGGCAGAGCACCTGTTCTTCACACAATGGGAGCACTGCTTTATCCCATGGCGGTGGAATGCGGGGATTTCTATCTCTTCCAGCTCCTCTGGGTCTTCTCCCCCGTCTGGCAAGTTAGGCATTCTGGACAGCGCATCTGCGTTTGCATTCTTGTGCCCAGCCCGGTACTTGATGGTGAATTCGTAATTAGACAGTCGGGCCATCCATCTTTGTTCCAGGGCACCAAGTTTTGCAGTGTCCAAGTGTGTCAGTGGGTTATTATCCGTGTACACAGTGAATTTGGACGAGGCGAGATAATGTTTGAAGCGCTCAGTCACAGCCCAGACGATGGCAAGGAACTCCAACTTGAAGGAGCTGTAGTTTTTTGGGTTTCTTTCTGTGGGCCGGAGCTTCCTGCTGGCGTAGGCTATCACCCTTTTTCTGCCTTGCTGGATCTGGGACAGCACCGCTCCTAGTCCCACGTTGCTCGCGTCCATGTGAAGGATGAAGGGTTGGCCATAATCAGGGTCGGCCAGGACCTCGTCTCCTGTTAGGGTCATCTTCAACCTGGTGAAGGACTCATCTTCCAGCTTGTCCCATTTGAATGGTGGTTTCTTGTTCTTGGCCTTCCTGGACTGGCCTATCAGGAGGTCCTGCATGGGTGCCGCCATCTTGGTGAAGCCTGGTATAAACCTTCGGTAGTAGCCTACCAACCCGAGGAACTGCCGCACTTCTTTGATGGTGGAAGGTCTCGGCCAGTCCTTGATTACGGTGACCTTGTCGGGGTCTGGTGCTACACCGTCAGCACTTACCACATGTCCTAAGTACTGTACTTTGGGCTTCAGCAGGTGGCACTTAGACGGCTTCACCTTCAGGCCAAAGCCAGCCAGGGCTTCAAACACTTCCGCCAGGTGCTTCAGATGATCCTCATATGTTTTGGAGTATACGATGACGTCATCCAGGTACAGCAGGACTGTCTCGAAATTCTTATGCCCTAGACAGCACTCCATCAACCGCTGGAAGGTTCCTGGGGCATTGCAGAGCCCGAATGGCATGCAGTTGAACTCGCTGAGGCCCATCGGGGTGGTGAATGCGGTCTTTTCCTAATCCGCCTCTGCTACAGGAACCTGCCAATACCCACTAGTAAGATCCAAAGTAGAGAAATAATTAGCAGATTTTAACGCAGCTAGCGACTCCTCAATCCTGGGTAGCGGGTATGCATCTTTATGCGTTATGCGGTTAATTTGCCTGTAGTCTACACACATTCTCATTGTGCCATCCTTTTTCTTTACAAGAACTAATGGAGCTGCCCAGGGGCTACAACTGTCTCTTATTACCCCAGTCTCCTTCATCTCTCGCAACATCCCTTTGGCATTTTGGTAGTGTGCTGGCGGTACAGGCCGGTACCTTTCTTTAATGGGTGGATGGTCTCCCGTGGGGATATGGTGTTGAACCCCCTTTACCTGCCCGAAGTCGAATGGGTGTTTACTGAAGACCCTTTCATACTCTTGGACCGCCCGGTATACTCCTTGTTTTTGGTGTTGAGGGGTGGAGTCAGTGCCCACATACAGCTTCTGACACCAGTCCTCCATCTGTCCCTTGGAGCCATTATCCTCCGCCTGTTTGGATGGAGGCAAGGGTTCCACTGTCTTTGTAGAATTGTGATTGACGGTGAATAGTTTGGCCAGGGTGGCATACCGGGGCAAATGGAGTTCTTTTTCCCCAATATTTAGGATGCGGACTGGCACTCTCCCATGGCGGACATCATTCACCCCCCTGGCTGTCAAAATGGTGGGCCTACTGTCGGAGAAGACGGGCTCTAACAGGGCCTGGTAATCTCTACCCCGGAGACCGATTGCTGCCCGGCACCATATCAGCATTTCACTTCTTGGGGGCATGGCAATAGGGAATGGGTCACTCATGCTGACACTGCCAATTTCTCCACCAGACAGCTGTACCTGTTGTCTTTTCATCAGGGCTCTGATCTCTCTTTGTAGAACCCACGGCTGACTGGAACTAGCGGTCTCTGCAACCTGCTGTAATAAGACAATTATTTCTGCAAGACAATTTTCAATGACATTAGTGCCTAAGGTTATCATGGGATGACTTTCTTGGCGATCAATGTTGACAATAATCAGTCCTTGTGCTGGCAGTTTGACTTTGCCAACCTTTATGGTCACTTCTTTGAACCGCACCTGAGGTACGGGTTGACCATTGCTGGCATAAATGCTCAAATGTTCATCTGGACGGCGGGTAATGTCAGAGTCAGTCCAGTACCGTTTGAAAAGAATGTAGGGGATGGTGGTCACCTGGGATCCAGTGTCCAGCAATGCGCTCATTGGAAAGCCGTCCAGCACGACAGGTAGGACCGGTCGTCCTCCCACATATTTGTCTCACCAGCTTGATGGGCCTGGTGGTCTTATGCCTGGGGGTTGGTCCTCTGCCCCAGGTTTTGCTTGTTTAAATGACAGTACCTTGCATAATGTCCTGGCTGGTTGGAGCGGCGGCAGATGGGTTGTCCGTCCTGGTCGTAGCGGTCGCTGTTCCTCCCTCTGGATGGTGGAATCCTCTTCTGTCGGCGCCACGTGACGTCCTCCGGACTGGAAGCCAGCTGGATCTTTCCTTTGGGATACATCTGCAAGGACTGGTAAGTTTTGGTTAGCGCAGCTACACTTTTAGTTAACTCTTGGACCTGATGGTGCAGGTCTGCAGACAGGGCATTGTCCATAGTCTGTGCATCAGCTCCTACAGGCTCCGGGGAAAAGGGTGCCACCTCCTGGTGGTAGGTGATAGCTGTAGCGCCACCTGGTGCTGGTTCTCGTAGCACCCGGATGGCCCTGTCCTTAAACTGAGCAAAGTCCAAGTCAGGGTTTTGCAGAGCCATTATGCGCAGCTGGGTTCGGTGGGCGCTGGACAGTAAACCCTCTAATTGCTCAGTTAACAGGCTGTTTTCATCACGCACACTGTCAGGGTCTACCTGTTTGATGGCCCTCAGCGCCTCCTGTAGGTTTAAAGCATAGTCCCGTACACTGTCCTGTGCCCGTTGTCTGCACCCATAAAACTTCATCTTTATCTCTGCTGTAGTACGGGTGTCAAAAGTGTCCTTTAGGCGGCCAGTATCTCTTTTACAGTCCCTTTTTCTCTGGCTGACCAGGATTTTATTCTCTCTGGGCTGCACCAATCAACTGGCCTATAAGGATGCTCACTTTCTGCTCCTCGGACAGGGGATATACTTTAAATAAACTGCTTAGTCGCTCCTTGAAGTGACTCAGGGTGTGCGACTCTCCTGAGTATTGGGGCAACCACGCCGCCCCCGGTATATATGGCATGGAGAGTGGCATTACCGTGGCAGTGGTCGCTCCGGTGGTTGAAGTTCCCTCCATATCGGACGTCTTCCTCCCCCCTAGTGAACCGTGGCCTACCTTCCTTCTCTTTTCTTCCGTAGGCCGCAGTTCCGCAGGCGATGGTTTCCGCTGAGGACCTGGCGTCGCTTGCTTCTGACGTCAGCGCTCGCTGGGGCTCCTTCCAGGATCTGGCGCTGCATCCGTGCGTGGGGTGGGGCTTTGGACTTTGCGCCTTTCCAGCGGTTACGCCCCTCTTCTTTCCACGCGGCGATCCGGAAATGGCGGCCAATGGCTGTAAACCGGCGACAAATAGCGGGAAATATTCACCACGGTAGGTGACACAGTCTGTGAAGGCGCGCAGTACCCGGTGGTAGTGGGCACTCAATCCTGCCGACTACGCCAAAGGCAGTATCTGCAATGTAAGCTAATTACAAAAATCCTTAGGGGCCCCTTTGGGGGGTAATCTAAAGTACTGGACAACCCCTTTAATTGTGTGTCTGTGCAAATTCATTCATCGTTTCTCCAATATAGACTCCTTCCGGGCACCCTGTACATTGTATCATGTCACCACATTGGATGATGTACATGAAAAGACATCCATGTGACGCGCCCCCTGAGCCGTGGGGGGATACCCGGAGCCGGGCCTTGTAGATGCTGGGGGTTGTAGTCACCGTGGCGGCGACCCAGTCCGTGACCCAGGGCGGTCAAACCAGGGTAGTTTGTGCATAGTCCGACTACGCCACCTATGGAATGCGGTTATTGGGAACCGCACCTGCGGAGCAGTCCACTGAAGCTGATGGTGTGTGCAGCAAGGTGATGTGACTCCCCACAGGAGGAGTGTAGCTTCAGGGCAGCGTGACTGGATGATGGTGGTGATAGTGCCAGGATCAGTAATGATAACACGAGGGCCTGGTCAGTCTGGGAGCAATCCGAGAATCCTTCTGGCCAGGTGGAGTTGTAGGCCTGCCGTTCTGACTGTACTCTTTTGCTATCCCGCTTATAGTCGTGTTGTAGCGGTACTGGTCCTTTCGTGTGGCTGAGCCTCCCGGCTTCTGTTGGGCCAGGAGACCTACAATCTCCTGCCCTGCAGTATCTGCTGCTGGGCCTGAAGGGTCCCACAGCCTCGGACTCCGGTGTCCGGTTCTCTGTGTATACTGGCCAGGACGAGCTAACTCCAGCTCCAGTCCCTGGCTCCTTGCTCCTTCTTGTCCTATCTCACTCCTGACTAGTGTTGAGCCACCCCCGTAGTGTTCGGGTTCGGTTCGTCGAACACCGGGATGTTCGAGGAACTGTTCGTCGAACTGTTCGTCGAACACCTTAGAACAGAGGTCCCCAACCTTTTTTGCACCAGGGACCGGCTTTAAGCAAGACCAGTTTTCCATGGCCCGGTGGGGGTGGGGGCGGGGCTTTGGTCATATGGGGGTGTGGTTGTGGAGGGGTGGAGCTGTATGGGGAGGATGCTGGCGGGACCTCGGTGTACAGCGCTGCTAAGTAGCAGCATTGTACATTGAGCGTCAGTGTATACAGCGCTGCTGCTTAGCAGCGCTACACACTGAACACCGGTACCGGGAGCCGCGTCACTGAAGCCAGTCTGCTGCCCCAGCACGCCCCACATAACATGTTCTGCCGGGGGCGTGTCAGTGAGGAGAGCCTGCCGCCCCACCCCGTCAGGAACACACCATGCTGTGCAGGAGGGCCGCGTCACTAAGACCCGCCCCGTGACGTACAACAGGTACCATGCTGTGCTGTGGAGGGCTGCGTCACTAAGACCCGCCCGACGCCCCACCCCGTCCTGCATAATGTTCTCTGCCGGGAGCTGCGAGCTGTCACGGCTATGGCAGAAAACATTATAAATCCACACAGAGCGAGTTCTGACCAGGCGCAGGGCCGCGGAGCTAGCTGTCAGCGGCAGGGCCGGCTCCAGGTTTTTCTGGGCCCCGGGCGAAAGAGTCTCAGTGGGCCCCTTTAACACATACCACGATTCATGATGCAGAGATACGGCGGAGAAATATATATATATAGTACAATGCAAAGATTTCACTTCATGAGTGATATCTATTGTAAATTCTACAATAGCTCAGAAACCGGTGAATCGCTCCACACAGAATAGTGGCCCCCATATAAGGCTCCATACGGAATACTGGTCCCCATATAACGCCCATACGGAATACTGGCCCCCATATAACGCTTCATACGGAATACTGGCCCCCATATAAGGCCCCATACGGAATACTTGCACCCATATAAGGCCCCATACGGAATACTTGCCCCCATATAAGGCCCCATACGGAATACTTGCCCCCATATAAGGCCCCATACGGAATACTGGCCCCCATATAAGACCCCATACGGAATACTGGCCCCCATATAAGGCTCCATACAGAATACTGGCCCCCATATAACGCTCCATACTGGATACTGGCCCCCATATAACGCTCCATACAGGATACCGGTCCCCATATAATGCTGCATGCAGGCTGTTACCCCCCACAAATTGCCCCATACAGGCTGTCCCCCCCTTATAATGCTCCATGCAGGCTGTTACCCCCCACATAATGCCCCATACAGGCCCCTCCCTTTTAATGCTCCATGCAGGCTGTTACCCCCACATAATGCCCCATACAGGCTGCCCCCCCCCCTTCTAATGCTCCATGCAGGCTGTTCCCCCCCACATAATGCCCCACACAGGCCCCCCCCTTTTAATGCTCCATGCAGGCTGTTACCCCCCACATAATGCCCCATACAGGCTGCCCCCCCTCTTTATAATGCCCCATGCAGGCTGTCACCCCTCCTCTTTATACTGCCCCATGCAGGCTGTCACCCCCCCTCTTTATAATGCCCCATGCAGGCTGTCACCCCTCCTCTTTATAATGCTCCATGCAGGCTGTCACCCCTCCTCTTTATAATGCCCCAAGCAGGATGCCCCCCCTCCCCTCTTTATACTGCCCCATGCCTCCATACATTAAAAAAAAAAAAAAAATCAAATACTCACCTCCCTTCTCCTCACCTGCTACCTGCTGCCCGCCGCTCGCTGCTCGGCTCCGAACTCCAGCGTTGTCGTTTCTTCCCGCTCAGCGCTCCCTGTGACGGCTCAGGGGAGGGCGCGGTGTAAAGACGTCACCGCGCCCTCTGACCTGAGACGTCACAGGGAGCGCAGAGCAGGAAGACAGCTGATCTGCGGAGGCACGGGGAGAGGTAAGTATCGGGCTGCCGGGGCCCTGAGCAAGCGGCGGAGAAGGGCGGGCGCTGACACCGCTCTCCTCCGCCCATAGCCCAGCGGGGTGCGCGACCGCCAGTGGGCCCCTCTGCCTGCTCAGAGCCCCGGCATTTGCCCGGGTGCTGACGCCGGCCCTGGTCAGCGGCGCCGCGGACCGGCTGAAAAACCCCAACGGCCCGGTCCTGGTCCGCGGACCGGCGGTTGGGGACCTCTGCCTTAGAACACCGTCGAACACCGTTAAAACCAATGGCAGGCAAACAAAAACACATAGAAACACATAGAAAACACCTTCAAAGGTGTCCAAAAGCTGACAAACTGCTCAGAAGACGCTCTCTTTAAAAAAGCCGGCCGGCAATTCAGCAGCGGCATACACCGGTACCCGACAATTTAAACAAGAAGGAATAGAGCATCACACATAGATTAGATAGATAGAAACATGTCAGTCACATATATAAGAAGTACAGTGACAGTGTTGGTTACTGTACTTGTCATTTAGTGTAAAGGATTTATTAAAAAAAATATTAGTGTTTTCAGGCACCGTCTCTTTAAAAAAAGCCGGCCGTCAATTCAGCAGCGGTACCCGACAATTTAGAACAGAAAGAATAGAGCTTCACACATAGATTGGATAGATAGAAACATGTCAGTCACATATATAGTAAGTACAGTGACAGTGTTGCTTACTGTACTTGTCATTTAGTGTAAAGGATTTATTTAAAAAAATAATAGTGTTTTCATGCACAGTCTCTTTAAAGAAGCCGGCCGGCAATTCAGCATCTGTACCCGACAATTTAGAACAGAAAGATAGAGCATCACACATAGATTAGATAGATAGAAACATGTCAGTCACATATATAAGAAGTACAGTGACAGTGTTGGTTACTGTACTTGTCATTTAGTGTTAAAATAAAGGACAGCGTGGGAAAATTCTCCTGCACTCAGCGCTTCAGCCTGAGAATTTTCCCACGCTGTCAGTGACGTGCATGAGGTGAGCTGAGTTTATTGGACATGAACTCACCTCATGCACGTCACTGACAGCGTTGGAGAATTCTCACGCTGAAGCGCTGAGTGCAGGAGAATATTCCCACGCTGTCCTTTATTTTAACACTAAATGACAAGTACAGTAACCAACACTGTCACTGTACTTCATATATATGTGACTGACATGTTTCTATCTATCTAATCTATGTGTAATTCTCTATTCTTTCTGTTATAAATTGTCGGGTACCGGTGTATGCCGCTGATGAATCGCCGGCTTTTCGTTTTTCACTGTGAGCACTGTTCCCATTGATTTGGGCAATCACTGTAATGCCACAAACACCATGGCTGTGGCATTACAGTGAGTGGCAGACAATCCCTGCATGATTGGTGCTCTAAATAGCGCCAGACATGCAGGACACACTTTTGGTGCACGAACAGTTATCGAACATAACCTCGAACAGCCGAATTTTTTGCAAATCGTTCGCATTCGTCGAACAACTCGAACACCGCCCAAAACAGCTCGAATTTGAGATTGGCGAACAGTTCTAATCGAACACCGCTCATCTCTACTCCTGACACTAGACTCCCTAACCCCGCCTCCAGATCCAGTTATAAAGGGCAGGATCCTCCCCTTTCTGGTCTGGGGCAGGAGGTGTTGCATGTCATGTGTTCATAACCAGGAAACTCCTGTTTTGCTCCCAGACATGGTATTACTACCACTGTGGCAACCAGACCCTCTGGGGTGCCACACATGATTTTGTAGTCCTGATTTGTGTTTGGTATACAGACTGTATTTGATGGCAATATGTGGGTACAAGTTTTGCATTTTTTGTTTTTACATGGGAATGTGCCCGTCACTGATGGTGTTTGCTACTCCAAATGCATAGCTACTGTTTGTGTATCAAGTAATTCTCAACCCTTTACCCCATGTATATTTGTGAGTGAGTGCCTTCAGCTCCGCCTTCTGTGTAGATTCACTGGGGGTAGAGGTTTTCGTGTGAGTACGTTACCGTCTTGGATTACTGCATACACAGTGACAAAGTGTCCTTGTTTCTCCTTGTATACATTCAGAGGATGCAACCACAGATCTATAGCACATGGGCAGGGCCCTGTCTACACTGTCAAGCCTGACAGAGTAGTATGCGACTAGACGCTGTTTACACCATGAATTTTTGTAAACACCCTGGTAGCAAAGCCATCAAACTCGTGACAAAACAAGGTGAATAGTTTGGTATAATCCGGGATCCAATGTGGGTGATTTAGTCAGGATTGCCTTGAGGTCATGGAATGATGCCAACGCTTTGGGAGTAAGACAAAAGGGGTGAATATTCAAGCAATCATACAGTGGTCGCAGGAGTTGGGAGCAATTGATGATCAATGGGCGGTAATAACTGACAAGCCCAATAAATGTCCTTAGGGACCTGGGGGACTGAGGGATCTTGTGTTGCTGTATCAAATCAATTCTCTCCAGGGTCAAGTGTTTGATGCCGGGGAAGATGCATTAACCGAGGAAGGTGACAGTAGAGAGGCAGAGTTGAAGTTTGTCTTTAGAGGCCTTGCAACTATTCTCGGACAAGAAAATGAGCAAAGACTAAGGCTGTGTGCCCACTATGCATTTTTAAGCGTTTCTGCAGCGGCAATTCCACTGCAGAAACGCTTAAAAAACGCTTGGTAGGTCTGCAATGTTCCCCAATGATAATCCGCATGTGCTGTGCACATGCTGCGGAAATTTCCACTACGGATTATCATTGCGGAAAAATCCGCAGCACTACCAATTATTTTGCGGAATCGCAGCTTTTTCGCCGCCATTGACTTGCATTGGTCCGCATGGAATCCGCATCACTGCATCTGCACATGCGGATATCATGCTGTTCAATGTGTGGATGGTACCCGGGTTTGGAGAAGAGGAGACTCTCATCCAGACCCAGGTACCATAGTGCCTGTAAAAAAAAGAATAAAAGAATAAAATAAAAAATATATATTATACTTACCTTTTAGTCCACCGCGAGCTGCTGGCAAGCCAGGATGGATCGGATAAGGACACCAGGGTCATCAGAAGGTAAGTATAATATTTATTTTTTATTTTTTTACCATTCTTTTGGTCACACTATACATGCCGGTTGCCGGTTGGATGGATTTATATAGTTTGACCAAGTTGTCAAGCACTTTCCAAGTGATACTAAAATCTCTTGGAAAGCGCTTGACAACTCGCATGAGGAAATGCAAGTGAAGAACGCTTCACTTCCGCATGCGTTTTTTCTGCCAGGGAGATGCAGAAACGCTCAGGAAAAAGCCAGAGCATTTCTGCATCGTGGCCACATAGCCTAAGTCTCTTTAGCACAAACTGATGGATCCACTACATCAAAGCAACAGATCATCAGTATACTGCTTTAGGACAAACAAGGAATGTTTAGGAATCCCAGTCTGCATACAGGTGGAAAAGATGTCAGGATAGTTTGCGGCCCCCTGAGGCAGTACAACCCAGGTGTACACTTTCCCCTGCAAAGAGAAGGCAAAATATTGCCATGAATCTTCTGTGACGAAATCAGAGAAGAAGGCATTTGCCGAGTCTATTACGGTAAAGCATTCAGCAGAGTGTGAGGATTGGACACCTGTGGGGAATTAATAACAGTGATAGCATTCATACGATATGGTGATATGGTCACGGACCATATGATAAGTAGTGGTTGGCCTTTTGCACTTTCTTCTTAACTGGAAACAGAGATGTAGTGTTACTGTAGGGGCTTTTGACAAGCACCACCGGATGCTTGTCCAAAAGCTCCAGCAATTGCTCACCTATAGCCTCCTCTTGAGCATGAGTTCAAACAGTACTGGCGTACACAAACTGGTTTAGCATCAGATTTTAATTGAATTTGGACAGGCTGAACTGGTTATCAGTTCATCAGTTTTTGACTACGCCCAAGGGTGGGAGGGAACCCGAGAAAACCATTCAGGCTCCTCCCCCCAGGTGCAGGTGGCAATTGAGGATACGCCACCAAGGACATAAGTGTACACAAGTGTTCCTCATGTAAGGGGGTGACAATTTGAGGACTACCAGAGGAACTGATGCTTTCGTGGTGCTAAGTACATCTGTACCCAGCAGGCTGTATGGACAACTTGAACTGACTGGTACACATAGAATCATAGAATCCTAGAATGGTAGAGTTGGAGGGGACCTCCTGGGTCATCTGGTCCAACCCCCTGCTCAAAGCAGGATTCACTAGATCATCTCAGACAGATGTCTGTCCAGCCTCTGTGTGAAGACGTCCATTGAAGGAGAACTCACCACTAGTGTTGAGCGAGTATGTTCTGTTCCGAGTATGCTCGGGTGAGCTCCGAGTATTTACAGCTGCTCGGTGATATGGTTGAATCGCTCCGTGTGATGATTTGTGACTGTTTGACAGTTTTATTACATGTGAGGAATGTGTAAGAAATAGACATTCCTCACATGTATTAAAACTGTCAAACAGTCGCAAATCATGCACACGGGAGTGATACAACCAAATCACCGAGCAGCTGTAAATACTCGGAGCTTGGCCCGAGCATACTCGGCGAAAGGGTTAACAGAATATACTCGCTCAACACTACTCACCACCTCTCGTGGCGGTCTGTTCCAGTCATTGATCACCTCACTGTCAAAAAGTTTTTTTCTAATATTTAATCTGTATCTTCTCCCATTCAGTTTCATTTCATTGGTTCTAATAGAAAAATGTGTTTCTGCCCAGTTTCGAACCAGGGATCTTTCGCATGTTAGGCGAATGTGACTACCACTGCACTACAGAAAACTCCATGCAAGTTGCTGTTCCTGGCTATACATGCTATACACGCTATACACGATGATGCTATTGTAGCGCCCACATTCTTCACCAAAGAAATGTCACAGCAACTATGGGGACCAGCCATGCAGGGATCAGCCTCGTGTCACAGATCAATGCTGTCGACAGCGGGAATAAGTTTTCTGTATAACAAGATTCCACGTTTATTAGAGATGTTAATACATATTTATACAGTATCTTTTTGGATGTAGCAAATAGATAAGTGTGACAGTGTCACTGGTTTTATATGTGAGGGGAGGTATGTGTCACTCAGGATGCTCTCCTGTGTGAACTAAGACCTACTTTATTTTTCTGCCAGCGTGTTATATGCTGGTAGGTTTACTCTGTTAAAGGGTGTATGGTTTTATGGGAATGGCAAAGAGGGCGGGATGCCATTCCCCCTACCTCCTCTCAGGGTGTGGCTGAGTAATGTGTAAAAGCTCAGTCCTTTTTTTTTCTCTGGAGTGTGGTCTGGAGAGGAAAGTCTCCAGACAGTGTTGTGGAAGCTGCAGAGCTTGTTACCTGGACTTTACCTGTGCAGTTTATGCTGCCGAGAGCAGGCGGATCCCGCTCACCTATGGACTGAGCTATAGTTCGTTTTGTTTTCCCGTTTAACCCAGAGGGTCTTGTTCATCTTTCCTGTGGAACCTGCATGAGTTTATGCCAGATAATAAACCAGCAGAAAGGTAACCTGAGAACGTGTGTCCTGAGTCTGCCTCCGGGAGAGCCGAGCGAGTCGTCTTACCACATAAGATACAAAATTTAAGCATCTGATTGGTTGTATTAATATCTTACTACTGATTGGTTATAATTCAATCTTCTAGTAGTTGGATATTCATTTCTAACTAACGTCTTTCAAGCATCTTATTAACATAGTGTGGGTATACTGCCATGAGGAAGGGGTCTCAAACCTTCTCTATGGGAGATGAATATTACATTCTTTCTCAATGGAAAGTTTCAAGGCCACAAATAAAAACTTGCATAATGTTCTTCCAAAGATATTCTGAAGAACAGTACGTACGCAGAAATGTGTCTTTTCAGAAATTCAATATAGAACTATTAATACATTAATATGAATTAATACAGATAATGCATGTCAGTGTTATTTTTCTAAGATAGATGCCACTGTTACACTACCTAGAAGCATAGTTATTTTTAGGGTTACAGAGTTTTTGATAGAGGCTTAATTTAAAGGAAATCTGTCAGTAGGATTTTTCCCCCAACCTATTAATATGCTCTTTGGGGTTTAGTCCAGGTATACCTTTGTCTCATCTGTTTCTCCGTTACTGAGAAATCAGCATCTGAATGCAAATGAGGCTGTAGTACTGAAGCTGATGTCATTCCAGTGTAACGGGCTCCGGAGCGCAGGGCGCAAGCCCTCCAGTACCCCAGGCATGGGTCGGATCCTCTTGCGGTCCCCTGGTCGCAAGGTCGGTGGTGGCCGTGCCCGACGCATGGCGTTGCGGAGGTCACATTATAGGGACACACAGCTGCGGGTCTGCGGGAGTTAAATGACGCTGTACTGTTTCCTCTGGGCTATGAGATGTGGATGGAGTTCCCCGTGATGTTAGGTGAGGAGAACGACCAGGAGATGAGATGGGAGAGAGTCACAGAGGCAGGTTAACGTTGAACCATTTAACTCTTTACTTTGCACACACAGCCTTGATGGTGACAGCCATAGATAGTACAGTAGAACAACATGTGCAGATGGTAAGCAGCTCCATTAGAGCAAGCAGCATTTGGTAAATGGAGGCAGAGCAATGGGAAAACAGATGAGTAGCTTACAAGCAAGTCCCTCCAGTTGTCTAATGCCTGGTGTCCTATGCTGATGCTATAGAGATTCCTTGCGAGTCACTATCCATATTAGGCCTCAGTGTCCCATCCTCGCTAACCATCACATTACATGAGGCGCAAATACAGAATGTCGTTATCCCCACAGTCTTTCATGAGTAACCACCAATGGCCGAATGAAGCTCCTGCGTCCTGTGCACACCTGCAGTTGACAGTAGACTGTTACTGTACAAACTAGCATGAAAAGTGCTGAATCACTATAACATCAATACACATTTAACCTATACAGAGTTCTCTAGGAATACCCAACTCTGGAGTATTACACCAGCTCTATTCCCTGCCGTGCATCGCCTTTTCCTGTTTGACTAACCACCTCTACGCGTGTGAATTCAGGCAAAAGAGCAGTCAGTCAAGTATGAGTAGGGGGACTGTGTGGGGAATAGAGCTGGAATGACATACAGTAGGCTTCAGATCTACAAGTTTGCCTAATTTGCATATCAATTCCAATACTGATTTCTCAGTAATGGAGGAACAGACTGCCTAAGTAAAGGTATTGCTGCAGTATCTTTGAAAGAGCTACATGTAACCCTACAGCACCCAATGGGCTAAGGAAGATACTACACCAGAACAGCTTCTTCCAGTTGATTTCTAGATTCAGCCTTTGTACTCAGATGAAATAGGTCGGAGACGATGGAGGACCCATATCAAGCTGTTTTGCAGGCTCTGCGAGGAATGGTGGCACGGGCCCTAGAAGTGGTAGTAGCACTCTGAGCCGAGACAAATCTAAAGGTGGGAATCAGCTGGGGAAAAAGGAGCTCAGGTCATTTCCCACACTGATGCAAATGTCAGCTGAATCAGAGATGATGATGATTTTTTGGTCAACAAGACCTGGGAAAAAAGAATGTGATGTTAAGGAGTTGATGTCATTAATGGGGGGGTGTTGGCCTCATTGATACACAGTGCAGGCAAAGTGTGGCTAAAAGATCCTCTACGGCAAGACTTGCTTTTTTTTTTCAGCTCTGGAGTAGGTGATGTAATTGTAGGTGATACTGCATCTGCTCGTGGTGGTGGTGGTGGCGAGTTGTACGTGCCGGCTTCTCGTATTTGGGAGTTCTTTTGTACATTTCCGCCAGATAATTCTTTGGCACTCTGCATATGACGCGCCCCTTGGGCCGTGTGTGTAGGGGAATACCCGGAGCCGGGTCTCTCTGTGTCGTGCTAGGGGTTGTAGTCTCCGTGGCGGCGACCCGGTCCCGTGGCTCAAGGTGGTCAAACCAGTGGCGGATCTGTTTCTTTGGGTTTTAATGTTTAAATGTCCGACTATGCCACCCGTGGATTGCGGTCACTGAGAACCGCCGTTGCGGGCAGACCGCTGAGGCTGATGTCGTGTGCACAGCAGGGGGTAGTATAACTCCCCACGGGAGGAGTATAGCCTCAGGGCAGTGAGTGCAGATGGTGGGGGTGATGGTGCGTGGGAGCAACAGTAATGACTCAAAGTCCAGTGATGCAGTCCAGGGTCTTTACTCACAGTTTTACACTCCAAGCCACTTCTGCAGGTAATGGCTGCCCACGTCGTGCTGTGCTCACCAGGTGAGGGGCTCGGCCAACTCCCAGGTACGTTTGGAATGCTTTTTAGGACCCCCTTCGTGTGTCCTTTCTCTGGCCTGTCCTACCCCACAATTGACCACGTTTCTGTCCAGCTGCCTCGGGCCTTGGCGGGCAAACGTATGTTAAGTTTCCCTGGGTCCTATGTGGTGCCTTCCTAACGGGTGTAGAGAGGGGCCGTGCATGTACAATGCCACGGCCTCCGGTTACTAGCTGAGGGTAGTTGCTCTCCTCCACTAGATGAGGGATCCGGTTCCCTTTCTTGGCCTGACCCCCCTACTCTGGTAGCGGCGGGCGTGCGGTGGCGGCTGGCCGGTCCACATCCCTGGGGTCCCTTCACTCCACTCCTGGAGCCTCATCCGTTCCTCTTCTCTCCTTTTTTCTCCTCCAGGCCCAGGCCTTAAGACTTGGCCTGCCTGCGGAGCAGAGCCCATACAGAGCTCCTGCTCCCTGCCTCCTCTCTCTCTGTTCTCTCCCACTTTCTGAACTCTGTCTCTAAGATGGTGCCCACCTTATATACTCCTACTTTACAGTGCACCCTGGATCTACTCTCCCCACCCACACACTACCGGGTTCCCCCTTTCTAGGTGTTCCCTCCCCCCACTTCAGCCAGGGACTGGGACAGTTGTGCTCACTCTTGGGAGCATTGTCGCCCTGCCCCCCGGAAATGTGGTGTAGTGCATGTGGTTGTTAGGGTCCTGAGCCAAACTCCATCCTTACCTGGAAGTGAGATATCACACCTCTGGTTGAGATGCAATACCTCTGTAGCGACCGAGCCCTCGGGGCGCTACATTCCCCCCTGGTAAATCACAGCACGTCCGCGGGCTGGAACAGAGCAAAAGACAATTGATTGCAAGACATGCAAAAACATTTTAAATGCAACCATATAAAAGCAGTTCAACATTTTCTTTTTTTTTTTTCCCTTTATGGGAGACAACTTTTCCTGTTACTTTCAGCATTATTAAACTTTACTTTTTAATATATATAACATTTTCTTTCAAATATATAACTCTCGGCATATATATGTATATAAAACATCTCTTCAAGTAGAAAACACAAACTATTCTCAGCAGCATTCTTGCGACGAAGTCTCTTTAGCATATCACAGTCTTTGCCGCGACCAGGTGTCCATGTCACCCAACAAGGTGCAATTTACTAAGTGCAAATTTTCAAACACCTTCAGGTGTCCGTTGAGGTAGGTGTTTATAAAACCAATAGGGGGCACTTTAAGAAGTGCAACTATTTACAAGGGTTGGCTGCTCCCAGTCCTCAGCCGGATAGAAAGGGTTGGCTGCTCCCAGTCCTCAGCCGGATAGAAAAGGGTTGGCTGCTCCCAGTCCTCAGCCGGATAATTCACAGACCCTTTTCGGGTAACTTTAACAAACTTTTTATAATCTGCAAACGGGCGTGACTTGAAACTCTTTCACCCTGATGGGTAACTATGTACAGTTCCTGCCGTTGTTCTTCAGTAGCGGTCTCCCTCTAGTTGCGGTGTCCCCCTCGTGGACGCTCCTGCTCCTCATAGTCTTCAGACCCGTCCGGGTCCTCCGTATAGCAGAATTCAGGGTAGTGCTGTTCCTCTACCCTCTGAACGTTGAGGGCGTACCACCCTCGCAGGCCTCGATGTCGGGTATACGACACTTGATCCCCGGGGAATAGATCCCGTTTCGGGTTACCCGCGGGCAGGCGACTCTCCACATCCCTCCGATTGACAAAGAGGTCTGTGTCGGTTGTCGGGTCCAGAATGAACCCCCACCCCTTCTCCTGGTGGAACCTGACTACGACTCCTGTGACCTTGGGACTGCGTGCAGCCTGGGGGGTCTTGGCGGGTCCGGGTCTTTTCCTCCGCGCTCTGGGCCTGCAGCTGTTCTTGTCTCCGGCGCCGCGCCTGCTTCTCCTTCTCCAACTGTGCAATTTCCCGGCTGCAGAATTCCCGCCTGCGAGCTGCGTCCGTTTGCGTCTCTTGCGAGAACCTCATCAGGTACTCCCCGGTCTGGTCCTACTCCATCTGGACCTCTTCATCCGGGAGCTGGGGGATGGCGACTGGCTGCGGAGCGGTGGAAGTTGGGCTTTGGCCGCTGCGGACAGGTCTCTCCGATGGCAATGGTGAACCCATCCCGCGTAGCAGGGGGACCGGATCTCCCTTAGGACCGGCAAGTTAACTGTATAAGTCGGTCCCCAGGGGTGATAGTGTTGGGACCGGGGGCGCTCGTTGTTGGAAGGCACCTGGGGGCATCAGGTCTTGCGACCGGGCCTGGAACGGGCCGCTTCCGGTCGCACCCGGGATCAAGGGGCACGGCGTGGGACGTGGTCCGGCGGCCGCGCTTGGGGCTTTGGGCCTAGGTGCAGGCGGCGGGAGCAGAGGAGGTGCAGCGACTTCCGGGGCGATTGGCTCCGCGACAGTGTCCAGGGGCAGGTTAGTGGCGTCCGGGCTGGTATCAGGGGCGTCCCCCTTACCTGCTCCCTTTGCAGCGATGCTCTCCGCCTCCGGTGGTCCTCCTCTGTCCTCAGGGGCAGGCACGCTGTCGGGTGCTTGCAGCGCCACTTTCTGCCGGGCCGCGACCCGCCGGCCCATCTCTTCTTTCCACCCCGCGATGGCCTCCCGCTGCGCCTGGACCATCCTCCGGTCCAAATCCTCCAGTCCAGCCCGGAGGAATTCAGGGTCCTCTCCGGGGAGCAGGGTCATCAGCTCCGTGAGGCTGCATGGAGCCACTTCGGCCTGCAGTAGGCCACTGGTCAGGGTACTGGGACTGGCGCTCCCCGCCATCTGCGGGTGTGGTCTGCCAAGACTGATCCAAACCACACCCTGCCCCTCGGTTTTCTTTTCCTTCGGCCCCTGTTGGGGTGGTCCCGGGGCAATCTGCTGACAATCACTCTCAGGGGCAGCCCCCCTACGTTGATGGACATCTCTACTGCCGCACTCATGGCTGTTGGGGGTGGGCTCCGTCTTTGGCGCTATTCCGGGACCTGGCCCACGATGGGAGGTGGCTTCTTGTTGTCTTTTGGCACACACATAATGGCGTCTGTTCTTCTGGGGCGGGCGACCATTCAGTACAGTGAAACAGTCTCTAGGCACACAATACCCGATGATAACGGGTTGGTTTCGATCCTGCCGACTACGCCAAAGTTGACGCGCCCCTTGAGCCGTGTGTGTAGGGGAATACCCGGAGCCGGGTCTCTCTGTGTCGTGCTAGGGGTTGTAGTCTCCGTGGCGGCGACCCGGTGCCGTGGCTCAGGGTGGTCAAACCAGTGGAGGATCTGTTTCTTTGGGTTTTAATGTTTAAATGTCCGACTACGCCACCTGTGGATTGCGGTCACTGAGAACCGCCGCTGCGGGCAGACCGCTGAGGCTGATGTCGTGTGCGCAGCAGGGGGTAGTATAACTCCCCACGGGAGGAGTATAGCCTCAGGGCAGTGAGTGCAGATGGTGGGGGTGATGGTGCGCGGGAGCAACAGTAATGACTCAGAGTCCAGTGATGCAGTCCAGGGTCTTTACTCACAGTTTTACACTCCAAGCCACTTCTGCAGGTAATGGCTGCCCATGTCGTGCTGTGCTCACCAGGTGAGGGGCACGGCCAACTCCCAGGTACCTTTGGAATGCTTTTCAGGACCCCCTTCGTGTGTCCTTTCTCTGGCCTGTCGTACCCCACAATTGACCACGTTTCTGTCCAGCTGCCTCGGGCCTTGGCGGGCAAACGTATGTTCCATTTCCCTGGGTCCTATTTGGTGCCTTCCTAACGGGTGTAGAGAGGGGCCGTGCACGTACAATGCCACGGCCTCCGGTTACTAGCTGAGGGTAGTTGCTCTCCTCCACTAGATGAGGGATCCGGTTCCCTTTCTTGGCCTGACCCCCCTACCCTGGTAGCGGCGGGCGTGCGGTGGCGGCTGGCCGGTCCGCACCCCTGGGCTCCCTTCACTCCACTCCTGGAGCCTCCTCCGTTCCTCTCCTCTCCTTTCTTCTCCTCCAGGCCCAGGCCTTAAGACTTGGCCTGCCTGCGGAGCAGAGCCCATACAGAGCCCCTGCTCCCTGCCTCCTCTCTCTCTGCTCTCTCCCACTTTCTGAACTCTGTCTCTAAGATGGTGCCCACCTTATATACTCCTACTTTACAGTGCACCCTGGATCTACTCTCCCCACCCACACACTACCGGGTTACCCCTTCTAGGTGTTCCCTCCCCCCACTCCAGCCAGGGACAGGGACAGTTGTGCTCACTCTTGGGAGCATTGTCGCCCTGCCCCCCGGAAATGTGGTGTAGTGCATGTGGTTGTTAGGGTCCTGAGCCATACTCCATCCTTACCTGGAAGTGAGATATCACACCTCTGGGTGAGATGCAATACCTCTGTAGCGACCGAGCCCTCGGGGCGCTACACATACTCTATATCAAGCAATGAGAGTACCAATAAAACATAACCTTTATAAGCAAAACTAAAAAGAGCCATGCTCATATGAACACATGTGACATATAGAGGTATGCAAATTGTCTCTTCAGAAAGGAAGAGGACTAGAACTCTAGTGCCACCTACAGGAAGTAGCAATCCTAAAAGTCAGTGACCATTTAACGAGCCTTATCGCATGACTTAGGATAAAAGCCAATACCAGAAACTCAATTTGCAGACACTGTGTTTCAGGGTACTGCTCCTCATCAGTGCAAAGTGTGAGTTCTGTTTTGGCTGGATGAGAGGCGTCAGACCGGTATCTAGGGGTAATATTTCTCCTTGCGGAGAGTGACGTGTTAAGCACGTCAGGTGAGGAGACTTTTAAAGCTGCAATGCTCCTCTGGGAAATATGCAAATTGTCTCTTCAGAGAGGTAGAAATATTAAAAATACAAATGCAAGGTACTAATACACAAAACACTGCGCTTAGAATATGAACGTGCCCACGATGAAAACAGTGCAAGTAAAAAACAGATAGTTCTCACCTATGTTCTTGGTAGCCGAGGTAGCCCAAGGGGAAAGGGAAGATAATCAGGTAAGGCACCCCTCACAAGAAAGGGATACTCCAGCAAGCAAAAAACAAGCCCTTTTGGGAACATATAGATGCAACAGCCAAGTAACAAGGCAACAGAACAAAGGATGTATATACAGTACAGACCAAAAGTTTGGACACACCTTCTCATTTAAAGATTTTTCTGTATTTTCATGACTATGAAAATTGTACATTCACATTGAAGGCATCAAAACTATAAATTACCACATGAGGAATTATATACTTAACAAAAAAGTGTGAAACAACTGAAAATATGTCTTATATTCTAGGTTCTTCAAAGCAGCCACCTTTTGCTTTGAGGACTGCTTTGCACACTCTTGGCATTCTCTTGATGAGCTTCAAGAGGTAGTCACCGGAAATGGTCTTCCAACAATCTTGAAGGAGTTCCCAGAGATGCTTAGCACTTGTTGGCCCTTTTGCCTTCACTCTGCGGACCAGCTCACCCCAAACCATCTCGATTGGGTTCAGGTCTGGTGACTGTGGAGGCCAGGTCATCTGGCGTAGCACCCCATCACTCTCCTTCTTGGTCAAATAGCCCTTACACAGCCTGGAGGTGTGTTTGGGGTCATTGTCCTGTTGAAAAATAAATGATGGTCCAACTAAACGCAAATCGGATGGAATAGCATGCCGCTGCAAGATGCTGTGGTAGCCATGCTGGATCAGTATGCCTTCAATTTTGAATAAATGCCCAACAGTGTCACCAGCAAAGCACACCCACACCATCACACCTCCTCCTCCATGCTTCACGGTGGGAACCAGGCATGTAGAGTCCATCTGTTCACCTTTTCTGCGTCGCACAAAGACACGGTGGTGGGAACCCCAAAGATCTCAAATTTGGACTCATCAGACCAAAGCACAGATTTCCACTGGTCTAATGTCCATTCCTTGTGTTCTTTAGCCCAAACAAGTCTCTTCTGCTTGTTGCCTGTCCTTAGCAGTGGTTTCCTAGAAGCTATTTTACCATGGAGGCCTGCTGCACAAAGTCTCCTCTTAACAGTTGTTGTAGAGATGTGTCTGCTGCTAGAACTCTGTGTGGCATTGACCTGGTCTCTAATCTGAGCTGCTGTTAACCTGCGATTTCTGAGGCTGGTGACTCGGATAAACCTATCCTCAGAAGCAGAGGTGACTCTTGGTCTTCCTTTCCTGGGGCAGTCCTCATGTGAGCCAGTTTCTTTGTAGCGCTTGATGGTTTTTGCAACTGCACTTGGGGACACATTCAAAGTTTTCCCAATTTTTCGGACTGACTGACCTTCATTTCTTAAAGTAATGATGGCCACTCGTTTTTCTTTACTTAGAATTTGTATTATGGCAAGAAAAAAGCAGCTAACAGTTTATCCAGTAGGACTATCAGCTGTGTATCCACCTGACACAACTGATGGTCCCAATCCCATTTATAAGGCAAGAAATCCCACTTATTAAACCTGACAGGGCACACCTGTGAAGTGAAGACCATTTCCGGTGACTACCTCTTGAAGCTCATCAAGAGAATGCCAAGAGTGTGCAAAGCAGTCATCACAGCAAAAGGTGGCTACTGTGAAGACCCTAGAATATAAGACATATTTTCAGTTGTTTCACACTTTTTTGTTAAGTATATAATTCCACATGTGGTAATTCATAGTTTTGATGCCTTCAGTGTGAATGTACAATTTTCATAGTCAGGAAAATACAGAAAAATCTTTAAATGAGAAGGTGTGTCCAAACTTTTGGTCTCTACTGTATATATATATATTTAGTAGCACCACAAATCTATGCCACCATAGACATGAAAGGCATCCCTGCAAAAAGAGGGCTACTAGCACAACTAGTCAATATCCTTAATATAGTGTTATAATTAGTGTTGAGCGATACCTTCCGATATCGGGAAATATCGGATCGGATTGGATCGGACCGATACCGAAAAAGTATCGGATATCGCCGATTCCGATACCGGAAACCAATGCAAGTCAATGGGACAGAAATATCGGAATGAAAATAAACCCTTTCTTTCCTTGTAGGTTAATTTTACATGAAGGAAAACAACTAAGAATAATGTAGAATGTATTGGGGGAGGTGGGGGAGACAATAAAGGCATAGAGGTTTAGCCCAATCAAATGGAATAGCAGGAATTAATATTTTTTTTAAGACGTTCTGAGTTATGGAAATATTGACTATGTTAAGTATTTTTATATTTTGTCAGATATTTATGTTTCACTACTTCCATGCTCTTCACCTTCTTTTTTACTTCTCCCACACTTTCTCCTTCATCATCCTCAGCATCTTTTTCATCCTCTTCTTCTTCACCTTCTTCATCTTCTTCTTCTTCATCTTCTTCGTATTATTCTTTTTTTTTTACATTCTTCATATTCTACTTCTTCATCTTCTTCATATTCTTCTTCTTCATCATATTCTTATTTGTGACAGGCATTCCTGTAGTTGTTATCTATAAAAGGTTGGACATTACACCTTTCGTTCTGCCCGTCACAAAAGATTTACAACAGGATTTGTCCGCGTTCAGTTTGGCCTGCAGCAGCAGGTCTTTTCCAGGGGCACCACGAGGAGGAACGGACTCACCCCCATACACTGCTTAGTCATCTTCTGCTTATAATTTAGATATTATCTTTTGCTCTGATTTTTAGTCTTATGCTTAATGTTCTTCCGCTTTTTGTTCTGCAGCTTCTTGTATTTCTGCTTCTTGGTTTTCTGTCTCTTGTTCTTCTGTATCTTGGTGCTTGTCTTCTCTTCTTTGTCCTCTTGGTCAACTTCTTCAGGGTCATCTTCTTGGTCTTCTTCAGGGTGGTCTTCAGGGTCGTCGTCTTTGGGGGTCCTCGTCTTCGGGGTCCTCGTCTTCTTCGGGTTGGTCTTCTGGGTCCTCGTCTTCAGGGTCCTCGTCTTCTTCGGTGTGGTCTTCAGGGTCCTCGTCTTCTTCGGGGTGGTCTTCAGGGTCCTCGTCTTCAGGGTCGTTGTCTTCGGGGTCCTCGTCTTCTTAGGGTTGGTAGGGAGATCCAGAGTGATTACCAAGAACCATTTCAAAAAGCTTGAACTTGGAAATGTAGCAGAAGGTACAAGAAAGCTGAGGAACTACCGAGAACCAGCTGACGGTACTGGAACCCGGATGGGTAGCAGAAGGTACAAGAGCCAATGGAACTGCCGAAGACCAGCTGACGGTACTGGAACTCGGTTACTAAGCAGGAGGTACCTGTGCCAGAAAGCACTACCAAGGACCAGCAGACGTTGGTGGAACTTGGATACCGAGAAGGAGGCACCTAATCCAAAGGCACTGCCGAGAACCAGCTGACGGTACTGGAACCTGGATGGGTAGCAGAAGGTACGCATGTAAAAAAAAGTTCAAGGCCGCGAGCCGGCCGCAGTTACCAAAACCCACAGTCCTACAGGGGGTGCTTGTCCTATTGGCACTATGGAACCAGCCTTCATTGCCTGATCCCGCAGCCCACATAGGAGTCACCTAAACTGCAGGCACCATAGAGTCAGCTAACCTGACCGCAACACGACAGGACAACGCATTGGAGGCAAAGTGACGTTGACACTACCCGGAAACAGCTGGCGTGCTGGAACCAGGCTGGGCAGGAGGGAGTACCCATGCCAAAGTCACTGCCGAGAACCAGCTGACGGTACTGGAACCCGGATGGGTAGTAGAAGGTACAAGAGCAAATGGAACTACCGAGGACCAGCTGACGGTACTGGAACCCGGATGGGTAGCAGAAGGTACAAGAGCCAATGGAACTGCCGAAGACCAGCTGACGGTACTGGAACTCGGTTACTAAGCAGGAGGTACCTGTGCCAGAAAGCACTACCAAGGACCAGCAGACGTTGGTGGAACTTGGATACCGAGAAGGAGGCACCTAATCCAAAGGCACTGCCGAGAACCAGCTGACGGTACTGGAACCCGGATGGGTAGCAGAAGGTACCCATGTAAAAAAAAGTTCAAGGCCGCGAGCCGGCCGCAGTTACCAAAACCCACAGTCCTACAGGGGGTGCTTGTCCTATAGGCACTATGGAACCAGCCTTCATTGCCAGATCCCGCAGCCCACATAGGAGTCACCTAAACTGCAGGCACCATAGAGTCGGCTAACCCAACCGCAACAAGACAGGACAACGCATTGGAGGCAAAGTGACGTTGACACTACCCGGAAACAGCTGGTGTGCTGGAACCAGGCTGGGCAGGAGGGAGTACCCGTGCCAAAGACACTGCCGAGAACCAGCTGACGGTACTGGAACCTGGATGGGTAGTAGAAGGTACAAGAGCCAATGGAACTGCCGAAGACCAGCTGACGGTACTGGAACTCGGTTACTAAGCAGGAGGTACCTGTGCCAGAAAGCACTACCAAGGACCAGCAGACGTTGGTGGAACTTGGATACCGAGAAGGAGGCACCTAATCCAAAGGCACTGCCGAGAACCAGCTGACGGTACTGGAACCCGGATGGGTAGTAGAAGGTATAAGAGCAAATGGAACTACCGAGAACCAGCTGGCGGTGCTGGAACCCAGGGTAAATACTAAAAACAGAGTGGAGCCAGAGGTGTAATTGGAGCAAGTTTTAAATCAGTAGTACAGTGGATGTGGACAAAGCAGGAGAATTTGCCGGACACACAGCAGGGGAACAGCTGACGTTACTGAACCCCAATAACACTGGAGCAAGCGTTGACTGTGCAGACGGCACTTCTGAGCAGCAACTAGCGGTATTGGAGCCCAGGGTAAATACTAAAAACAGAGGAGCCAGAGGTGTAATTGGAGCAACTTTAAAATCTGTAGTAGTGAGAATGTGGACAGAGCAGGAGAAATTGCCGTCCGCACAGCCGGGGAACAGCTGACGTTACTGAACCCCAATGACACGGCAGCAAGTGTTGACTGTGCAGACGGCACTTCCGAGCGCCAACTGGCGGTGTTGGAGCTCAGGGATTACAGTTCAGGTGGTAGAAACATGAACAGAACAGGAGACCTGGATACTTTTGCCAACAATTATTTATTCTGGAAGAGGACTGGCAAATTCATGAGAGATCCAGGCCTTGTTCATTTTGAGAAAAGTAAGCCGGTCAACGTTATCGGAGGATAGTCACATGCGACGGTCTGTTAGTACACCACCTGCGGCACTAAAGACGCGTTCCGATAATACACTAGCAGCAGGGCAAGCTAGCACCTCCAATGCATACTGACTTAGCTCTGGCCATGTATCTAGCTTACAGACCCAAAACTTGAAGGGAGAAGAGCCGTCTGGGAGTACACAAAGAGGGCAAGACATGTAGTCTGTCACCATCTGACGGAAACGTTGCCTCCTGCTGACTGGAGCCGTCTGTGATGGTGTAGACATTTGTGGCGGCGGGGACACAAAACATTTCGGCCATACTGGTCTTGCCTTGTGCTGAGGCGCTGCTTCTGCTCCCTCTTTGTGCAGAGCTTCCTCCACTGCCTCGACGCAATGAGCTGCTTTGTAAAGCACTAGCAGCACTGCTCTCGGTTGGAATGGAGAACATGATGGAATGCACCAGTGCGTCTTGGTACTCCCGCATTTTACGCTCCCGGTTCAACGGTGTTATGAGGCTTTGTAAGTTGTCCCGGTAGCGAGGATCTAGGAGGGTGGACACCCAATAATCAGCCGTGTTGAGAATGTGGGCGATGCGGCGGTCGTTTCTCAGGCACTGCAGCATGAAATCAACCATGTGCTGCAGACTGCCAACTGGCCAAGAAACGCTGTCCCCTGCTTGAGGCGTGATCTCTGCCTGCTCTGCATCACCCCACCCTCGCTCTAGATACTGACTACTAGAGCATTGTGTACCTCCCTCCTCTGGACAGATGTCTTCCTCATCCATTGACTCCTCCTCATCCTCCTCACAAAGTGTCCCCTGCCTAGGCCTTTGTGAGGAACCACGTTGCGCAGACTGTAGAGAAGCAGATGGCATTTGTGACTCCTCATCCTCCACCTCTTCCAAAACCTCGTCCCTTAGTGCTTGCAGTGTTTTTTCAAGCAGGCAGATAAAGGGGATAGTCATGCTGACTAGTGCATCATCTGCACTCGCCATCCGCGTGGAATAATCGAAGGCACGCAAAACGTGGCAAATGTCCTTCATAGAGGCCCACTCAGTGGTGGTGAAGTGTGAACGGCGCGCACTGCGACTTCTTTGTGCCTGCTGCAGCTGGTACTCCATTACTGCTGCCTGCTGCTCACACAACCTCTCCAACATATGTAATGTTGAATTCCACGTGGTGGGTAGGTCACATATGATGCGATGTTCCGGAAGACGTAATCGGCGCTGCAGAGCTGCAATGCGTGATCTTGCATTGCTGGAACGCCGCAAGTGAGCGCACTCTATGCGGACCTTGTGAAGCAGTGCATCAAGATCCGGATAGTCCCTCAAAAAACTCTGCACGACCAAGTTGAGCACATGTGCCAGACATGGGATGTGAGTGAGGTTGCCTAGGCCCAGAGCTGCCACCAGATTTCGGCCATTGTCACACACTACCATGCCTGGCTGGAGATTCGCTGGCACAAACCACACGTCGCTCTGCTGCTTGATGGCATTCCAGAGCTCCTGCGCTGTGTGGCTTCGATTCCCCAAAGAAATTAATTTTAATACGGCCTGTTGACGTTTGGCCACGGCTGTGCTCATATTGGTCACCATAACAGGTAACCGTTCACGGGTCGATGTGGAGGTAGACCGTGACGGCTCCTGCAGCGCTGATTCAGAGGAACTGGAGTATGAGGAGGAGTCAATGTGTACAGACTGGATTCCTGCAATCCCTGGAGTTGGCAGAATACGTACAGCGCCACTCTCAAGATCTGTACCCGGCTCCACAACATTTACCCAATGGGCAGTGAGGGAAAGGTATCGTCCCTGTCCATGCTTACTGGTCCACGCATCGGTGGTCAGGTGGACCTTGCTACTGACGGCGTTTTGTAGCGCATGTTTAATTTTTCCCTCCACATGATGTTGCAGGGCAGGGACGGCTTGCCTGCTGAAATAAAATCGGCTGGGCACGTTGTATTGTGGGACTGCCAATGCCATAAAGTTATGGAATGTGTCAGTCTCCACCAGCCTGAATGATAGCATTTCAAGGGCCAGTAGTTTAGCAATGCCAGCATTCAGAGCCTGTGCTCGGGGGTGGTTTGCCGAGTATGGGCGCCTTTTCTCCCATGCCTGTGCTAACGATGGCTGTAGACTGGCCTGGGAGTGTGAGGATGACTGGGAAATTGGTGCTGTGGGTGGAATTACACTGTGTCTCTGTACAACAGTGCCAGAGATTCTTCCATGGCGATCCTGTGAGGAAGCCGAACCAGCTGTGTGTGAGCTGGAGGAAGAGGCTACAACACGAGCTGAAGAGGTGGTAGGTGGTGCTGTAGGTTGGCCTAGGTCTTCAGTGTGTTTTTGTAACTCCACCACGTGCTTGGTCCGCACATGTTTCCACATATTTATGGTATTGAGGTTGCTGACACTTTTCCCTCTTTTCACCTTCTGATTACACAGCTTGCATTTGACAAAGCAAATGTCATCTGCAACTGTGTCAAAAAAGGACCAGGCACTGCAAGTCTTGGGAGCGCCCGCTTTGGATTTTGGAAGAGCCATGCTCCTAATGGGTGCCGAAGTGGAGGCTACAGGCAACCAAGTCTGCCCCCTCCCTCTCCCTCCTTTTTGGGCTGTTCGGGGAATCTCTTCCTCAGAGCTGCTCCCACCACCTTCCTGTCCCTCACGCCATGATGGGTCAAGGACCTCATCATCTACACCACCCTCTTCAAACAACTGCTTCTCCTGGGTAGTCTCGACAGCACAGTACGCACCAGAAAGTGGCACCTGAGTCTCATCATCAGATGCGTACTGAGGTGTGCTGCTGACCATAGGCACTGGCCCACCCGCCTCTTCAGATTCAGAGAGACAAAACGGTTGTGCATCACTGCATACTACCTCTTCTTCAAATTCTCGAATTCTGCTTGGCTGGCCCCCTCTTTCCAAGCCAAGAGATTCAGAGAACAGAAGTAGAGATGGCTCCTGTCCAGGGCTCTCTGACTGCCTGGGCAATTTGGCAGGTGATGAAGAGACAGATGGGTGCTCTTCAGTGCTCAGGACCTGAGAGGATCTGGAACTAATTGAAGTCGATGCGTTAGCTGCCATCCATCCGACAACGGCTTCAATTTGGTCCTCCCGCAGCAGTGGGGTACGGCTAGCTCCTACAAAGCTGCGCATAAAGGACTGTTCCCTGGTAAAACTGGGGGATGCTGAGTCACTGGTGCCCGCAGCAGGCACAGAATCCCCACGTCCTCTCCCTGCAGGCACAGAATCCTCACGTCCTCTCCCTGCAGAAACTCCACGCCCACGCCCACGACCACATGCCTTACTCCCTGCCTTCTTCATCTTGGTAGACTGATAAAGATAGGCAGAAAAGTACTAAGGGCTTAGTGTGCTTATTCCTGAACAGCTGCTAACAGGTATAAGAAACACTAATTTTATAAAGTGTGGACTAGACTTTAATATGAGCTAATGTAGCCTACACAACTTTAAAGTGGAGTGTTTGGTGAACTTTATTTAGTTTTTTTTTGTCACAAAAAGACACTGGATGTGCCTAAAGATATAATAACGATAGTATCACAAACTTTTTGTAGCTATTACAATGTAGGAAGGTAACCTACAATGCAATAGATGAGGCTGCAAAAAATAGGCTAATACTAATCTGGCTGGGGCTACAGGGCCCAATGCTGCAGAAAGGCTCCTCTAACTACTCCTATATAGTGTGTTTGGAACCAATGTAGCTGAATACGGATGGAACCACCACACTAATAGGAGAAATCAGGAAAAATTATGAATTGGCAAAAAAGGACAATGTATGAGGCAGTGACACACACTGAGCGCACTACAACCAGACGTGGCTGAAGCACACACTACAGGGTGAGCTGCACTCACACACAGAGACCTTGCAGAAAGCGGTGAACAGCACAGAGAACTCTGCACTAACACTGCAAGGCACAGCAATTTATAAAGTAGCTTGGGTAAAGCAGAATAGACCAAATAGGTAGCTAAAACTGTCCCTCAGAACAACAGCGTCCTATCCCTAACTGAATTCACAGCAGAGTGAGCACAAAATGGCGGCGGCGGCTTTTATAGTGCATCATGACATCATTTCAGCAGCCAATCACAGCCACGCCATTAGTTAAGATGCCTACATGCCTAACAGGATGTGCCCACACTTCTTAGGATCCTCATTGGCTGAATAAAATGAAAATGGCTCATTGCATTATGGGAACTTCCGATTCCGGTATACGATATTGCAAAAGTATCGGAATTAAGTATCGGAATTCCGATACCGCGAATATTGGCCGATACCCGATATTTCAGTATCGGAATGCTCAACACTAGTTAGAATTCATTCAATATTTAGTTTATAAATGATGAAAAATGCCCCCTTATCCTGGCACAAGCAAAAAGACCAAAACCTGTCACTTACACATGGCTGATAATGTGCCCCAGCCTCAATAGTAGTGGCTTGCAAAGGGAGGTAATATAGACAATACCACAATATGTACTGCACGATACATTAGGAGGAATCCCAATAAATCTTAGTAGATATAAAAATATAAAGTGCTAGTTGTGCTAAAGTGCCTATAATATAAGAAATGGACCTAGTTTTACAATGAAAAATACACCATGTCAATCCATAGCAAAAGCGATAAATCTCAGCCACTGCATGGCCCTGTATAGGACCATATTATTTAACTATATGACGTACAACTTATCATTCCCTCCCCCCTCTGAATGTTTGATTCCCCTGATAAGGTCTTGACAATGAGACTGAAATGTTTAGGGCAGGAGTATATGCATGGGGCACCACCGGGGATATTAGGATTACCTGATTATTTTCCCCTTCCTCCAGTACCTTTCCCCTTGGGCTACCTCGGCTACCAAAGATATGGATGAGACCTTTCCATTTTTGACCTACACTGTTTTCATCACGGGCACACTGTTTTGTGTATTAATACCTTGCATTTGTATTTTTAATATTTCTACCTCTGTGGAAATGTCTTATTGCCCTTTTACTCCCTATGTCAGAGAACTAGAAGCAGACTGCTTGAGCCTGGACTCCAGTTATGAATATTGTTTTTTTTGTGAACCGCATAAGTCCTACAGGTATGGCAGATAAATTTTCCACGTTGTTACGAAGTGGCGAAAGTAATGCATTGACTTGCATCACTGGGCGGTTACCGCATCAGTCTCAAATTAAAATCTGACAGATGGTTAATATTAAATATTCTGTGTTTTCTGTCTATGGAAAGCTAAAATCATAATAGGAAATATGACATTAATATCTCCTGCCTGGGACTTCCAGGGGCAAACATATCCTGAAAATTGGAGTTCTCTTAATTTTTGGGACCCTAGCCACATCCCATGATCAGCCCGCATATGAGCTCACCAAAGAGAGGTATGTGAATCTGGTTTTCATCCAATAAAAGCAGATTTTGAGATTTTGTCTTTGTTAGTCCTGGAAGACAAAGTTCGCTGTGGTTCTGTACTGTTTCCCTAAAATGAGTGCTTCACTCCAAAAAAGATCTGTGCCATTGCAATGACACAGGTTTAGTACTTTTCTTTTGTTATTGATTTTTATCTTATGTGAATATGTATACTATTTTGTCCCTTTTATATCATCTTGTGTAAACATTGTGTCATGCTATGTGTAGGAAAGACTAAGTGCAACACGAAGGGGGAAAAGGGGGCCCAGACTCTAGGCTGATCTAATATCACCCTGACTCCACTAACATCCCTATATTGACTCTTCACCAATCGCCGCACGCGAACTTCACCCTGTCTTTCCCTGGTGTTTGGCCCTGGCTGGGGAAGAGAGGGGGATGAGCGCTAGTCGATCCCCACTGACCACTAAAGACAACAATGGGAAACAAACAAGGGAAGATAACTTAGCTTTAGTGGACTTCAGAGAGATGAACACCCATCCTCAAAGCTCCAGAGAGGAAGAAGTAACGCACTTGCTCCGAGCCTTCACAAGGGGTAATGTGAGTATTTCCGGCACCTCCCTCAAGCAGACAGCAGGTATTTATACACCCAGGCCAGGGTGTTAAATAGCCAGAGGAAGGTAGCCGCTAGGCCAGCCTCTAAGAAGGTGTCTGTAATGCAAAATGTAGAGATCTCCTGCAACCAACTGCAGGGCGACTCTCTGTCACTTCTGACACAACTGTGACACATTACCTACTTTTCGGATAAAATGTATAAAATGTTATGATTTAATTCCTCTTGCTCTGTAAGGCCTCCTTCACACATCAGTGTCTCCAGTATGTGTGGCGACAGTTTTCACTTACACACATAGACCCATTCAAATGAATGGATCTGGGCACATATCAGTGTGTTTCCATGGACTGTGTGTCCATGGGAAAAACATGCTGACATGTCCATTTTTTATCAGCAGCACAGGCCGCAAAACGTCCCGCACCCTGACGACACATGGATGCCATCCGTGTGTCATCAGTGTGACACGTACCGGCGCTTGGGAAAAAGCAGTACAGTTCACGCTGTTTCCAGGCAGCAGATGCTGAAGGCAGCTCACATCATTGTTGCCTGCTCTCCCTGCGATCAGTGAGAGCAGATGGCAATTATGGGAGTTGTATTCAGCACCCACTGTGAACATTGTGTGTATAATAAAAAATTAAATAAAAAAACTGTGTGGGCTCCCGCGTGTTTTTCATATCCGGCAGAGAGAATGCCGACCACTGGGGGCTGATATTAATACTCAGGAAAAGGGGCCTTTAGCTCTAAATGTTCTCAGGCTATTAATAACAGCTCACAGCTGTTCGCTTAGCATTTACAGGTTAGTTTACTGGGGGATCCCATAAAAAAAAGACCTAGGGTCTCCCTATAAATTCTAATTAGCAAAGGCTAAACATACAGCTGTGGGCTGATATTAATAGCCAGGGAAGAGGCCATGGGTCTTGGCCCCCCTCCAAAGCTAACAACATCAGTCCTCAGCTACTCTAGAAATGGCGCATCAATAAGATGCACCAAATCTGGCACTTAGCCTCTCCCTTCCCACTTGCCCTGGTGCGGTGGCAAGTGGGGTAATAGGGTTGGGGTTGATGCTAGTTGCCTTTTGACAGCTGACATGAAACCCAGTGGTTAGTAATGGAGATGCCCCCATTACTAACCCCATAGTCATATTGTAATAAAAAAACACCCAGAATAAAGTTCACATACGCCTTTATTTTAAATTAACACACCCCACCCTCATTTACCTATTTATTAGTGTAAAATTAAAAAATAAAATAAAAAATATTCCTCACCTTTCCGACAAGAAGATAATCCTTATGTCCCACGTTTTAATCCATCTCTGCTACATCTGGATTTCATGGCTGAGCTGTGGCAAGATGTGACCGATCAGCCATGAATCCAGGAGACACTGAGGTGCACTTGGTATGCAGCTTCAGTGACCTGCGCTGACGTCATTGAGGTTACTGCAGGTCACCGAAGCAGTGGTTCCCACAGGCAGCTCAGTGTGAACTGTGGTGATCTCAATGAAATCACTGCTAGCATCGTGAGAAATACAGAATCTGGCTGGACAGATGAGCGTGCACTGTCCCTCCTCAGGATCAGTACAATATATCTGATATTTCGATATGTGTATATATATATATGTGTATATATAGAGATACATAAATATAGGTTGTGTATTGGGGTTCTTTGGTGGACATTGGCTAGATGTCATGATGAAATGGTTTTAGCAAAATTGGGTGGGACTGTAAATGTCAGAAAACAATTATTGCATGGAAGGCCATCCACAGTAGAACTCTTGATATTGGGAGCCATATACAGGTGCATCTCACTAAATTAGAATATCATCAAAAAATTAATTTATTTCAGTTTCTACTTATATAGAGTCATTACAGACAGAGGGATCTATTATATAGAGTCATTACAGACAGAGGGATCTATTATATAGAGTCATTACACACAGAGTGATCTATTATATAGAGTCATTACATACAGAGCGATCTATTATATAGAGTCATTACACACAGAGCGATCTATTATATAGAGTCATTACTCACAGAGGGATCTATTATATAGAGTCATTACACACAGAGGGATCTATTATATAGAGTCATTACACACAGAGGGATCTATTATATAGAGTCATTACAGACAGAGGGATCTATTATATAGAGTCATTACACACAGAGTGATCTATTATATAGAGTCATTACACACAGAGGGATCTATTATATAGAGTCATTACACACAGAGGGATCTATTATATAGAGTCATTACACACAGAGTGATCTATTATATAGAGTCATTACAGACAGAGCGATCTATTATATAGAGTCATTACACACAGAGCGATCTATTATATAGAGTCATTACACACAGAGGGATCTATTATATAGAGTCATTACACACAGAGGGATCTATTATATAGAGTCATTACACACAGAGGGATCTATTATATAGAGTCATATTACACGGAGGGGGATCTATTATATAGTCATTACACACAGAGGGATCTATTATATAGAGTCATTACATACAGAGGGATCTATTATATAGAGTCATTACACAGAGCAATCTATTATATGGAGTCATTACACACAGAGGGATCTATTATATAGAGTCATTACACACAGAGGGATCTATTATATAGAGTCATTACACACAGAGGGATCTATTATATAGAGTCATTACACACAGAGGGATCTATTATATAGAGTCATTACACACAGAGGGATCTATTATATAGAGTCATTACACACAGAGGGATCTATTATATAGAGTCATTACACGCAGAGGGATCTATTATATAGAGTCATTACACACAGAGCAATCTATTATATAGAGTCATTACAGACAGAGGGATCTATTATATAGAGTCATTACACACAGAGGGATCTATTATATAGAGTCATTACACACAGAGCGATCTATTATATAGAGTCCTTACACACAGAGGGATCTATTATATAGAGTCATTACACACAGAGGGATCTATTTCAAGTGTTTATTTCTGTTAATGTTGATGATTGTGGCTTACAGCCAATGAAAACACAAAAGTCATTATCTCAGTAAATTAAAATAATTAACAAAAAACTCCCGCAAAGGCTTCCTAAGCATTTAAAATGGTCCCTTAGTCTGTTTCAGTAGGCTCCACAATCATGGGAAAGACTGCTGACTTGACAGATGTCCAGAAGGCAGTCATTGACACACTCCACAAGGTCCCAGAGTCTGGAGGAAGAGTGGAGAGGCCACAATCCAAGCTGCTGGAGGTCTAGTGTGAAGTTTCCACAATCAGTGATGGCTTGGGGAGCCATGTCATCTGCTGGTGTAGACCATAGAAATTATAATACAACCTCGGCACACCATAAATGGATTTTTGCTAATTTATTATGGCAGTCCAAATCAAACGTTTCAGTCCACACTTGGACCTTCGTCAGTGTACCATATGCTAAAGAATGGGGAATTGCCGGTTAACAGGGACTATGCCGGTTAACAGCGGTGGAAACCGCGTGTCCGAGGTTCTCAAACGACCCCGACCAGCGCCTTAGGATTCCCTGTCAGGGACACTGCGCCTCCCACTCCTTCCTCCAATTCCCCATTCTTTAGCATATGGTACACTGACGAAGGTCCAGGTGTGGACCGAAACGTTTGATGTGGACTGCCATAATAAATTAGCAAAAATCCATTTATGGTGTGCCGAGGTTTTACTATAATTTCTATGGTCTTGGATCTTGCTCATGCACCCTGGTCCAGTTGTGCTGCGTTACTCACCTAATCTGCTGGTGTAGGTCCACTGTGTTTTATCAAGACCAAAGTCAGCGCAGCCGTCTGCCAGGACATTTTACAGCACTTCATGCTTCCCTCTGCCGACAAGCTTTATGGAGATGGAAATGTCATTCTCCAGCAGGACTTGGCCCCTGTCCACACGGCCAAAAGTACCAATACCTGGTTTACACACAACAGTATCACTGTGCTTGATTGTCAGCAAACTCGCCTGACCTTAACCCCATAGAGGATCTATTATAGAGAATCTATGGGGTATTGTCAAGAGGAAGATGAGAGACATCAGACCCAACAATGCAGACGAGCTGAAGGCTGCTATCAAAGCCACCTGGGCTTCCATAACCCCTCAGCAGGGCCACAGGCTGATCCCTCCATGACACCGGCTGATCGCCTCCATGCCACAGGCTGATCCCTCCATGCCACAGGCTGATCCCTCCATGCCACAGGCTGATCACCTCCATGCCACAGGCTGATCCCTCCATGCCACAGGCTGATCCCTCCATGCCACAGGCTGATCCCTCCATGCCACATTGCCGCATTGATGCAGTAATTGATGCACAAGGAGCGCGACCAAGTATTGGGGGCATTTCCTTAACATACATTTCAGGAGAACATTTTGGATTTTAAAAACATTTTTCAAGCTGGTGTTATAAAGTATTCTAATTTACCGAGATAATGACTTTTGTGTTTTCATTGGCTGTAAGCCATAATCATCAACATTACCAGAAATAAACACGAGAAATAGATCACTCTGTGTGTAATGACTCTGTATAATAGATCCCTCTGTGTGTAATGACTCTATATAATAGATCCCTCTGTGTGTAATGACTCTATATAATAGATCCCTCTGTGTGTAATGACTCTATATAATAGATCCCTCTGTGTGTAATGACTCTATATAATAGATCCCTCTGTTTGTAATGACTCTATATAATATAGGAGTGTCACTTTTTGTATGGAAGAACTGAAATAAATTAACTTTTTGATGATATTCTAATTTAGTGAGATGCACCTGTATATGTCTCATGTGAAAAAAGGCTATTGGTAAAATCAGGAAAAAGAGCATAAACATTGGTAGTTTATCTCTTTTTTCCCAATATATTTAATTAATTAAATTAGGATTAAAAGTAGTAAGATTATTTAATATTTTTCTGTTTTCAGGTGCCCAACACTTTTTGAAGACATGTTTAGCTTCATAGTCATCTTCACTTTTAGCCTTGGCATTGTGGAGGGACAGTTCCCTAGAGTCTGCACTACTGAAGCTTCGTTTCGCACCAAGAGTTGCTGTCCACTTTGGAAGGACAAAAGCCCATGTGGTTCCCTGTCTGGTCGTGGGAGATGCAAAGACTGGATAGCTTCATCAGGAGAGAAGATTCCCCAGTACAACGATGACCGTCTAGATTGGCCACGACACTATTATGATTATACTTGCGAGTGTTTTGGAAACTATAGTGGCTTTGATTGTGGTGACTGCAAATTTGGTTTTCATGGTGAGAAATGTGACAGGAAGAAAATAGTCGTAAGGAGAGAAATCCGGGAACTGACGGTTCTGGAACAGAAAAGATTATTCAGTTACTTGGCCTTGGCCAAGACTACAAAAAGTCAAGATTTTGTTGTCCTGAGCACAGGAGACCGGCATCATCGTGAGACTTACCGCTTTGTAGATGCTTCTCTCTATGATGTCTTTGCGTGGATGCATTATTACGCCATGAAGCCTATCATGATTAATAGCACATTTATCCCTGAGAAAAACTTTGCCCACCAAGGGCCCACATTTCCTGGATGGCATCGATTAGGTCTCCTGTTTTTGGAGAGACAGATGCAGATTATGACTGGAGATGAAGATTTTGCAATTCCCTATTACGATTGGAGAAGCGAGAAGAACTGCTCCATCTGTACTGATGAATTGATGGGAACTAATGATGACCAGGGGGTCCTCAATCCCTACTCCCACTTTTCATTCTGGAAGGTATCTTTACAGTTCATATAATTAATTAGGATATAGTTTAACAGACTTAATGTGTTTGTTTGTTTTTATATTGAAATTGCGTTAGTTGCTTTGGCTGCATCTTAATGATTAGGGGTTCAAGTAAGAAAAAGGGAGAAGGATTAAAGATTTGGAAGACATCAAGAATGAATATGTAGCCTATTGGTTTATAGCAACAGTCAGGATATAGTTGTACAGAAAATTAAATGAACCCTTTGGAATGATCTCTCTTTCTGCACTGATTGCTAATAACATGTAGGTACAAATATAGACAAACCCAATATAACTAAAGTAATAAACAGATAGTTGAGAAAAAAAGGAAAGGATGATCCAGCAAATCAGGCTAGTTTCTTAAAATAAAACATAGCTTTTATTGTGCCCATTAAAACATTGCTCCACACCAATTGTCCATATGGTGCACTACAAGGACCTACGCGTTTCGACGTTTAAGTCTTAATCATGGTCTCACTGACCCGAGTGCTGACCGACATATAAACATAGTTAATGAGGGACATTAATTTGCCACCTGTTCACCAGCACGAGGTCACCGTGATGGCCGTGTATGCATTCAAAATAAACCATTATTATAATACATATCACAAACATTACACATACCACATACAAATATAAAAACATAAAATATGATAGTAACATGACAAGCGGAATATTCAGATTTTTATATATATATATATATACATACAGTACAGACCAAAAGTTTGGACACACCTTCTCATTTAAAGATTTTTCTGTATTTTCATGACTATGAAAATTGTACATTCACACTGAAGGCATCAAAACTATGAATTACCACATGTGGAATTATATACTTAACAAAAAAGTGTGAAACAACTGAAAATATGTCTTATATTCTAGGGTCTTCACAGTAGCCACCTTTTGCTTTGATGACTGCTTTGCACACTCTTGGCATTCTCTTGATGAGCTTCAAGAGGTAGTCACCAGAAATGGTTTTCACTTCACAGGTGTGCCCTGTCAGGTTTAATAAGTGGGATTTCTTGCCCTATTAATGGGGTTGGGACCATCAGTTGTGTTGTGCAGAAGTCAGGTGGATACACAGCTGATAGTCCCACTGAATAGACTGTTAGAATTTGTATTATGGCAAGAAAAAAGCAGCTAAGTAAAGAAGAACGAGTGGCCATCATTACTTTAAGAAATGAAGGTCAGTCAGTCCGAAAAATTGGGCAAACTTTGAAAGTGTCCCCAAGTGCAGTTGCAAAAACCATCAAGAGCTACAAAGAAACTGGCTCATATGAGGACCGCCCCAGGAAAGGAAGACCAAGAGTCACCTCTGCTTCTGAGGATAAGTTTATCCGAGTCACCAGCCTCAGAAATCGCAGGTTAACAGCAGCTCAGATTAGAGACCAGGTCAATGCCACACAGAGTTCTAGCAGCAGACATATCTCTACAACAACTGTTAAGAGGAGACTTTGTGCAGCAGGCCTTCATGCTAAAATAGCTGCTAGGAAACCACTGCTAAGGACAGGCAACAAGCAGAAGAGACTTGTTTGGGCTAAAGAACACAAGGAATGGACATTAGACCAGTGGAAATCTGTGCTTTGGTCTGATGAGTCCAAATTTGAGATCTTTGGTTCCAACCACCGTGTCTTTGTGCGACGCAGAAAAGGTGAACAGATGGACTCTACATGCCTGGTTCCCACCGTGAAGCATGGAGGAGGAGGTGTGATGGTGTGGGGGTGCTTTGCTGGTGACACTGTTGGGGATTTATTCAAAATTGAAGTCATACTGAACCAGCATGGCTACCACAGCATCTTGCAGCGGCATGCTATTCCATCCGGTTTGCGTTTAGTTGGACCATCATTTATTTTTCAACAGGACAATGACCCCAAACACACCTCCAGGCTGTGTAAGGGCTATTTGACCAAGAAGGAGAGTGATGGGGTGCTACGCCAGATGACCTGGCCTCCACAGTCACCAGACCTGAACCCAATCGAGATGGTTTGGCGTGAGCTGGACCGCAGAGTGAAGGCAAAAGGGCCAACAAATGCTAAGCATCTCTGGGAACTCCTTCAAGACTGTTGGAAGACCATTTCCGGTGACCACCTCTTGAAGCTGATCAAGTGAATGCCAAGAGTGTGCAAAGCAGTCATCAAAGCAAAAGGTGGCTACTTTGAAGAACCTAGAATATAAGACATATTTTCAGTTGTTTCACACTTTTTTGTTAAGTATATAATTCCACATGTGGTAATTCATAGTTTTGATGCCTTCAGCGTGAATGTACAATTTTCATAGTCATGAAAATACAGAAAAGTCTTTGAATGAGAAGGTGTGTCCAAACTTTTGGTCTGTACTGTATATATATATTGGGCTATGTGCACGCTGTGCGTTTTTGGTGCTTTTTTAGTGCGTCTTTTCTGCGCAGAAATGGACCAAAAATGCATTATAAACCTATATCCCATGGTCTCCCATGACATTTTGCACGATCTGTGCACATAATCAGGATTTTTCATGTGCAAAAAAAAAAGAAGAAGCAGGATGTCCTTTCTTTATGCATTTTGGCCTGCGTCTTTCCAATACAGTGCATTAAAAAAATGCATGGTAAATCCTAAGGCAAAAACCCATGAAAAAACACTGTGGATTTTCCGCAGCGTTTTTACTGCAAAAAGGTCCAAAACCTTGCAGAAATTTCTGTAAGCAATTCCTGATAGTGCGCACGTAGCCTTAATATTGCAGCATTAAATGTTGCCTTCGACTAAGTCCTGAAGGTGAGCGAGTTTCCAACATAAAAATGCAATAAGATTACCTATCCAAAAGTTTACGTTTATGATTTCCCCCCCGTATTGGTTTATATACCTTTTCAATTCCTTGAAACCTCAGGGAAGACACGTCTCCTTTATGTACTCCTGAAAAATGTTTTGAAACTGCGGATGCATTAGTTGCTAGTGGATTTACTGCATCTGACGCGCCCCCTGGGCCGTGGGGTACTTGGAAGCCAGGCCGGTCCTGTATTGGGGTAGTCACGGTGGCAGTGACCCGGTCCGTGGCCCAGGGCAGTGAAATAAAATAAAGAACAGTGAAGAGTAGTGTTGAGCGATACCTTCCGATATCGGGAAATATCGGATCGGATTGGATCGGACCGATACCGAAAAAGTATCGGATATCGCCGATTCCGATACCGGAAACCAATGCAAGTCAATGGGACAGAAATATCGGAATGAAAATAAACCCTTTCTTTCCTTGTAGGTTAATTTTACATGAAGGAAAACAACTAAGAATAATGTAGAATGTATTGGGGGAGGTGGGGGAGACAATAAAGGCATAGAGGTTTAGCCCAATCAAATGGAATAGCAGGAATTAATATTTTTTTTAAGACGTTCTGAGTTACGGAAATATTGACTATGTTAAGTATTTTTATATTTTGTCAGATATTTATGTTTCACTACTTCCATGCTCTTCACCTTCTTTTTTACTTCTCCCACACTTTCTCCTTCATCATCCTCAGCATCTTTTTCATCCTCTTCTTCTTCACCTTCTTCATCTTCTTCTTCTTCACCTTCTTCGTATTATTCTTTTTTTTACATTCTTCATATTCTACTTCTTCATCTTCTTCATATTCTTCTTCTTCATCATATTCTTATTTGTGACAGGCATTCCTGTAGTTGTTATCTATAAAAGGTTGGACATTACACCTTTCGTTCTGCCCGTCACAAAAGATTTACAACAGGATTTGTCCGCGTTCAGTTTGGCCTGCAGCAGCAGGTCTTTTCCAGGGGCACCACGAGGAGGAACGGACTCACCCCCATACACTGCTTAGTCATCTTCTGCTTATAATTTAGATATTATCTTTTGCTCTGATTTTTAGTCTTATGCTTAATGTTCTTCCGCTTTTTGTTCTGCAGCTTCTTGTATTTCTGCTTCTTGGTTTTCTGTCTCTTGTTCTTCTGTATCTTGGTGCTTGTCTTCTCTTCTTTGTCCTCTTGGTCAACTTCTTCAGGGTCATCTTCTTGGTCTTCTTCGGGGTGGTCTTCAGGGTCGTCGTCTTCGGGGGTCCTCATCTTCGGGGTCCTCGTCTTCTTCGGGTTGGTCTTCTGGGTCCTCGTCTTCGGGGTCCTCGTCTTCTTCGGGGTGGTCTTCAGGGTCCTCGTCTTCTTCGGGGTGGTCTTCAGGGTCCTCGTCTTCGGGGTCCTCGTCTTCTTTGGGGTGGTGTTCAGGGTCCTCGTCTTCTTCGGGGTGGTCTTCAGGGTCCTCGTCTTCTTCGGGGTGGTCTTCAGGGTCCTCGTCTTCTTCGGGGTGGTCTTCAGGGTCCTCGTCTTCAGGGTCGTTGTCTTCGGGGTCCTCGCCTTCTTAGGGTTGGTCTTCAGGGTCCTCGTCTTCAGGGTCCTCGTCAGGGAGATCCAGAGTGATTACCAAGACCCATTTCAAAAAGCTTGAACTTGGAAATGTAGCAGAAGGTACAAGAAAGCTGAGGAACTACCGAGAACCAGCTGACGGTACTGGAACCCGGATGGGTAGCAGAAGGTACAAGAGCCAATGGAACTGCCGAAGACCAGCTGACGGTACTGGAACTCGGTTACTAAGCAGGAGGTACCTGTGCCAGAAAGCACTACCAAGGACCAGCAGACGTTGGTGGAACTTGGATACCGAGAAGGAGGCACCTAATCCAAAGGCACTGCCGAGAACCAGCTGACGGTACTGGAACCCGGATGGGTAGCAGAAGGTACCCATGTAAAAAAAAGTTCAAGGCCGCGAGCCGGCCGCAGTTACCAAAACCCACAGTCCTACAGGGGGTGCTTGTCCTATTGGCACTATGGAACCAGCCTTCATTGCCAGATCCCGCAGCCCACATAGGAGTCACCTAAACTGCAGGCACCATAGAGTCGGCTAACCCGACCGCAACACGACAGGACAACGCATTGGAGGCAAAGTGACGTTGACACTACCCGGAAACAGCTGGCGTGCTGGAACCAGGCTAGGCAGGAGGGAGTACCCATGCCAAAGTCACTGCCGAGAACCAGCTGACGGTACTGGAACCCGGATGGGTAGTAGAAGGTACAAGAGCAAATGGAACTACCGAGGACCAGCTGACGGTACTGGAACCCGGATGGGTAGCAGAAGGTACAAGAGCCAATGGAACTGCCGAAGACCAGCTGACGGTACTGGAACTCGGTTACTAAGCAGGAGGTACCTGTGCCAGAAAGCACTACCAAGGACCAGCAGACGTTGGTGGAACTTGGATACCGAGAAGGAGGCACCTAATCCAAAGGCACTGCCGAGAACCTGCTGACGGTACTGGAACCCGGATGGGTAGCAGAAGGTACCCATGTAAAAAAAAGTTCAAGGCCGCGAGCCGGCCGCAGTTACCAAAACCCACGGTCCTACAGGGGGTGCTTGTCCTATTGGCACTATGGAACCAGCCTTCATTGCCAGATCCCGCAGCCCACATAGGAGTCACCTAAACTGCAGGCACCATAGAGTCGGCTAACCCGACCGCAACACGACAGGACAACGCATTGGAGGCAAAGTGACGTTGACACTACCCGGAAACAGCTGGCGTGCTGGAACCAGGCTGGGCAGGAGGGAGTACCCGTGCCAAAGTCACTGCCGAGAACCAGCTGACGGTACTGGAACCCGGATGGGTAGTAGAAGGTACAAGAGCAAATGGAACTACCGAGGACCAGCTGACGGTACTGGAACCCGGATGGGTAGCAGAAGGTACAAGAGCCAATGGAACTGCCGAAGACCAGCTGACGGTACTGGAACTCGGTTACTAAGCAGGAGGTACCTGTGTCAGAAAGCACTACCAAGGACCAGCAGACGTTGGTGGAACTTGGATACCGAGAAGGAGGCACCTAATCCAAAGGCACTGCCGAGAACCAGCTGGCGGTACTGGAACCCGGATGGGTAGCAGAAGGTACCCATGTAAAAAAAAGTTCAAGGCCGCGAGCCGGCCACAGTTACCAAAACCCACAGTCCTACAGGGGGTGCTTGTCCTATAGGCACTATGGAACCAGCCTTCATTGCCAGATCCCGCAGCCCACATAGGAGTCACCTAAACTGCAGGCACCATAGAGTCGGCTAACCCGACCGCAACAAGACAGGACAACGCATTGGAGGCAAAGTGACGTTGACACTACCCGGAAACAGCTGGCGTGCTGGAACCAGGCTGGGCAGGAGGGAGTACCCGTGCCAAAGACACTGCCGAGAACCAGCTGACGGTACTGGAACCCGGATGGGTAGTAGAAGGTACAAGAGCCAATGGAACTGCCGAAGACCAGCTGACGGTACTGGAACTCGGTTACTAAGCAGGAGGTACCTGTGCCAGAAAGCACTACCAAGGACCAGCAGACGTTGGTGGAACTTGGATACCGAGAAGGAGGCACCTAATCCAAAGGCACTGCCGAGAACCAGCTGACGGTACTGGAACCCGGATGGGTAGCAGAAGGTACCCATGTAAAAAAAAGTTCAAGGCCGCGAGCCGGCCGCAGTTACCAAAACCCACAGTCCTACAGGGGGTGCTTGTCCTATTGGCACTATAGAACCAGCCTTCATTGCCTGATCCCGCAGCCCACATAGGAGTCACCTAAACTGCATGCACCATAGAGTTGGCTAACCCAACCGCAACACGACAGGACAACGCATTGGAGGCAAAGTGACGTTGACACTACCCGGAAACAACTGGCGTGCTGGAACCAGGCTGGGCAGGAGGGAGTACTCGTGCCAAAGTCACTGCCGAGAACCAGCTGACGGTACTGGAACCCGGATGGGTAGTAGAAGGTACAAGAGCAAATGGAACTACCGAGGACCAGCTGACGGTACTGGAACCCGGATGGGTAGCAGAAGGTACAAGAGCCAATGGAACTGCCGAAGACCAGCTGACGGTACTGGAACTCGGTTACTAAGCAGGAGGTACCTGTGCCAGAAAGCACTACCAAAGACCAGCAGACGTTGGTGGAACTTGGATACCGAGAAGGAGGCACCTAATCCAAAGGCACTGCCGAGAACCAGCTGACGGTACTGGAACCCGGATGGGTAGCAGAAGGTACCCATGTAAAAAAAAGTTCAAGGCCGCGAGCCGGCCGCAGTTACCAAAACCCACAGTCCTACAGGGGGTGCTTGTCCTATAGGCACTATGGAACCAGCCTTCACTGCCAGATCCAGCAGCCCACATAGGAGTCACCTAAACTGCAGGCACCATAGAGTCGGCTAACCCGACTGCAACACGACAGGACAACGCATTGGAGGCAAAGTGACGTTGACACTACCCGGAAACAGCTGGCGTGCTGGAACAAGACTGGGCAGGAGGGAGTACCCGTGCCAAAGACACTGCCGAGAACCAGCTGACGGTACTGGAACCCGGATGGGTAGTGGAAGGTACAAGAGCCAATGGAACTGCCGAAGACCAGCTGACGGTACTGGAACTTGGTTACTAAGCAGGAGGTACCTGTGCCAGAAAGCACTACCAAGGACCAGCAGACGTTGGTGGAACTTGGATACCGAGAAGGAGGCACCTAATCCAAAGGCACTGCCGAGAACCAGCTGACGGTACTGGAACCCGGATGGGTAGTAGAAGGTACAAGAGCAAATGGAACTACCGAGAACCAGCTGGCGGTGCTGGAACCCAGGGTAAATACTAAAAACAGAGTGGAGCCAGAGGTGTAATTGGAGCAAGTTTTAAATCAGTAGTACAGTGGATGTGGACAAAGCAGGAGAATTTGCCGGACACACAGCAGGGGAACAGCTGACGTTACTGAACCCCAATAACACTGGAGCAAGCGATGACTGTGCAGACGGCACTTCTGAGCAGCAACTAGCGGTATTGGAGCCCAGGGTAAATACTAAAAACAGAGGAGCCAGAGGTGTATTTGGAGGAGGTTTTAAATCAGTAGTACAGTGGATGTGGACAAAGCAGGAGAAATTGCCGTCCGCACAGCAGGGGAACAGCTGACGTTACTGAACCCCAATAACACGGCAGCAAGTGTTGACTGTGCAGACGGCACTTCCGAGCGCCAACTGGCGGTGTTGGAGCTCAGGGATAATACTGAAAACAGAGGAGCCAGAGGTGTAATTGGAGCAACTTTAAAATCTGTAGTAATGAGAATGTGGACAGAGCAGGAGAAATTGCCGTCCGCACAGCAGGGGAACAGCTGACGTTACTGAACCCCAATAACATGGCAGCAAGTGTTGACTGTGCAGATGGCACTTCCGAGCGCCAACTGGCGGTGTTGAAGCTCAGGGATAATACTGAAAACAGAGGAGCCAGAGGTGTATTTGGAGGAGGTTTTAAATCAGTAGTACAGTGGATGTGGACGAAGCAGGAGAAATTGCCGTCCGCACAGCAGGGGAACAGCTGACGTTACTGAACCCCAATAACACGGCAGCAAGTGTTGACTGTGCAGACAGCAGTTCCAAGCGCCAACTGGCGATGTTGGAGCTCAGGGATAATACTGAAAACAGAGGAGCCAGAGGTGTATTTGGAGGAGGTTTTAAATCAGTAGTACAGTGGATGTGGACAGAGCAGGAGAAATTGCCGTCCGCACAGCAGGGGAACAGCTGACGTTACTGAACCCCAATAACATGGCAGCAAGTGTTGACTGTGCAGACGGCACTTCCGAGCGCCAACTGGCGGTGTTGGAGCTCAGGGATAATACTGAAAACAGAGGAGCCAGAGGTGTAATTGGAGCAACTTTAAAATCTGTAGTAATGAGAATGTGGACAGAGCAGGAGAAATTGCCGTCCGCACAGCCGGGGAACAGCTGATGTTACTGAACCCCAATGACACGGCAGCAAGTGTTGACTGTGCAGACGGCACTTCCGAGCGCCAACTGGCGGTGTTGGAGCTCAGGGATTACAGTTCAGGTGGTAGAAACATGAACAGAACAGGAGACCTGGATACTTTTGCAAACAATTATTTATTCTGGAAGAGGACTGGCAAATTCATGAGAGATCCAGGCCTTGTTCATTTTGAGAAAAGTAAGCCGGTCAACGTTATCGGAGGATAGTCACATGCGACGGTCTGTTAGTACACCACCTGCGGCACTAAAGACGCGTTCCGATAATACACTAGCAGCAGGGCAAGCTAGCACCTCCAATGCATACTGACTTAGCTCTGGCCATGTATCTAGCTTACAGACCCAAAACTTGAAGGGAGAAGAGCCGTCTGGGAGTACACTAAGAGGGCAAGACATGTAGTCTGTCACCATCTGATGGATACGTTGCCTCCTGCTGACTGGAGCCGTCTGTGATGGAGTAGACATTTGTGGCGGCGGGGACACAAAACTTTGCCACATTTCGGCCATACTGGTCTTGCCTTGTGCTGAGGCGCTGCTTCTGCTCCCTCTTTGTGCAGAGCTTCCTCCACTGCCTCGACGCACTGAGCTGCTTTGTAAAGCACTAGCAGCACTGCTCTCGGTTGGAATGGAGAACATGATGGAATGCACCAGTGCGTCTTGGTACTCCCGCATTTTACGCTCCCGGTTCAACGGTGTTATGAGGCTTTGTAAGTTGTCCCGGTAGCGAGGATCTAGGAGGGTGGACACCCAATAATCAGCCGTGTTGAGAATGTGGGCGATGCGGCGGTCGTTTCTCAGGCACTGCAGCATGAAATCAACCATGTGCTGCAGACTGCCAACTGGCCAAGAAACGCTGTCCCCTGCTTGAGGCTTGATCTCTGCCTGCTCTGCATCACCCCACCCTCGCTCTAGATACTGACTACTAGAGCATTGTGTACCTCCCTCCTCTGGACAGATGTCTTCCTCATCCATTGACTCGTCCTCATCCTCCTCACAAAGTGTCCCCTGCCTAGGCCTTTGTGAGGAACCACGTTGCGCAGACTGTAGAGAAGTAGATGGCATTTGTGACTCCTCATCCTCCACCTCTTCCAAAACCTCGTCCCTTAGTGCTTGCAGTGTTTTCTCAAGCAGGCAGATAAGGGGGATAGTCATGCTGACTAGTGCATCATCTGCACTCGCCATCCGCGTGGAATAATCGAAGGCACGCAAAACGTGGCAAATGTCCTTCATAGAGGCCCACTCAGTGGTGGTGAAGTGTGAACGGCGCGCACTGCGACTTGTTTGCGCCTGCTGCAGCTGGTACTCCATTACTGCTGTCTGCTGCTCACACAACCTCTCCAACATATGTAACGTTGAATTCCACCTGGTGGGTAGGTCACATATGATGCGATGTTCCGGAAGACGTAATCGGCGCTGCAGAGCTGCAATGCGTGATCTTGCATTGCTGGAACGTCGCAAGTGAGCGCACTCTATGTGGACCTTGTGAAGCAGTGCATCAAGATCCGGATAGTCCCTCAAAAAACTCTGCACGACCAAGTTGAGCACATGTGCCAGACATGGGATGTGAGTGAGGTTGCCTAGGCCCAGAGCTGCCACCAGATTTCGGCCATTGTCACACACTACCATGCCTGGCTGGAGATTCGCTGGCACAAACCACACGTTGCTCTGCTGCTTGATGGCATTCCAGAGCTCCTGCGCTGTGTGGCTTCGATTCCCCAAAGAAATTAATTTTAATACGGCCTGTTGACGTTTGGCCACGGCTGTGCTCATATTGGTCACCATAACAGGTAACCCGTTCACGGGTCGATGTGGAGGTAGACCGTGACGGCTCCTGCAGCGCTGATTCAGAGGAACTGGAGTATGAGGAGGAGTCAATGTGTACAGACTGGATTCCTGCAATCCTTGGAGTTGGCAGAACACGTACAGCGCCACTCTCAAGATCTGTACCCGGCTCCACAACATTTACCCAATGGGCAGTGAGGGAAAGGTATCGTCCCTGTCCATGCTTACTGGTCCACGCATCGGTGGTCAGGTGGACCTTGCTACTGACGGCGTTTTGTAGCGCATGTTTAATTTTTCCCTCCACATGATGTTGCAGGGCAGGGACGGCTTGCCTGCTGAAATAAAATCGGCTGGGCACGTTGTATTGTGGGACTGCCAATGCCATAAAGTTACGGAATGTGTCAGTCTCCACCAGCCTGAATGATAGCATTTCAAGGGCCAGTAGTTTAGCAATGACAGCATTCAGAGCCTGTGCTCGGGGGTGGTTTGCCGAGTATGGGCGCCTTTTCTCCCATGCCTGTGCTAACGATGGCTGTAGACTGGCCTGGGAGTGTGAGGATGACTGGGAAAGTGGTGCTGTGGGTGGAATTACACTGTGTCTCTGTACAACAGTGCCAGAGATTCTTCCATGGCGATCCTGTGAGAAAGCCGAACCAGCTGTGTGTGAGCTGGAGGAAGAGGCTACAACACGAGCTGAAGAGGTGGTAGGTGGCACTGTAGTTTGGCCTAGGTCTTCAGTGTGTTTTTGTAACGTGGTTGGTCCGCACATGTTTCCACATATTTGTGGTATTGAGGTTGCTGACACTTTTCCCTCTTTTCACCTTCTGATTACACAGCTTGCATTTGACAAAGCAAATGTCATCTGCAACTGTGTCAAAAAAGGACCAGGCACTGCAAGTCTTGGGAGCGCCCGCTTTGGATTTTGGAAGAGCCATGCTCCTAATGGGTGCCGAAGTGGAGGCTACAGGCAACCAAGTCTGCCCCCTCCCTCTCCCTACTTTTTGGGCTGTTCGGGGAATCTCTTCCTCAGAGCTGCTCCCACCACCTTCCTGTCCCTCACGCCATGATGGGTCAAGGACCTCATCATCTACACCACCCTCTTCAAACAACTGCTTCTCCTGGGTAGTCTCGACAGCACAGTACGCACCAGAAAGTGGCACCTGAGTCTCATCATCAGATGCGTACTGAGGTGTGCTGCTGACCATAGGCACTGGCCCACCCGCCTCTTCAGATTCAGAGAGACAAAACGGTTGCGCATCACTGCATACTACCTCTTCTTCAAATTCTCAAATTCTGCTTGGCTGGCCCCCTCTTTCCAAGCCAAGAGATTCAGAGAACAGAAGTAGAGATGGCTCCTGTCCAGGGCTCTCTGACTGCCTGGGCAATTTGGCAGGTGGTGAAGAGACAGATGGGTGCTCTTCAGTGCTCAGGACCTGAGAGGATCTGGAACTAATTGAAGTCGATGCGTTAGCTGCCATCCATCCGACAACGGCTTCAATTTGGTCCTCCCGCAGCAGTGGGGTACGGCTAGTTCCTACAAAGCTGCGCATAAAAGACTGTTCCCTGGTAAAACTGGGGGATGCTGAGTCACTGGTGCCCGCAGCAGGCACAGAATCCCCACGTCCTCTCCCTGCAGGCACAGAATCCTCACGTCCTCTCCCTGCAGAAACTCCACGCCCACGCCCACGCCCACAACCACATGCCTTACTCCCTGCCTTCTTCATCTTGGTAGACTGATAAAGATAGGCAGAAAAGTACTAAGGGCTTGGTGTGCTTATTCCTGAACAGCTGCTAACAGGTATAAGAAACACTAATTTTATAAAGTGTGGACTAGACTTTAATATGAGCTAATGTGGCCTACACAACTGTAAAGTGGAGTGTTTGGTGAACTTTATTTAGGGTTTTTTTGTCACAAAAAGACACTGGATGTGCCTAAAGATGTAATAACGATAGTATCACAAACTTTTTGTAGCTATTACAATGTAGGAAGGTAACCTACAATGCAATAGATGAGGCTGCAAAAAATAGGTTAATACTAATCTGGCTGGGGCTGCAGGGCCCAATGCTGCAGAAAGGCTCCTCTAACTACTCCTATATAGTGTGTTTGGAACCAATGTAGCTGAATACGGATGGAACCACCACACTAATAGGAGAAATCAGGAAAAATTATGAATTGGCAAAAAAGGACAATGTATGAGGCAGTGACACACACTGAGTGCACTACAACCAGACGTGGCTGAAGCACACACTACAGGGTGAGCTGCACTCACACACCAGACCTTGCAGACAGCGGTGAACAGCACAGAGAACTGTGGACTAGCGCTGCAAGACAAAAAAAATTTCTCTATCTACTCCTATATAGTGTGTTTGGAACCAATTTAGCTGAATACGGATGGAACCACCACACTAATAGGAGATATCAGGAAAAATTATGAATTGGCAAAAAAGGACAATGTATGAGGCAGTGACACACACTGAGTGCACTATAACCAGACGGACAGAGAACTGTGCACTAGCACTGCAAGGCACAGCGATTTATAAAGTAGCTTTGGTAAAGCAGAATAGACCAAATAGGTAGCTAAAACTGTCCCTCAGAACAACAGCGTCCTATCCCTAACTGAATTCACAGCAGAGTGAGCTCAAAATGGCGGCGGCGGCTTTTATAGTGCATCATGACATCATTTCAGCAGCCAATCACAGCCATGCCATTAGTTAAGATGCCTACATGCCTAACAGGATGTGCCCACACTTCTTAGGATCCTCATTGGCTGAACAAAATGAAAATGGCTCATTGAATTATGGGAACTTCCGATTCCGGTATACGATATTGCAAAAGTATCGGAATTAAGTATCGGAATTCCGATACCGCGAATATTGGCCGATACCCGATATTTCAGTATCGGAATGCTCAACACTAGTGAAGAGTCAATTGGGGAATAAAGTTTTTGGGATAAAGATTTGTGACGCCACCCGTGGTATGCAGCTATATGGGGCCTCTGCTGCGGTGCAGATCCACTGGAGCTGATGATGACGCAGCTGGGATAGTGCAGCTCTCCACGGGCAGAGCTAGGCCCCAGGGCAGTATATGGTGGATGTTGTAGATGTTGCTGATGTAGTGCAAGACAGGTGATGGCACCGCAATTATTCAAGGACACAGTGGGGTGCAGTCTTCACATTTTACTCATAGTTATTAAGTTCTCCAGGTTACAGTTACCGGTCTGTAACCGCCCACGTCGTCCTGTGTCCTCCGGGGAAGTGATCCAGCCAACTCTCAGATATTTTGGAAGCACTTGAACGGGACCCCTTTCTTATGTACCTTCCCAGGTCATCTCTCTCTGTGCTGGCTCTCACCCTCCTGCCCTGCGCCACACACACAGTGTCCCGAGCCAGTGGCTGCGGGCCTTGTTGGGCAACGTCCACTGAGTCCCCTTGGTCCTATATGGCCACCTTTTCAGCGATTATGTATGGATTGTGGCTATGGCACATGAAGATACCGCAACCTCCGGTTTGCTAGCTGAGACTTGAAGTACTCCACTAGTCTGGGGTCGGTCCCCTATTGCGGCCTGATCCCTCCACGGTCAGCGTGAACTCGGTTGCACGGGTGGACCCCGCACTCGCTGTGCCCCCAGGATCCCCTCTATATCTGGAGCCTTTCCCACTGCTCCTGTCTTCTCTCCTCACTCTTCTCCTGGGCCTTTCTCACTGGGCCCCACTCCTCTGCTCTCCTGAGCAGGACTGAACTCCTCAAAACTCCACTCCACTCCACAGAACTGAACTCAACTCCTCCCCTGAGCAGAACTGTCTTCAACTGCTCCCCTGAGCAGAACTCCTTCTAGATCTTTCCATCCTTCTTTTTATACTGCTCTCTCTCAGTGCTCCCCTGAACTTCTTCCTCCACCCACAGCCACTACATGGTTCCCTCTCTTTTGGTTCCTCCCTTCCAGCCAGGGACAGGGCTCAGCAGTGACCAAGTGCATCTTGCCCCGTCTGCTGGTCTGGAGTGGTGTAGTGTCCTTACCTGAGAGTGGGGTACCACACCTCTGGTTGAGATGCAGTACCTCTGTGGCAACTGGACCCGCAGGGACGCCACACATCCGAGATGTGTCTTCTTATGCGGACCTTTAGAGCTCCCGTGGTACAACCTATGTATTTTACTTTACATCTCCACAAGGTAAATTACCCAGGGAGTGTTGCAGTTTATAAAATCATGTATTTTGTATGTATGTTCATTACGTATAGATGTAAAATTATCTTTTTTTATTACATGTGGACATACTTTGCAATGATTAGCACCACATTTTAAAAAAACATTAAATTCAAGCCACGTACTCGATTTAGTATGGTATGTTCGCTCTGAAAACGGCTTGGAGACAGTGTCATACCCAGTGTAGGTGATTTCCTGGCCACAAATCTGATATCATTACTGAGTATATTGCTGAGACAAGAATCCTGATGTAACATTGGAATATATTTTTTAATAATATTCACTATTTTTGTGTATTGGGGACTGTATGTTGTGGAGAATGTTATGTTTGGGCTAAAATTACTCTTGTTACTTCTCTTATTGTTTCTAAGAGTATCCTTGCGATCCAAATTTGTTGCTGATTGATAAGCCTTTCTAAGTGTCCATTCTGGATACCCTCTGGCTTGCAGTCTCCCACAGACTTTATTTGCATCCTTTTCAAAAGTAATCCTATCTGTGCAATTACGTCTAGTCCTGATTAGTTCCCCATAGGGGATATTCTGTTTGATTTGTGGGGGATGACATGATTTTGCTTGTAAAATGGTATTGCTGGCTGTACTCTTTCTAAATGGAGCTATATTCACTGAATGGGTGTATTTATTTCCAATCAATTTAAGATCTAGAAAATTAATAGAATAATTGTCAAAACAAGTAAATTTGAGATTAAAATCATTGCAATTTAGGTTTTTCATAAAGTCCCACGCCTCCTCCTGTGTGCCCCCCCACACCAGGAGGAGATCGTCAATAAATCGACCATACCATATAATTTTAGAACTATATGTTAGTGTCATTATAGATGTAAAGCTCCTCCCATCTAGACATGACAATATTGGATAAGGAAGGGGAGACTTTGCTGCCCATACTGACTCCCCTCTTTTGTAAGTAAAAAAGACCATCAAAAACAGATAGTTGGTTATGTCTTTTATCACCCGCAGTTCAGGCAGAAAACGATGGTAAGGAAACACATGAGTTTAATAATCAGAATGTCCCCCTTTAGCAGAATTCACCTTTTGATTCACATAAGGTTACAGAGGAATTATGGATCACTGCCGCCTTTATATGTTTTACAGTTCATCAATATTTCTGAGGTGCCTTGCTCTGAACCCCAGACATGGACCCCGATTTATCAAGACCAACGTTGTTCACGGGGTTGTGCTGGAGTTAGAAGTTCCTGATTCATGAAGAGGCGCATGTCTCAGAAGTAGCGTGTGCCTCCGTAAGCACCTCGCCACTAATCTTACTCCATTTGTAGCGAATTCCACCATTCTTCATGAATTAGATGAGTGGCAGTTATTACGCTCCTGCCTACTTTGACAGAAAATGTGGTGAGAATGCCGTACGTCACAAAATGTTAGCACAGTCTCGAGTTGCGCCAAAATTATGCTAGTTTTCAAAAATTTGTATGCCAGAAGATTAAATAAAATTAGAACAATAAATTAGCAAATTTTGAGAAATTAGTTTTAGGTCCAATTCATTCAATTTGGCCCCAAAATTGTAATTGATACAGCACAACTTGAAAATGTTCCAAACATATTCAAAGCTCATTGAAGCCACACAGCCTTAGAAGTGTCAAAGTGACCCCAAGACAAAATGGCTATGGGTAACAGGATGGTAATTGGTGGTATCCAACAGTCAGTTTACGACTTCCAGAATACTGGTGCCGGCAGTGCTGCCTTTACTTCTTGCACTCCAGTCTCCCACATTCTAAGTGGCAGATGACGTGGCACTGGTGTTACCCTTTAAATTACCCTGTTAGCAGCCATGCTTTCTTCTGCCAGCCAGACTTTACTGATTATTCAATGATGAATTTTCACAAACTAAATTGTCACATACATGGCTATGCTTTAATGCTAGTTTACACAGAAAATACAAATAAGCAATACAAGGTGCGGCAGTCGTAGACTCTGAGAAATAAATTGTCAGAGAAAGCCACAGACAGCAGTGACAGCTCCAGCCTGTGACAGTGACTCCATCTCTTCTCTACTCTTCCTCTATCTCTTCTCTCCCTCTATCTCTTCTTTTCCGCTGTCATCTCTTCCCTTCTCTACTCTTCTCTCTCTATATCTATTCTCTGCTGTCTCTCTATCTGTTATCTCCCTCTATCTCTTGTCTTCTCTTCTCTCCAACTCTTCTTTTTTCTTCCCTTTTCTTCTTCTATCTCATCTCTTGTCTTCTCTACTCTATCTTTTCTTTTCTCTCCCTCTATCTCTTCTCTTTTCTCTTCCTCTATCTCTTCTCTTTTCTCTTCCTCTATCTCTTCTCTTCTTTTCCTCTATATCTTCTACCACACTATTTGTTCTCTATGCACCACTGTATGTCTGTCTGACTGAATCTGAGATGCTCTGTCCTCACAAATGCACCACATAATCTCCTGCTTCGGCTCTTATAGTGACTAATGGGCATCAGAAACATGTGACTGCAAGGAACTATGGGAAGTTTCCCAAGTCACACCGATGTAATGTCATACAACATCTCTTCCAGCAATCTGTAATTTGGCAGCAGCCATTATAAATATTTTATTCAAAGCAAAATTGCTACATTTTTGGATTTGCAAAATTTATTGAATTGAAAAAAATTCATAGCAAAATTGATTAATGCAGATTTGATTTGTTCATCTTGAGTTTGGACATAATCTGTACAATTGAAGTGCAGACTCCATAGGTATTTCCAAAGTACGCATTTTATTTTTCCTCCATTCTTTAGCCTATTTCCTTCTGAGTGTTGTGTTATTGTCCTGTCAGTGATGGTTGCCCCCATATTCTCCTGGAGAATGCTTCCATACCCTCTCAACAATTTGCTATTCCTTTAGAGTGAGTTTGCCTGTACTTGTTAGGCATTGGTTCAGAAGTTAAGGTAATTTCAAAGTTTTTTATTATTTTCGCTTGAAGTTATAAATTTGCTAAATGGAATTCATAAATTGTTCCTGCTCCTATCCAGAACCACATTACAAAATGCAAAGAAAAGGAAGTAGTTCTTTGTTCTCTGAACGAAGATATTTGTGAGGAGAATGTCAGGTCCACTGTAATATCTACGCATAGTAAGGTTTATTATTAATTAATACACTGGGGTTGAATGTCCGTGATAATACCGGTACATCTATGTATGTCATGATAAACAATAGAGATATGAATTAACAATACATGGTGGATGTATGTACATAACTAGAGATGAGCGAATATTTCAATGTTCGGTTCAGATTATGATCATCAGTCATGGGCCATGCATGAGGTATCAGGGTCTGGGCCATGCATGAGGTATCAGGGTCTGTGCCAGAATTTACAGCTTTGAATTGAACTTCAAATTAAGACAAGGTGGGTGAGGGATCGGTGTAGACCCGCTGTGCTGGGAGCCCTGATACCACATGCAATAGCTCAACCTGCTTTTATGCTCAGCCACACTCAAATGGCAGAAAATTCAGTTTTGTACGAATGGATTAGTATTGGTTACAAAAATTTAAGGATATTAACACGGGTAGTTGACTGAAAGTAAGTGGAGGTCTGCCGCTCTGGGAGGCCTACTTTTACAGGCAACACACATGAAGGAGACCCAACCAGGAGTCTCCCCATTTCCAAAAATGAAAGGCTGACACCACCAAAGTAGCATCAATTTCACAAGTGTATAAATAATATAATTAAGACCGACACCTCTTCCACTACAGCCAACCCAGGAGATGGAGACCCAATCAAAAAATCATGAGTGTTCACATTTCCCTAAATTAGGGTTTGACACCACCGAAGTGGCATCAATTTCAGTAGAGTAGCACTAGTATAATGGGACCGACACCTCTTTCACTACAGCCAACCCAGCAGATGGAGACCCAAAAGGAGTCTCCACATTTCCAAAAATTAGAGTCTGACATCACCGAAGTGGCATCAATTTCAGTAGAGTAGAACTAGTATAATGGGGACAGACACCTCTTTCACTACAGCCAACCCAGCAGATGGAGACCCAACAGGAGTCTCCATATTTTCAAAATTTAGTGGCAGACACCACTAAAGTAGCATCAATTTCAATAGAATAGGACTATTATAATGGGGACCGACAACTCTTAAACTACAGCCAACCCAGCAGATAGAAACGCAATCAGGAGTCTCCACATTTCCAAAAATTAGGGCCAGACACCACCGAAGTGGCGTTAATTTCAGTAGAGTAGAAATAATATAATTAGGACCGACACATCTTCCACTACAGCCAACCGAGCAGATTGAGACCCAACCAGGAGTGCTCACATTTCCAAAAATTAGTGTTAACATCTGCAGCAGCAGCAACAACAGGCACAGAAGCCACACTAAAGATATCACAAACTGCAATTAGGCGAGATAAATGCAGCACACTAAAAACTACAACATTGCCCAGTCTGTGCAGTCTGTGATTGAGGTGCAAAAGTCATTGGAGACCCATGGCTTGTTTACACCACTAGCAGTGCTGAAGACAAGTTCTGAGAGAACGCTGGCTGCCGGGCATGGTAAAACCTCCAAGGAGTGACAAATGAGCTCAGGCCACTCATTTTTGAAGACCAAAATGTCAAAAGGTCCAAACCCTCCCTGATGGTATTGATATTGAGTTCTAGATACTCCTGCACTATCCTCTCCAGTCATTCACCACATGCAGACTTGTACTCTGTTGTGCTGGTGCACAAGCTGGTCTAAAAAATGTGTGAAAGGACTCACATAAATTGCTTCTGCCACTTACACTGCTGCTGCTAATGTTTTGACGCTGATGAATTGACATGCCGAAGGTTGGAAGTCTAGAGCTGCTATGCACACTCTGTGCCTCACTGCTGTCTTGGGGAAAACCTCTCTTAAGGTTGTGTAAAAGCGTGTTTCGATACTCCAGTATTCGCGGGTCCCTTTCCAGGGTGGGAAGGTTCTGGAAAAATGTATTCTTTTAACGTGGATCTAACAGAGTGGCAACCCAGTAGTCAGAACTATTTTGAATCATAACTATACGGGGATCATGTTGCAGATAGTACAGCAAGAAGGCACTCATATGTCGGGCTCCTCCATGAGGTCCAAGCCCATGCTGTGTTGGTGGCTGGGCAACACTGATGCTTGTTTCCTCCATCCCCACCCGCCAACCACAAACAACAGAGAGGGGATGATTATCCTCTTCATCTCCTGACAGTTGCTCACCTACCAACTCTTCCTCCTCCATTTGTTCCTCGGCTCTTGGACCTTCACTAATATTTTGTCTGGTATCACATGCCCCCCCTTGATTGCAGTAATCCACCCTCCCTTGTCACCCGCCTGTGTGATGACAGTCTGGAACTTTGAGACAGTGTTATCCCTTCCACATCATCCTCTTCCTCTGGGACTACCACCTCCTCCCGCACGCTATTCAAAGTCTGCTCCAGCATCTAGATGACCGGAATAGTGATGCTGATGATGGCATCTTCAGTGCTAACCATCTTAGTAGCCATTTCGAAACTGTGCAAAAGGGTACAGAGGTCCTTAATCTGTGCCCACTGCATAAATGTTATATGCCCCACGTCCGTACTGCCCAGGGCATATGTCATGACATACCTCGCCAGGGCTCGTTGCTGCTGCCACAGTCGCCGCATCATGTGCGGAGTGGAATTCCATCATGTCGGCATATTGCATATCAACCTGTTAACTGGCATGGACAAAGACCTCTGAATCGATGCAAGTCGATGACCTGAGGCGTGCGAATGACGGAAGTGAGCACACAGCTTCCGTGCTTTCTGCAGCAGCTCATCCAGACCAGGATAGTGGTGGAGAAATCACTGTACCACAAGGTTGAGAACATGAGCCATGCAAGGCACGTGTGTGAGCTTGCCTCGGCCTAGGGCCGCCACCAGGTTCACACCATTATCGGACACAGCCTTCCCTGGATTCAGGTTCAGTGGAGACAGGCATTGCTCAAACTCAGCCTGCAGAGCTGTCCACAAGTCTTCACCTGTGTGACTGTGATCTACAAGGCATGTTAAGTTTAAAACTGCCTGATTGCGATGAGCCATGGCTTTGCAGTAAGGAGGTGGTGGGGATTCGCACTGCACTGTTGGAACGTGTGTCTTATTAAGGCAGAGGTTGAGGGCGCAGGTGGAGACCTTAGAGGAGGTGGAGGAGGCAGAAGCAGTGGAGGAAGTGTGAAATACAGAGGTTTGTCACGCAAACCTTGGGGATTCCAAGACTTGTGGACCAGCCCCTTCCCCGCCTGCCCCCACAGATACCAGAGTCACCCAGTGCCCAGTCAGCTAGATGTAACGCCCCTGGCCATGCTTACTCGTCCAGGTGTCTGTGGTGAAATGCACCCTGGCAGACATAGATTTAGTCAAGGAATAGGTGATGTTGTCTGCGACGTGATGGTGTAGCGCAGATACAGCTTCATTAGAGAAGTAGTGGTGACTGGGCAACTTTTACTGGGGGACTGTGACGGCCATCAGCTTTCAGAAACCATCTGTATCTATCAGGCGGAAATGGTGGAGCTCAACCTCTTAGCTTTGTAATGTGCAGGAGGAAACAATCTTTTACGTGACTACAACTGCGGGATCGAGGGCTGGCTGCAGTGCTGAGAGAAGACGGAGTAAGGTGAACTGGACAAACTGCTGGACCGTGAGTGAGGTGCAGGCGGAGATGTTACAGTGATTTCATAAAGTTGTGATGTGCTCGTTCTCTGATGTCGGTCAAAAACAACAGGCATGGCACTTTCGTTACAGCTGGCAGGGTTCTCGCTCAGTCCGAACGGAGCGGGTAAAGAACCGGAGGTTCTGCGTTCGGAGACCTGCGTGACAATACTTGGTAATGGAGGAGAAAGACAGCAGATGCAGTTGATGGGGCAACTGATGGTTGTTGAGGCCCGCTTGTACGCATTTTACCGCAGTCGGATTGCCAGAGTAATGCATGTTGATTGCGCATGTGAAGATTCATGCATGTAGTTTTCAAATTATTGCACTTTATCCCTCTACTGTGTTTTTTTTGCAAAGTTGACAGATAACGTGAGTTGGCTCCTCCTTTGAGGTGTAAAAAAAGTCCTAGGCTAGGCTACCCTTGCCGCCCCTGCGAGCTGCAGACCCACGAATGCTACTGGCAACAGCCACAGTTGTGGCTGACAATGCAGTGCTCGTCATGGTTGCATCACTTCGTGTCTGCTCAGTAGAGTGCAACGTAACCTCCTCGTCTTCCTCCTCCTCCACCTCCTCAGATGAGCTACTCAGCTGTATGCCTCTAGGTTCACACCAAGTGTGATCTACAACCTCATCATCATCCTCTGTGTTATCCCATTCCTTGCCATGAGAGTCACCCTCCTCTTCTTCCTGCCCTGACAACACAGTACAGTCCGCGTGAGCCTCAGGTATCTGAATCTAATCAGGATCACCTTTCCCCCAGGGGTTAACGTCTGGTGACAAGGGTCAGGATTCTGCTTGGACCCTACTTCGTCCTGCCCCGGATCCAGCTTAAAAAAATTTGGGGTATTGGTGCAGATGCTTTCCTTCTCTTAACTCTGTGAATCTTTGGAGTACACTTCTGATGCCGATGGCATAGAATGTGTGAACAGCTCTGCAGACTTACCCATCTATGGTTCCCTACAGTCAGTTGGGCGGTTGGAGAGTTGTGATGCAGGGGGAAGCAAGGGTAATTGGGATCCCACCTCTGTGGACTGCACTATGTGTGATGTTGAGGTGGAGGAAGAGGAGGAGAGGCCACTTGAAGCAGCGCTTGCCATCCACTGGAGCACCTGCTCTTTCTGTCCCTCATCAACAAGGCGTACTGCTGTGCGGCTTCCAAAGAAAGGGAGTGGAGTTGCTTATTCAGTAACAGAAGTTGTCAGTTGTGTTTGGGTAGGACGTGAAGGTGTTGGTTCACTAGTGCTCTCACTAACATTACCACCTACTCTACGTATACCTTGAACACCCAGCCTATTCCCCCTTTTACCATGACCTCTCTTTTTCCCACTCATGTTGCTCAGATAGTGTGGTAGGAGCACATTATTAGTAACAAAAATTTAGATGTTTTACTCTGCACCAGCTTTGCACACAGCTGAATTTCAGCCGCACTAAATGGGAAGGTGAGATATGGCGTCCTGAATTACGTTAGCAACTGAAAAAAATATTTTGTTTTACTCTGCAACAGCTCTGCACACAGCTGAGTTTCACAACCACAAAATGACAAGGTGAGATATAGCGTTCTGAATCACGTTAGCAACTGAAAAAAATAGTTTTTTTTACTCTGCACACTGCTGAATTTCAGCGCACTAAATGACGAGGTGAGATATGACTTGCTGTATCACGTTAGCAACTGAAAAAAAGCCACGGTCACACAAAGGCAAAGGTGGGAAAGTTGAATTACTGTCACAAGAGGTGGATGATGATGAAACAATTGCCAGAAAGTCAGCAGGAGGACCAGGGTGCGGAAGTGGAAGACAAGGTGGTGGACGATGAAGTCACTGCGAACCTGGCAAGGTGACATGCAGAACGAGGACAGCAGCACACAGGGGGAGGGAGGCATAGCACCACAACAGGCAGGAACAAGCGGTGTGGTGGCCACAGACACAAAGTGGGCAACTGTTCTCCGGAACACCAACATGAAGGAAGTTGCCATTACAACTGTTAGGTCTTCCCGAGTCTGGTTGTTTTTTAAAGACTGTCCAAATAACCCCAAAAAGGCCATTTGCAATATCTGCCAGGCCAGCATCAGCAGGGGCAGCAAAACTAGCAGTCTGACCACCACCAGCATGATCAGGCACATGACAGCAAAACACCCAACTAGGTGGACCGAATGCCAGGGTCTAGAAACAGTGTCTGTGGGTGATACCACTGCTTGTTTCGCTGCTGTGCATGTACACCAATCCCCTGTCCATGGCGCATGCAAAGATGCCTCCCGCCCTGCACCTGTCATTGTGCACTCGCAACTATCACTATCAAGAACCATGTCCTTATCCCAGCGCAGCATTCAGTTGTCCCTACCCCAGTCTTTGGAACGCAAGCGCAAATATGCAGCCACCCACCCACAGGCCACAATACTAAACTCACATTTCTCGAATGCTTGCACTCGAAATGTTGCCTTGGAGACAGAAGCTTTCCGCAACCTGATGGCGGTGGCTGTCCCTCGGTACTCTATCCCCAGTCACCACTATTTATCCAGGTGTTCCGTCGCCGCATTACACAAGCACATGTCCCAGAACATTAGCCGTGCCCTCAACAACGCTGTTATTGGGAAGGTCCACCTAACCACGGACACGTGGACAAGTGCTTGTGGCCAAGGATGGTACATCTTGCTGATGGCACACTGGGTTAATATGGCGAAAGTCGTGACCCAGTCGGACCTTGCGATGGAACACGTCCTCCCGACGCCGAGGATTGCGAGCTCTGGGCCAATCAGGGTTGCCCCCAAATTCTACAGCTATTGCACCTCCTCCTCTTCAGCCTCCATCTCCGAAATGACCACATCAATCGGAAGCTGGAAGCACTGCAGCATTGCCTCGGCTAAGCGGCAACAGGCACTACTGAAGCTAATTTGCTTAGAGGACAAATTGCACACCTCTGAAGAGTTATTGACAGCTGTAACAGAGCAGGCAGATCTGTGGCTGTCACCCCTGAACCTACAGCCAGGCATGGTTGTATGTGACAATGGCCGGAACCTGGTGGTGCCTCTGAAGCTAGGCAACCTCACACACGTACCATGCCTGGCCCATGTGCTCAACCTAATAGTTCGGTGGTTTCTCAAAACCTACTCAGATCTGCCTGATCTGCATGTCAAAATATGCCACGTGTGTGCCCATTTCAGAAGGTCACCAACAGCTTTCGCCGCCCTCGCCGTGCTTCAGCAGCAATTTCAGCTTACAGCTGACCAACTGATGTGCGATCTAAATACGCGTTGGAGCTCAACCTTGCAGATGTTGGGAAGGTTTTGTGAGCAGCAAAGAGCAGTTGGTGAGTACCAGGTTCAACACGCCTGTCGGCATTCAGGTCAGCCTCCTGTGACAGAGTCACTGGTATGAGTTATGAGGGGAAGTATGTGTCACACAGATTGCTAGCCTGTGTGAACTGAAACCAGTACACTTTCTGCCAGCATGTTACATGCTGGAGAGTTAACTCACTTAAAGGGCATGGTTTTAAGGGAATGAACTCCATACCTGCACCTCAGAGTGTGGCTGAGCAACGTTTAAATGTTCAGTCCTGTTTTTATTTTCTGTGTTGTGTTTGGAGAGGAAAGGTCTCCAGATTGGACAGCCATTGCTCTGGAGAGAGCTTTAGGCTGGACATAACCTGTGTGGGCGAAGTGCACACACATATATGGACTGTGCTATAGTTTATCTTTTGTTATGTTGTTTTGCCAAGTAAGGCTGTGTTTACTTTGTTGGCGTGCAAAGCTTTATGCTGTTAATAAAGCCTGCAAATAAATCCCAGGTTCCTGAGTCTACTTCCGGAAGTGGCCGAGCGTGTCGTCCTACCACAGTTGGTGTGAGAGTGCTGGAAAGATTCCAGGAACACGTGTACCTGCCACAGAGACCGGTGGATGTCCTGGGTAAAGGCTGCTAGCCAACCAGAGAAATCCGACAGCATGGAGGACCTGCTTAAACATCTGTTGCAGGCACAGCAGCTGCAACAAATGCAGCACCAGCAGCAGCTGCAGCAACAGCAGGCGCAGTACGCGCAGTAGCACATGCAGAGCCAGCAGAGTATGCAACAGCAGCACCAGGAGATGACCAAATTGTTGCTACAACAGATCCAGTTGCAGCAAAAGGCGCAGCAGCAGCACCAGCAGGAGCAACAGCAACATATTCAGCTTCTGGGCAGGGCAGCCGCCACACCCCCAGAGCCGACTGATGACTCCCACGTCAGGAAGGTGGTAAGATGTACCATGCAGAAGATGACCCCCAGGGATGATGTAGAAGCCTTTCTGACAGTCTTTGAGAGGGTGGCTGATCGGGAGAGACTTCCACTAGAACAGAATATGCCAAAAGGCATATTACGACTTGGCACTGCAGGATGCCAAGGAATACGCCAAGCTAAAGACAGATATCTTAGCACGCCTGGGAGTGAATATGGCGGTGAGAGCCCAACAAGTCCACCACTGGGCGTATGCCAGCGAAAACCCTTTCGCTCGCAGATGTTTGACCTATAGCATCTCATTCAGAAGTGGTTGCAGCCAGAGTCATCAACTCCAGCCCAGATGGTCAAGCGGGTGGTGATTGATAGATTCGTGCACTCTCTTCCCAAGTCAGTACAAACTTGGGTTGCCCAGGGCGATCCCCAGAACGCAGATGATTTAATCGGCCTGGTAGACAGGTATCAGGTGGTGGAGAAATCGCTACGGAAACCGGATATAGCCACTTCTCCGTACTGGGATACAAAAAAGGGGGGCGGGTTCACCCTGAAAGGGGTCTAGAGCAACCACTGGGGGGCATCCCACTCCCACTAAAGGTGTCACAAGGACTGTTGTTAAAGATATAGTCTGTTGGTGGTGTCCCCCTGAACCCATGGACTGCAGCCTAGGAAAACACGGTTCTTATTATGCTTATCCAGCCTGCAGAGCGGACTATCGACCCGGCGAGGGGCCGCAGGCATGTGCCGTATCCATTAATGGAGTAAAGGTGCTTGGACTGTTGGACTCTGGGAGTCTGGTGACCTTAATCAGAGGTACCATTCCCCACCAGTTGATCCCTTCCAAAACTGTAGGCATTCGGTGCATCCATGGCGACGCCAAGGACTACCCGTGGCCACAGTGACAGTGGGAACAGACTGTGGCACCCAGTCCCATGAGGTCGGCGTGGTTAAGGACCTGATACATCCTGTCATACGTGATTTTTCTTTATTTTGGGACTTGTGGGGGAAGGGAACTGGACTAAGTAGCATAGGGAAAAGCCAGGTCCCTGGAGAAGAACCACTGACAAAGTCTCAAGTGGATGAGTTCCCACTGTGCGTCCTTGCCGGCGATGAGGGTGAGACGGTGACCGAGGAGGCCGACCTCCCTGAGTTAGATGTGTCTGGAGAAAACTTTGGGACTGCTCAAGTTCGGGACCTGACCTTAAAGGGTGCGTTTGACCAGGTTGCTGTATGTAATGGGGTTGCCCAAGAGCCGGGGGCCGATACCAGGTTCCCCCACTTTGCAGTTCAGGGGGAGTTGCTATATCGGGTGGCTAAACTAAGGGGCGGTGAGACAGTGGAACAGTTGTTAGTACCGGGACCATACCGACGGAGGGTACTGGATATGGCACACTCACATATTCTGGGGGACACCCAGGGGTGGAAAAAACTCAGGAGAGAATAGTGAGGAGGTTTTATTGGCCAGGATGTTACCGGGAGGTCTTAAATTATTGTAGGTCATGCCCCATCTGCCAGATAACCGCGCCCACCTCCCACTTCCGTAGCCCCTTAGTTCCACTACCTGTGATAGAAGTTCCCTTTGAGAGGACTGCCATGGACCTCGTAGGCCCCTTAGTTAAATCGACCCGGGGCCACCAATATATCTTGATCATCATGGACTATGCGACCCGGTACCACGAAGCGGTTCCCTTAAGGAACTCGTCCAGTAGGAGCATAGCTTGGGACCTTGTCCACATCTTTGCCAGGACCGGCCTGCCGAAGGAAATCCTGACAAACCAAGGAACCCCATTCATGAGCAAGGTGATGAAGGAGCTGTGTAAAGTGCTTTGAATTACCCAGCTGCGAATCTCCATTTACAATCCGCAGACAGATGGCCTGGTGGAGCGCTTCAATAAGACTCTGAAGGCAATGCTCAAAAAGGCCGTCAAGAAGGATGGTCGAGACTGGGACTACCTGCTCCCGTTTCTACTGTTTTCCATCAGGGAAGTTCCCCAAGCCTTCACTGGCTTCTCTCCGTTTGAGCTTCTATATGGCTGGCATCCAAGGGGTCTCCTAGATATCGCCAAGGAAACCTGGGGGGCCGAGGTCACCCCCCACCGGAGCATCACAGAACATGTCGCCCAGTTACAGGAGAGAATGGCGAAAATGATGTCCATCGTGAAGGAACATCTCCTCCGGGCGCAGGAAGCCCAAGCAAGGGTGTATAACTGGTTGGCAAGGCTGAGACTGTTCCAGCCTGGGGATCGCGTTCTGGTTCTCATTCCCACTGTCGAAAGTAAATTCCTGGCCAAGTGGCAAGGCCCGTATGAGGTAGTGGAGAAACTCAGTGAAGTGAACTACCGAGTCCACCAGCCTGGCCGAAGAAAGCCGCACCAAGTATACCATGGGTACTTGCTCAAGCCATGGAGGGACCGGGAACCGGTGGAAACTCCTTGCCTGGGAGCCGCTCCTGAAGGCAAGGTGGACGAGGTAACTGTAGCAGAGACTCTATCGCAGCCCAGAAGCAACAATGTTTCGAGAACTACTACAACGAAATCGGGAGTTGTTCTCAGAGTTGCCGGGGCATACTCAGGTGGTCGAGCATGATGTACTGACAGAGCCTCATGTAGGAGTGAATCTGAAGCCGTACCGGAAGCACGCCGGAAGGTGATCTCCGACGAGGTAAAAAGGATGCTAGACCTTGGGGTGATAGAGAAGTAAAAGAGTGGGTGGTCGAGCCCAATCGTCCTCGTGCCAAAACTCAACGGAGAGTCGAGGTTTTGTAATGATTACCGCCGGCTGAATGAGGTGTCCAAGTGTGACACGTACCCTATGCCCCACGTCGATGAACTCATCGAGAGGCTTGGACCGGCAAGGTACATCACCACTCTTGACCTGACGAAGGGCTACTGGCCGATCCTTATGTCCCAGACTGCCAAGGAGAAGACTGCTTTCTCGACACCTGATGGGTGCTGTCAATATACCCGGATGCCGGTCGAACTACAGGGGGCTCCAGCCAGCTTCCAGAGGGCTATGGATCGGATCCTAGCCCCACATAGGAAGTATGCCACAGCCTATCTTGATGACATTGTAGTCTTTAGCCCAGACTGGGCTAGTCATCTACCTAAGCATTCTGGATGCTCTAAGGAAGGTGGGATTTACTATAAATCTGAAAAAATGAGGAGGCCAAGTACTTGGGCTATGTCGTCGGAAGAGGTGAAAAAAAGCCGCAAGTTAATAAAGTGGAGGCAATCCAGACCTGGCCGAAACTGCTCTCCAAGAAGCAAGTGAGAGCATTCCTGGGAATGGTCGGAGATTACCGGCGGTTTATCCCAAATTTTGTCATGATGGCCGCGCCACTGACGGATCTCCTAAAAAGCACCAGATCAACCATGGTGAAGTGGACGGAGGAAACAGAGACCGCGTTTCAACTGTTGAAGTCAGCACTGTGTAAACAGCCGGTACTGGTCGCACCAGACTTCAAGAAAGAGTTTGTGGTCCAGGCAGACACTTCAGAGGTTGGTCTAGGAGCCGTACTCTCTCAAGAGATAAATGGGGAAGAGCATCCCATTCTCTATCTGAGCCGGAAGCTTTCGTCCTGTGAGAAAAACTATGCAATAGTAGAAAAAGAGTGTTTAGCCATAAAGTGGGCCGTAGATACACTAAGATACTACCTATTAGGCCAGAAGTTTAAGTTGGTGTCAGACCATGCCCCGTTGAGATAGTTGAGGGAAAAGGGGGGTAAAAATGGCAGGTTAACTAGATGGTCCCTAGCTCTTCAGGACTTCAACTTTCACGTAGAGCATAGGCCCAGGAAGTTACACGGGAATGCTGATGCCCTTTCTAGAATATCCTGTCTGGTATCGGAAGGTGCCCAAACCCTGGCTTTGGGCAGAAGGGGGGAATATGTGTCAGAGTCACTGGTATGATTCATGAGGGGAGGTATGTGTGACACAGATTGCTAGCCTGTGTGAACTGAAACCAATACACTTTCTGCCAGCATGTTATATGCTGAAGGGTTAACTCACTTAAAGGGCGTGGTTTTAGGGGAATGACCTAGAGATGGGAGGGACGTCATTCCTCCATACCTCCACCTCAGGGTGTGGCTGAGCAATGTTTAAATTTCCAGTCCTGTTTTTTTTTCTCTGTGTTGTGTTTGGAGAGGCAAGGTCTCCAGACTGGACAGCCATAGCTCAGGAGGGAGCTGAAGGCTGGATATAACCTGTGTGGGCGAACCGCAAACTCTCCATAATCTTTGAAAATTCTTGGAGAACAGGAGAAGTCCCAGAAGACTGGAGAAGAGCAAGTGTTGTTCCTATGTTCAAAAAGGGCAAGAAGGTGGACCCAGGGAACTATAGGCCGGTGAGTCTGACTTCTATACCAGGAAAGATCTTTGAACAAATTATTAAACAACATGTGTGTTAGTACCTGGATAAGAATGAAGTGATTAACCAGAGTCAGCATGGGTTTGTAGCTAACAAGTCATGTCAGACTAACTTAATTTCCTTCTATGACAGAATCACTGACTGGGTGGATCAGGGAAATGCTGTAGATATAGTATATCTTGAATTCAGCAAAGCATTTGACAAAGTATCTCACCCCATCCTTATTGAAAAAATGACTAAGTATGGAATGGACAAGGCAACTGTTAGGTGGATTCATAACTGGCTTAGTGATCAGACTCAAAGAGTGGTCGTAAATGGCTTCACATCCAGTTGGATGAATGTCTCAAGTGGGGTACCACAGGGCTCTGTCCTGGGACCTGTATTGTTCAACATCTTTATCAATGATATAGATGAAGGAATTGAGGGTAAACTGATTACATTTGCTGATGAAACAAAGCTAGGAGGGATAGCTAACACTAGAGAAGAGAGAGAGAGGATTCAAAAAGACCTAAATAAACTGGAGCAGTGGGCAGCAACTAACAGAATGGTTTATAACAGGGAAAAATGCAAAGTACTACATCTGGGCAATAAAAATTAAAAAAGCATATACAGAATGGGAGGAATAGAGCTAAGCAACAGTACATGTGAAAAAGACTTAGGTATACTAATAGATCATAGACTGAACATGAGTCAACAGTGTGATGCAGCAGCAAAAAAGGCAAATACAATTCTGGGATGTAGTAACAGAAGCATACAGTCTAGATCACGTGAAGTCATTATCGGTCTTTACTCCTCTTTGGTCAGACCTCATCTGGAATACTGTGTCCAGTTTTGGGCACCACATTTTAAAAAATACATTGACAAACTGGAGCAAGTTCAGAAAAGAGCGACTAGAATGGTGACCGGTCTGCAAACCATGTCCTATGAGGAACGGTTACAGGATTTGGGAATGTTTAGCTTGCAAAAAAGAAGACTGAGAGGAGACTTAATAGCTGTGTACAAATATGTCAAGGGCTGTCACATTGTAGAAGGATCATCTTTATTCTCATTTGCACAAGTAAAGACTAGAAGCAATGGGATGAAACTGAATGGGAGGAGTCACAGATTAGATATTAGAAAAAACTTTTTGACAGTTAGGGTGATCCATGAGTGGAACAAGCGGCCACGAGAGGTGGTGAGTTCCCCTTCAATGGACTTCTTCAAACAGAGGCTGGACAGACATCTGTCTGAGATGATTTAGTGAATCCTGCTTTGAGCAAGGGGTTGGACCAGATGACCCAGGAGGTCCCTTCCAACTCTACCATTCTATGATTCTAGTAAAATGTTGCAGCACCAGGAGGCCCTTGTTGTGAAATTATTAAAAAAAATTCCATTCTGAAGATGCTGGCTGCAGAGGTCACAGTTCCTTGGACAACCAAGGAGTACAGGCGAAGGAGACACAAATACAATGCAGTGGAGGCAGGGGAACACTGTCAAAGGTGTGGGACAGTTTTCTCAGACTCTCCCAAAGCCCAGGCCCTGATGCGTGGGGTATTCTGACAAGGAGGGAAAAGTTTGGGAAGATGCTGAAGGAGTACCAAGCTGACCTTACCAACGTCCTCCGTGATTCCTCTGTGCCTTATAATTATTGGGTATCTAAGCTGGACACGTGGCAAGAACTGGCTCTCTACGCCTTGGAGGTCCTGGCCTGCCCTGCCGCTAGCGTTTTGTTAGAGCAGGTTTTTAGTGCCGCCAAGGGCATTATAACTGATAGGCGCACCCGCCTATCAACTGAAAATGCTGACAGACTGACTGTAATAAAAATGAACAAGGGCTGGATTGGGCCAGACTTCTCAACACCACCAGATGATAGCAGTGGAACATAAAGTCAAATCCAGTGGCTTTTTTTGGGAGGTCTATTCCCATACACCTCTTCACTAGAGATGAGCGGTGTTCGACTCGAACTGTTCGCCAATCTCAAATTCCAGCTGTTTTGGGCGGTGTTCGAGCCGTTCGGCGAACACGAACGATTTGAAAAAAATCCGGCTGTTCGAGGTTATGTTCGATAACTGTTCATGCACCAAAATCATAACTGGATTTTTTCACAGTAATGATGAAAATTAATGTTAATACGCAGTTTGAGTGTACAGCGGGGTGGGGGGAGGGGCAGGGGATGGATCTCTGCAGGAACAATGAAGATCTCCATTTTTTTTTTCTCTTTCCCGCATTTACAGTGGGGAGGTGCAATCTGTCAGCCTATCAGCAGCGCACACACGGAGCGAAGTGCTTTTTTTCACACAAGCAAGGGCATGTGTCATTGGCAGTGTATGTCACATGTCCTTGCCCTATAAGACCCAGCCATTTTCCCAGTCGCCACCATTTTCTCACTGCTGCAGCTGCGTGTTAGATGGCACCGCTGTTGCTGTGTGCGCTATACTTTCAGTGTTAATTTCAAGCCAATTTTCTCAGAAATATACAGATAGCTTGGGAGTAGGGAATAGTTGTGATTGCAGTCCTTTTGAGGACTAGGTTACAGCATTTCCTACGACTTTTAGCAGGCAGGTCTGTGCTCTTAAATAGACAGCTTGGGAGTAGGGACTAGTTGTAATTGCAGTCCTTTTGAGGACTAGGTTACAGCATTTCCTAGGACTTTTTGCCAGGCAGGTCTGTGCCAGTGCTGTGCAAGTGTTTTTCACAGCATTTGGCTAAATCTAGCTAAGCAAATCCTTTTTGGCCTCTTGCAGTGTGTGTTAGTCAGTGGAGTAGCATATCTGTGTTGCAAGTGACGCGCCCCTGGGCCTGTGTCGCGCTGCGTTGCGCACGCGGGAGCTTACCCGGAGCCGGATCTCTTGAGGGTTGTAGTCTCGTGGCGGTGACCCGGTCCGTGCCCAGGGAGTCAAACTGAGCGGCGATGTAACAGCGGTAGATGCAGGACGACTACGCCACCCGTTGAATGCAGCTATGGAGCTGCCGCTGCAGGACAGTCCGCTGAGGCCGGTGGATGGATGGTGCAGCGTAGATGGTATAACCCCCAACGGGAGGGGTATGGCCTCAGGGCAGCAGATGTGGATGATGGGGGTAGCAGGAACCACTCAGAGACGGTGCGGTGTAATCCAGGGTCTTTACTGGTAACAACGATAGACCCTCCCGGAATACTTGCTAGTGAACGGGGCCTGGTCAGTCCTTGAGCAGATGGGATCTCCCCTGGCCAGGCGGAGTTGTAGGCCTCCCAAACTGACTGTACTCTTCTGGCTACCTTGCTAGAAGCGGATATAAGTAGCCCACGTCCCTGAGTGTACCGTGTGGTGCTCACCCGTATGGCCGGTGACTCGGGGCCTTCTAATGGCTTCCGCTCCACGATGGCGGTGCTGGTCCCACGCGTGTGACCGTGCCTTCGGGTTTCTGGGCCTGAGGACCTGAAATCCCCTGCCGGTCGGCTTCTGCTGCTGGGTAAGAGTTAGTCCCCACAGCCTCGGACGCCGGGTCCGGTAAGAAAGCTTCTCAGTCAGGGCGAGCTCTGCAGCTGCCAGCCCCTGACTCGTAGTAATATTGCTCCCAATGAGCTTCTGCTGTTTCTTCCTATGCTGCTTCTCTGTCTCTACTCTCCTTGACTGACTAACCCTGCCTCAGCCCAGGGTTTATACAGGGGAAGTTCTTCCCCTCCCAAGACTGGGCAGGAGGTGTGGCATGCACAGGATCCCTGACCAAAGGACCTCTCACGTGCTCTCAGACATAACATTACATTACTGTGGAAAACCAGACCCCTGGGGTGCCACATTCCCCCCTAGTGAAATTTAGTACTCCGGGACTAAACATATTTTAGAAAAACATAACAAGATATAACAACAATAACAGTACAATAAGAAGAAACACATAAAGGTGGTCACGGCATGTCCGTAACCGGGTGCAGTCTTTGAAGAAAAGCAAGGTGTCCATTTCACCAAAACAGGGAGACGTAACCAGGTAGGGGTCTGTCCTACCCCGAGTCCTTAACAGTCTCTAGTCCATCCTGGGTTACACTCCAACTATGTACAAGGATTCCCGGTAAATCCACCAAGGATTCCTAAAAATAACTGGAAACACAAAATTATACACAAGCACCAATACACAGATAAACATAAATAAAACAATTTATACACTTCAAATCCTCCAGCGTGCGGGTAACTGGCCTCTAGTGGCCCTAGTGGACCTACGGAGCTGACTGTCTGGCCCTGAACTACAGGGTGTAGGAGCTGTCAAGGGTAAACTGGGCAGCTGTCTACCGGCTCTTTGTCTCACTAGGGGTACGGCAGGCTCACTATAAGCAGAGGGTTGATCCTCCTGTTCTGCTTGTGTGGAGTCTTCTGCCTCCTGGACCGGCTGTTCTTCCAGCTCTACCTGTTGCTCCGTAGGTGCTTGGGATGCTGGTTGGAGGAAGGTGAGTACGGGTACCACAACTGCACCATTGACTTGAGTCCAAGACCGAGGGAAGTCCCCGAGCACAGTACTAACCATATCTTCCCTTTCCTCTACGGGTCGATGGTCTTCTTGTTCCTCTTCAGGGTTCCTCAGTTGTTCGGGACACTTCTTCAGGTGGTCCCGGGATACAATGGCTGTGGTTTCCCCTCCGTCTTTACTGATGATACAAACCTTCGGGTTCTCGTGGCTTGAGGGCAGTACGGTGTACGGGTCCTTCTCCCACTGGTCATCCAACTTGTGGAGCCGTCTCTTCCTCTTCAAGACCTGCTCTCCGGGTACCAGGGGAACAGCGGGAGCATACTGGTTGTAAGTTTTCTCTTGTCTTTCCCTAGCCTGACAGAGACTTCGCTCCACGCTCTCCTGTACTCTCCGGTACTGCTGCTGCCTCTCTGTGTCCCAGTCTGTTTCTGGTGAAGTGTCCTCGGGTGTCAGGACTCCCATTTCCAGGTCAACAGGTAACTTACCAGGTCTTGCCCTCATTAGGTAAGCCGGGGTACAGTTGGTGGAACCTACCGGGATGTGGTTGTATAGGTCCACCAGATCGGGCAACTTCTCAGGCCACAGACTGCGTTCTTCCAGGGGCAACGTTTTTAGAAGATCCATTACCACCTGGTTCATTTTCTCACAAAGTCCATTAGTTTGCGGATGGTAGGGTGTCGTCCTTATCTTCCGGCAGCCATACAGATTGCAGAATTCCTGGAAGACCTCCGCTTCAAAGGCAGGTCCCTGGTCCGTCAGCACTTGGTCCGGGTACCCGTGTGGACGGCAAAAGTGCTGCTGGAAGGCTCTAGCTGCTGTTTGAGCCGTTAAGTCCTTGACGGGGACGACAACCAGAAACCGGGAGTAATGATCCACGATGGTTAACGCGTAGACGTAGCCACTTCTGCTTGGGGTCAGTTTTACATGATCCAAGGCTACCAGTTCCAACGGTTGCCGGGTGACGATGGACTGCAGGGGAGTCTTCTGGCTGGCACGGTCCTTCCTTCTCAGGTTGCACGGGCCACAGTCTCTACACCACTTCTCGATGGTTCCCCTCATGCCTACCCAGTGGAACCGCTTGCGCAGCAGGAACTCCAGCTTCTTCCACCCGAAGTGTCCAGCTCCGTCGTGGTATGCCTCCATCACCATGGCTGCGTCTCTTCGTGGCACCACTACTTGCCAGAGTAATTCATGCGTCCGGGAGTTAACCATTCTGCGGCACAACTTCCCTTTGTAAAGGAACAGTCGACTCTTCTCTGCCCATAGTTGTTTGGCTTCCTCCGGAGCGTCTGGTTCAAGGCGAGCCTCCGGCCTAGTCAGCATCTCCTTCACCAGTCGGACGGCAGGGTCGCTGTCTTGCGTTTCTGCCCAGTTGTAGTGGGGTAAGGGGTTCAACGTAGCAGCCTGCTTACTCCTTACCCGGTGGGAATACTGGATAGTCCCATGACGGTGGAACGCAGGGAGTTCAACTTCTTCCAGTCCCTCCGGATCTTCTCATCCGTCCGGCAGGTTGGGCATCCTGGACAGGGCGTCCGCGTTGGTATTGCAGCGTCCTGCCCGGTATTTGATTGTGAACTCGTAGTTGGACAGACGGGCCATCCACCTCTGCTCCAGGGCACCGAGTCTTGCCGTGTCCAGGTGTGTCAACGGGTTGTTATCCGTGTACACGGTGAACCGGGAAGAAGCGAGGTAATGCTTAAAGCGCTCGGTGACTGCCCATACTACGGCCAGGAACTCTAACTTAAATGAGCTGTAATTCTCGGGGTTCCTTTCGGTGGGTCGCAGTTTTCGGCTGGCGTAGGCGATTACTCGTTCCTTCCCCTGCTGGATCTGGGACAGTACGGCTCCTAGCCCGATGTTACTGGCGTCGGTGTAGAGGATAAAGGGCTGGCTATAATCCGGGTACGCCAGGATTTCGTCCCCCGTGAGGGCCATCTTCAGCTGGCGGAAGGACTCTTCTTCCAGCTCCTCCCATTTGAAGGGCGGCTTCTGGTTCTTGGCCTTCCGGGACTGGCCTATCAGGAGGTCCTGCATAGGTGCTGCCTTTTTGGTGAAACCGGGAATAAACCTTCGGTAGTAGCCTACCAACCAGAGGAACTGCCGCACTTCTTTTACGCTGGAGGGGCTTGGCCATTCCTTAATTGCGGTGATCTTATCAGGGTCGGGAGCCACTCCGTCAGCGCTCACCACGTGTCCCAGGTACTGCACCTTTGGTTTCAGGAGGTGACACTTGGAGGGTTTCACCTTTAGGCCGTAACTTGCCAGAGCTTCGAACACTTCCGCCAGGTGTTTCAGGTGGTCCTCATACGTCTTGGAATATACGATGACATCGTCCAGGTACAACAGGACCGTCTCGAAGTTTCTGTGGCCCAGACAACACTCCATTAGTCGTTGGAAGGTTCCCGGTGCGTTGCAGAGTCCGAACGGCATGCAGGTGAACTCGCTAAGTCCCATCGGGGTGGTGAATGCGGTCTTCTCCCGGTCCGCCTCTGCTACAGGAACCTGCCAGTACCCGCTAGTGAGATCCAAGGTAGAGAAGAAGTTAGCAGATCTTAAAGCAGCCAACGACTCCTCTATCCTTGGTAAGGGGTACGCATCCTTGTGTGTGATACGATTGATTTTCCGGTAATCTACACACATCCTCATGGTGTTGTCTTTCTTTCGGACTAAGACTAGTGGAGCTGCCCAGGGGCTACAGCTATCCCTGATCACCCCAGCCTCCTTCATGTCTCTAAGCATCCCCTTGGCGTGTTGGTAGTGGGCAGGGGGTACGGGTCGATACCTCTCTTTTATAGGAGGATGGTCTCCCGTGGGGATGTGGTGTTCTACCCCCTTGACTCGCCCGAAGTCTAACGGGTGTTTACTGAACACTCTCTCGTACTCCTGAACCACCCGATAGACTGCTTGTTTCTGGTGTGCGGGAGTGGAGTCAGTACCCAGATGTAGTTGCTGACACCAGTCCTCCATGTTTTTCTTAGAGCCGTTACCTTCCTCCGGGTGAGATGGAGGCAAGGGTTCCACAGATTGTATAGAATTTTGGTTAATGGTATATAATTTGGCTAGCGTGGCATACCGGGGCAGGTACACTTCCCTCTCCCCGATATTTATTATGCGAACGGGCACCCTCCCATGGCGTACATCAACCACCCCCCGTGCTGTCAAAATGGTGGGCCTACTGTCCGAGTAAACTGGTTCTACCATTGCCTGGTAATCTCTACCTCTCAGACCAATAGCTGCCCGGCACCAAATCATCATTTCACTTTTTGGGGGCATGGCAATAGGAAAAGGGTCACACATTCTTACGCTACCAATCTCACCGCCGGAGAGTTCCACCTGTTGCCGTCGCATCAGTGCCCGGATCTCTTTCTGGAGCACCCGCTGCTCGCCGGAGCTGGCGTTCTTGGCAACCTGCTGTAAAAGGAAAATCACCTCTGCAAGACAATTTTCAATTACATTAGTTCCTAGAGTTATTTTTGGGTGACTCTCATGTTTGTCAATATCTACAATGATCAGTCCCTGTGCTGCCAGTTCGACTCTACCGATTTTGATGGTCACCTCTTTAAATCCGATCTGTGGCACGGGCTGGCCATTGCTGGCGATGATACTCAAGTCGTCGTCAGGGTAGCGGGTAATATCCGAGTCATTCCAGTACTGCTTAAAGAGCACGTACGGGATGGTGGTGACCTGTGACCCGGTGTCCAGTAGGGCACTCATGGGAATGCCATCCAGTACCACAGGCAAGACTGGACGTCCTCCCACATATCTGTCGCGCCAGTTCGATGGGCCTGGTGATCTTTTTCCTGGGGGTTGGCCCTCTACCCCAGGTTGTGCCCGTTTAAAGAACAGTACCTTGCCATATGTCCAGGTTGATTGCAGCGGCGGCAGATGGGTCGTCCGTCCTCGCTGTATCGGTCACTGGGTCTTCCTCTGGCCGGTGGGGTCCTCCTTGGTCGACGCCACGGGATGTCCTCCGGTCCGGATGCCAGCTGGATCTTCCCTGGGGTGGAAGCCTGTAAAGACTGCACAGTTCGGGTTAGCGCAGCAACGCTCTTAGCTAGCTCTTGGACCTGATGGTGTAGGTCTGGAGCCGGGTCATTGTCCAAAGCCTGCGCATCAGCTCCCACAGGCCCTGCCGACAAGGGCGCCGCCTCCTGGTGGTAAGTGATAGCAGGGCGCTTGTGGGTCACAACGCCACCCGGTGCCGGTTCTCGGAGCACCCGGATGGCTCTGTCCTTGAACTGTGCAAAGCCCAGATGGGGATCCTGTAAGGCCATTGCCCGCAACTGGGTTCGGTGGGTATTACAATACAGTCCCTCTATAAACTGTTCGGTCAACAGCCTGTCCTCGTTTCCCACTCCATCAGGGTCGGTCTGCTTAATGGCCCTCAGGGCCTCTTGTAGGTTTAGTGCATAGTCCCTTATACTCTCATGCGCTCGCTGCTTGCACCCGTAGAATCTAAGCTTAATCTCGGCTGAGGTGCGGGTATCAAAGGTGTCCTTCAGCCGGGTTAGTATCCCTGCGACAGTCTTCCTCCCAGGTGGCCAGGATTTTACTTCCCTTTTGGCTGCCCCGGTTAGTTGGGCCACCAGGATGCTCACTTTTTGCTCTTCTGTGAGGGGGTACACCTGGAAGAGGCTATCCAGCTTTTCTCTAAAGTCATGCAGGGTATGTGACTCCCCTGAGTACTGGGGTAGCCAAGCTGCTCCCGGGATATAGGGCATGGTGAAGGGCATAACTGCAGCAGCGGTAGCGCTGGCGGGGGTTGAGGCAGTGAAGCTCTCCTCCGTATCCGACATCTTCCTCCCCCCTAGTGGACCGTGGCCTACCTTGCGATGATCCTGTTCCGTAGGCCGCGGCTCCGCAGTGGATCGTCAGGGTTGAGGACCTTCCGTCGCGCTCCTGTGACGTCGGCGTCTGCTGGGCTCCTTCCAGGACCTTACACAACGTCCGGACGTGGGGCGGGGCTTCAGTTCTCGCGCGCTTTCGGAGTCCACGCCCCTCTTCTTCCCGCGCGGCGTCCTCAAGATGGCGTCCAATGGCGGGAAAACTCCACGGATGGCGGGAAGAAGGCAGAAGATGGCGCCGGATGGCGGGAAACTTCACCGATGGCGGGAAGAAGGCTGAAGATGGCGCCGGATGGCGGGAATCTTCACCACAGGTAAGTTTGAAAAGTCTCTTTTTCAGGCACGCAGTACCCGGTGGTTGCGGGCACGAAATCCTGCCGACTACGCCAAAAGTTGACGCGCCCCTGGGCCTGTGTCGCGCTGCGTTGCGCACGCGGGAGCTTACCCGGAGCCGGATCTCTTGAGGGTTGTAGTCTCGTGGCGGTGACCCGGTCCGTGCCCAGGGAGTCAAACTGAGCGGCGATGTAACAGCGGTAGATGCAGGACGACTACGCCACCCGTTGAATGCAGCTATGGAGCTGCCGCTGCAGGACAGTCCGCTGAGGCCGGTGGATGGATGGTGCAGCGTAGATGGTATAACCCCCAACGGGAGGGGTATGGCCTCAGGGCAGCAGATGTGGATGATGGGGGTAGCAGGAACCACTCAGAGACGGTGCGGTGTAATCCAGGGTCTTTACTGGTAACAACGATAGACCCTCCCGGAGTACTTGCTAGTGAACGGGGCCTGGTCAGTCCTTGAGCAGATGGGATCTCCCCTGGCCAGGCGGAGTTGTAGGCCTCCCAAACTGACTGTACTCTTCTGGCTACCTTGCTAGAAGCGGATATAAGTAGCCCACGTCCCTGAGTGTACCGTGTGGTGCTCACCCGTATGGCCGGTGACTCGGGGCCTTCTAATGGCTTCCGCTCCACGATGGCGGTGCTGGTCCCACGCGTGTGACCGTGCCTTCGGGTTTCTGGGCCTGAGGACCTGAAATCCCCTGCCGGTCGGCTTCTGCTGCTGGGTAAGAGTTAGTCCCCACAGCCTCGGACGCCGGGTCCGGTAAGAAAGCTTCTCAGTCAGGGCGAGCTCTGCAGCTGCCAGCCCCTGACTCGTAGTAATATTGCTCCCAATGAGCTTCTGCTGTTTCTTCCTATGCTGCTTCTCTGTCTCTACTCTCCTTGACTTACTAACCCTGCCTCAGCCCAGGGTTTATACAGGGGAAGTTCTTCCCCTCCCAAGACTGGGCAGGAGGTGTGGCATGCACAGGATCCCTGACCAAAGGACCTCCCACCTGCTCTCAGACATAACATTACATTACTGTGGAAAACCAGACCCCTGGGGTGCCACACAAGCTACACCACCTGTGTATAGAATACAATTTTTTTTACTGCACCTAGCCAAGTAAAATCTTTTGGGCATAGCATCATTCTATTAGGCCATCTATACTAAGCTCCACCAGCTTACAAATTACTAATAATTTTTATCTGCATCTAGCTCGGAAAATAATTTTGGGCTTGTAGCAGTGTGTGGGACTTATTCTATTAGTCCATCTATACTAAGCTCCACCAGCTTTCAAATTACTAATAATTTTTAGCTGCATTTTGCCTGGAAAATATTTTTGGGCATAGTAGCAGTGTGTGGTACTCATTGTATTAGGCCATCTATACCAAGCTCCACCAGCTTTGAAATTAATGATAATTTTTAGCTGCATCTTGCCTGTAAAATAATTTTGGGCATATTAGCAGTGTGTGGTACTCATTCTATTAGGCCATCTATACTAAGCTCCACCAGCTTTCAAATTACTAATAATTTTTAGCTGCATCTTGCCTGGAAAATAATTTTGGGCATAGTAGCAGTGTGTAGTACTCATTGTATTAGGCCATCTATACCAAGCTCCACCAGCTTTGAAATTAATAATAATTTTTAGCTGCATCTTGCTTGTAAAATAATTTTGGGCATAGTAGCAGTGTGTGGTACTCATTCTATTAGGCCATCTATACCAAGCTCCACCAGCTTTGAAATTAATAATAATTTTTAGCTGCATCTAGCCCGGAAAATAATTTTTCTTTCCAATAGTGGTAGCAATAGAAATATGGGGCGCGCTCCTGGCTAACAAAAATATACGTTTCATAACAAAAAACACCATCCTAGCGCACTGCATTAATAAGATGGCATCATCGTCTCTCCCAGTGCTAGGCCTACTATGCCGGCTAGCATTCCTGTGCCTAAAACACAATGTATGGGTCCGCGCTAGCCACGATGCTGAGGGGTCTAAAGCTGCTGCTGACGCTTTATCACAATTCAATTGGCAGATTTTCACAGAGCTCCTCCCCAACGCCCACCCATCGGGCAACAGTTGCCCACCCTCCCTATGAGATCTAGTGGCGAATAGTTGATGCCATTAATCAGAGCGTCAGTTGCCCCGTCGACGTGGCAAGCATACGGTAAGGCATGGGAAGAGTGGACACGACTAGTAGCAGGCAGACGGGTTGACCAATGTGAACAAGCCAGATTACAAGTCACCATAGAATTTCTCCACCAGCTAATGATGAGGGGCATATCAGGGGCGTCAGCGCAGCGGTGTCTGACCGGAGTAGCATTTCACTTCCAACTACTGAATTGGGGAGATGTGACAAAGAGATTCATCATCAGACAATCCATAAAAGGGTGGAAAAGGGGTTAGCCAAGTCAGGAGTGTAGACGTCCCGTCCCGTGTCACTAAAACTGATTTCTCACATCATATCCCTAACACCATTAACATGACACTCACAATTTGAAGTAACACTACTGTCTACTGCATTTGCGATCGCCTTCTTCGGGGCGCTATGCATAAGCGAATTATTCCCTCAATCCAAAATTACCACCAGTGGAGGCTTATTACACCATCTGGATCTCGTTGGCCCAGGCTATACGTCAGAACGTATTGCACCAGGGCTTGTCGGTGATGCCACAGTCGCTGCAACATGTGCAGAGTTGAATTCCACCGTGTCGGCACATCGCATTTCAGCCGGTGAACTGGCATGCCCAACGACTTCTGTAGAGATGTAAGTCGTTGAGCTACAGGATGCGAACGGCGGAATTGAGCTCACAGCGACCATGCCCTCTGCAGAAGGCCATCTAGTCCGGGATAGCGGGCTAAAAATTGCTGGACAACCAGGTTCAACACGTGAGCCATACAAGGCACGTGTGTGACATTGCCCCGGCGAAGGGCCGCACCCAGGTTTGCAGCATTGTCGCACACGGCCTTCCCTGGTTGCAGGTCCAGTGGAGACAACCATTCATGAAACTGGGTCTCCAGAGCTGACCACAACTCCTCAGCTGTGTGACTCACATTTCCCAGACATTTCAAAGTAAAAACCGCCTGATGATGTTGAGCCCTGCTGCCAGCATAGTAAGGAGGTGTGCAGGATTCCTTCTGCGCAGTTAGAAAGCGGGTGGCATTACCAGACAGGCTTTGGGTGCAGGTGGAGGACCGAGAGGAGGATGAGGAGGCAGAAGCAGTGGAGGAACTTCTAGATAAAGAGGATTGACGTACAACTCATGGGGACGGCAAGACTTGGACAGCAGCCCCTTGTCCTGCTGTCACCATAGTTACCCAGTGCCCAGTCAGCAACATGTAACGCCCCTGTCCTTGCCTACTCGTCCAAGTGTCTGCGGTGAAATGCACCCTGTCACACACAGATTTTCTCAAAGAAGTGGTGATGTTGTGTGCGACATGCTGGTGTAGCGCAGGCACACCTTTCTTTGAGAAGTAGTGCCGACTGGGCATCTGGTACTGGGGCACTGCGACGGACATAAGGTCTCGAAAATCCTCTGTGTCCACCAGGCGGAAAGGCAGCATTTCTGTAGCCAACAGCTTGCAGATAGTGAAATTCAACCTCTTAGCTTTGTCATGGCTAGGAGGAAATGGTCTTTTACTTGTCCACATCTGAGGGACCGAGGGCTGACTGCCGGTCTGTGATGAAGATGCAGGCGGAAAAGTTAGGTTGCCTTGATCCAAAGGTGGTGCTCTCGATGTCGGAGAGCGCTCAACACCAGCTGGTGTTTCCACTTCCAAATGAAATGATGACCTGCCAATCACACTGGCTGTTGTTTGTAAAGAGGTGGCAGGTCTGCGTCCAAAAACATGTGTGACTGCTGTCCCCCCAGTCACAGAGAATGAAGAGGCCACGGATGCACAAGATGGGGCAGACGGTGGTTGGCCCGGCCTGCTAGGCCGCATTGTAGCACAGTGAGCTTCCCACTGCAACTTATGCTTCATATCCATGTGACGGTTCATGCATGAAGTACTCAAACTATGGATTTTTTGGCCTCTACTTAGCTTTTGGTGACAAATATTACAGCTAACACGAATTGGGTCATCCTTATCGATCTGAAAAAATGCCCAGGCTATGCAAGGCTTAGAGCCCATGCGACCTGAAGAGCCACTACAACTTGTGGTCAGAGGCAGAGTTGTGGTTGAGGATGCAGTTGTTGACGTGCTTCCAGTACTCCGTCTCTGTCCAGGAAGGCGCAACCTAACCTCGTCCTCAATAGCATCTGTGACGCCCAGCTGCGCTTGGTATCACAGATCCTAGAAGAGTGCATTGATGGAATCCTCCACAAGAGGCCCCCATAAACATTCACACATCTCCACCTTCCACCTCAGACCAGCAGAGGGAGCCCGTTAGGGATATAAATAGGGAAGATGGCGCTAGGCAGTTCAGTTCCTCTGAAGAGTTCCTGCAGTAGAGAAGCCTAAGAGAGGTCAGTCTGCAGTGGAGCTCAGTCTAGTCTAGAGAACTCAGTTAATAGTTCAGCAGTGGAGCATGATGCTCCTGCTAGCTAGATTCAGGGAGCCCAGTTAGAGCTTAAGGTGTGCCGGCGCCATAAGATCAGTGAAGCGCGGCAAGCTGCTGTTAGTGTGTATAGCCTAGTGAGGGCCCGAGTAGGCCGAAGGCGAGTGGAGAGTTAGTACATAGGGGGCAGAGGAGCTTAACCTGCTCACCCCGAAGCATTTACCAGACACCGGATCCGAGCTTACCAGGATCTCTATGACCCAGTAAGGCATAACCGGAATCCCTGGAGAACTACAAGTCCCAGGATCGCTAAGGTGCTGATACGTAACAGAGCCAGGAGACGTTTAGGCCCCGCATACTGTGAGCGTGAACTCCAAGACAAGGCCCTACCACAAGGTCAGCCAGCGCAGGACAGAGACAAAGTTAGGCCTAGCTCCAGGCAGGTCAGAATCTTACTACGCAGAGGCAAGAAACAGGAGGCCCTACACCCGCTCATTGGGGAGGATCCTGATATGCACCCTTCACCCTACAGTGCTCCGGGATGTGCCTGAATTTCCACCAGTAAAAGGTACTGAAGTGACTACCGTGTCCGTTCCCGTTCTTGCTCTGACCCAGCTGGGTCTCGCCTGTCCTGCATTCCCCCTGCATACGCTTTTCTGAGGCCTAGCTCCACCTGTGGGGAGCTATACCATCGAGCTGCCTTATTACCTCAGTGGACTGCTGCAGCGCTGGTGCTTCTCACCAGATACCACAGGTGGCGTCACGAACTCTTATAAAATTAACAATTATCCACCCTTTTAAAGAGTGACCCCAGGGTACGGGCCCGGGAGCCGACCACCGCGACATCCCCAAGGCCAGGCAAAGGCCCGGGTACCGAGTCATCCCCATCCCCTGGGCTAGTCACATCCTCCTCCACCTCCTCTGCTGACCTCATCGACTGGCTGACTGTGGGTTGACAGTAAGTGGGATCTCCAACCTCGTCATCATCACCCTGTGTGTTCTCACACCCGTCGTCCTCAGAGCCAACCTCTTCCTGCCCTGACCGAAAAGTCAAGTTGTCGCTCCAATCAGGTATTTGAGTCTCATCATCGTCTTCATCATTGTCTCCACCAACAGGAGTTACAGTTTGGAAACGAGGGTCTACATTATGCTCAGAACCTTCTTCATCTGGTCCTGGATCCGACTCATAAAGATTCTGGGCATCAGTGCAGATCATTTCCTCGTCTGGATTAACAGAAGCTCTGGAGCAGACCTCTGTTTCCCAGGCTATAGTATGAGTAAACAGCTGTGCAGACTCAACCATCTGTGTTACCCCATACTCAGATGGGCAGCTAGTGACTTGGGAGCTGTGAGGAAGCAAGTGCGATTGGGGTGACACCTCTGAGGACTGGAGTATTTGTGATGCTGAAGTTGAGGTGGAGGAGAGCCCACTTGAAGGAGAACTTGATATCCGTTGAAGCACCTGCTGTTTTTGTGCCTCATCTGGAATTTGTAGTGATGGGCGTGTCCGTAAGAAAGGGATCGTATCACATTGTCCACGAAAAGAAGTAGACATCTTAGTTTGGCTGGAAGATGGTCTTTCTTCTGCAGATGTTACTCCCCCCCCACCGCGGGGGGGCTCGACCCACCAGCGGACAGGCACCAGTATTGGGAGAGGGGGGCTGGCCGTCAGGGTCCACCGTGGCTCTGGCACAAACCCGGCGACACGGAGGTCGCACGGGCAGGAACGGACTGGCCGTGTCGGCTTCGCACTCCAGCGTAGTCCCTCTGCCCGCTCACGCCCGTAACCTCAAAGGGATGCGCAAGCGGCTTTTCTTCCCAGGGCTGTTCCCCACCCAGCAGGAACGTGGGGGAGCTCAGGTCGGCCTTCCACTGTACTCCCTTGCCCTCTTTCTTTCTTCCGTTCTCCATCTAACCCCTCGGCTCTGTGGTGTCCGCTCTCCCTCCAGCTTCCTCCTTCTCGCAGGTGGACTACCGCGTGTATTCACACTGTGGCGAATCTTTTGGGCCCAGGCATAAGAAGTTGTCGAGGCAATGAATAATATGTGCCCCCTTAGAAACGTCCATTACAACCCATTCGAGGAAGCAACTAAACGCCTCAAATAGTGACCAGGATCTGGACCACCCCATGGGCAAACAGCGATCTATATAGTATGCTCCTTCCCAGAAGCAGCCCAATAGGTGGACACTATTCGGAGGCACAGGTAGTAAGTAACCGGAACGCCGCATCAATGTCTGTTTTGGCCATTAGGGTGACCCTTCCCAACTTATTGATCCGCCTGATTGCCTTGTCAAAGGATGTACAGTATATACTATTGTACTTGGTTCCGCGTCGATGTTGTCGTTTACGGACCTGCCCCTTGGATATGACAAATGGTGGATTAGTCCGAATGTATTGGGTTCCATTTTTGGCACAACTCACAACGGGGATACCACTACGTCTTGTAAGGAAAGTGTTCTGAATGGAACCGCCATTCTACCCCTAAGATATTTCTTTTTTTAATTTTCTTGTCACAATGTCTGGGTGTTGGTAGGCTGATTTTAGATTTTTACTCCAGCCTTTCTTGATTTTAGAAGGGCATGACATGCCTATATCTGTGTCTCCCCCTCCTTTTACTCCTCCACCTCTTTTCTTTTCGCATGACTTTATGTACTTGTCACTTTTCCATGTGTTAGTTGTGTCTTCTGAGCAGTTTTTCAGCTTTTGGACACCTTTGAAGTGTTTTCTATGTGTTTTTGTTTGCCTGCCATTGGTTTTAACGGTGTTCAAAGGTGTTCGACGAACAGTTCGGCGAACATACGGGTGTTTGACGAACCGAACCGAACTCGAACACTATGGGGGTGGGTCAACACTACTCTTCACAGCCAGACATGGGTATACGCTTCCTGATTTGGGCTATTTTATGTCACCCTCCTCCATCTCCTCATCCTCCACCACCATATCACCAGGGTGACCGTGATGCAACACCCACATCATTTTTTTTAAGGGTGTTTATGATGCCCGTAGGAATTCTTTTTAGAGGCCTACCTCTAACATTCTGTATGATATATAGTATGTTCATGTATACCCCCCAGGGTTAAATGTTTTTCAGCCCATGCACTTAGTGCATGGGTATTACCAGTATAGGATAGCCACTCCTTAACAATGGTAACAATTTTTTGAATGAGGATCTCTTCTACATATCTTCAAAGGGGTATTGAAGTGCGTCCAATTTTTTGGCAGTCCTTGCATTCACTGCATGGGCAATAACAGTATAGGAGACCCACTTCCTAATAATGGGAACATTTTTTTTTACCCTCCTCTACACACGTGGTCAAAATTGTTGGTGCCCCTCGTTTAATGAAAAAAAAACCCACAATTGTCACAGAAATAACTTGAATCTGACAAAAGTAATAATAAATTAAAAATCTCTGAAAATGAACAAATGAAAATCAGACATTGCTTTTCTGCTTCCACAGAATTAAAAAAAAATTAAATTCATGAAATAGGCCTGGACAGAAATGATGGGACCCCTGAAAATAATGTGACAAAAGGGACATGTTTAATCAAGTTGTGTCCACTAATTAGCATCACAGGTGTCTACAATCTTGTCTGACAATCAGTCAGTGGGCCTGTATATAGGGCTACAGATACTCACTGTGTGCTGTTTGGTGACATGGTGTGTACCACACTCAACATGGACCAGAGGAAGCAAAGGAAAGAGTTGTCTTAGGAAATTAGAAAGAAAATTATAGACAAACATGTTAAAGGTAATGGTTATAACAAGACCATCTCCAAGCAGCTTGATGTCCCTGTGACTACAGTTGCACATATTATTCAGAAATGTAAGATCCATGGGACTGTAGCCAACCTCTCTGGACGTGGCCGCAGGAGGAAAATTGATGACAAATCAAAGAGACGGATAATATGAATGGTAACAAAAGACCCCAGGATAACTTCTAAAGAGATAAAAGGTGAACTTCAAGCTCAAGGAACATCAGTGTCAGATCGCACCATCCGCCGTTGTTTGATCCAAAGTGGACTTCATGGGGGACGACCAAGGAGAACACCATTTTTGAAAAAAAATCATAAAAAAGCCAGACTGGAATTTGCCAAACTACATGTTGACATGCCACAAAGCTTCTGGGAGAATGTCCTATGGACAGATGAGACAAAAATGGAAGTTTTTGGCAAAGCACATCAGTTCTATGTTCACAGACGGAAAAATGAAGCATATCAAGAAAAGAACACTGTCCCTACTGTGAAACATGGAGGAGGCTCTGTTATGTTCTAGGGCTGCCTTGCTGCATCTGGCACAGGGTGTCTTGAATCTGTGCAGGGTACAATGAAATCTCAAGACTATCAAGGGATTCAAGAGAGAAATGTGCTGCCTAGTGTCAGAAAGCTTGGTCTCTGTTGCAGATCATGGGTCTTGCAATAGGATAATGACCCAAAACACACAGCTAGAAAACACCCAAGAATGGCTAAAAGGAAAACACTGGACTATTCTGAAGTGGTCTTCTATGAGCCCTGACCTAAATCCTATTGAGCATCTTTGGAAAGAGCTGAAACATGGCGTCTGGAAAAGGCAACCTTCAAACACACACGAGACAACTGGAGCAGTTTACTCATGAGGAGTCGGCCAAAATACCTGTCGAGAGGTGCAGAAGTCTCATTGACAGTTACAGGAATCATTTGATTGCAGTGATTGCCTCAAAAGGTTCAACAAAATATTAAGTTAAGAAGAACCATCATTTCTGTCCAGGACGATTTCATGAGGTTAATTTTTTTTTAAATTCTGTGGAAGCAGAAAAGCAATGTCTGACCTTCATTTGTTCATTTTCAAAGATTTTTAATTTATTATTACTTTTGTCAGATTCAAGTTATTTCTGTGACCATTGTGGGTTTTTCTTTCATTAAACGAGGGGTACCAACAATTTTGACCACGTGTGTATATCTCTTCAAAGGGGTATTGGAATGCGTCCTAATTTTTGGCAACCCTTGCAGTCACTGCATACACAATAACAGTATAGCAGAACCGCTCTTGTATAATGGGAACATTTTGTTACTGAGGCCTTCCTCTATGTGTCTTTAAATTGGTATTGTGTTTTTTCCAAAATTTAGGCAGCCGTTGCAGTCACTGCATCTATATATATAATTGTCTTATCCCGTCTATCTGTCTGTCTTTCTTTCTGTCTGTCTGTCCAGGAAATCCCGCGTCGCTCATTGGTCCGGCCGCTGTCTGTCCAGGAAATCCCGCGTCGCTCATTGGTCCGGCCGCGGCCAATCAGCGACGCGGGATTTCAGAAAAAAGATGGCGGCTGTTAGCGGCTCATCTGCCGGACGGAGGTCAGCGGTGATGCAGCTGGGAGATGAGCGGCGCTAGCAGCAGAACTACCCCGACCGGCGGCGCCGCTGACCTCCATGCGGCTAACGTCGGGAGATCAGCGGCTAGGACCGCTGATCTCCCGATGGCAAGTGTGAACGGAGGACCGGGGAGCGGCGCCGCCGGTCGGGATGCTTCTGCTGCGAGCAGCCACTCATCTCCCAGCTGCTTGCAGCGGAAGTACCCGCACAGGCAGCGCCGCTCCCCGGTCCTCGCTAATACGACGCTGATTGGTCGCAGCCGCCGGACGCGACCAATCAGTGATATGGGCGGCAAATTTAAACGCCGCTCTACTGATTGGTCGCGGCCGCCGCCCGCGACCAATCAGCGATTTGGGCACCAAATTTAAACTCGCTCTCCAGTACTCACTAACACGGTTCGCTGATTGGTCGCGGCTGCCGGCCGCGACCAATCAGCGATATGGGCGGCAAATTTAAACGCCGCTCTGCTGATTGGTCGCGGCCACTAGCCGTGACCAATCAGCGATTTTGGCGCCAAATTTAAACACCGCTCTGCTGATTGGTCGCGGCCGCCAGCCGCGACCAATCAGCGAGATTGGCGCCAAATTTAGACAACGCTCTGCTGATTGGTCGAGGCTGCCGGCCACAACCAATTAGCATTATGGGCGCCAAATTTAAACACTGCTTTGCTGATTGGTAGTGGTCGCCGGCCGCGACCAATCAGCATTATTGGCGCCAAATTTAAACATCGCTTTGCTGATTGGTCGCGGTCGCTGGCCGCGACCGCTCTGCTGATTGGTCGTGGTCGCAGGCCACGACCAATCAGCATTATTGGCGCCAAATTTAAACACCCCACTGCTGATTGGTCACGGTTGCCGGCCGCGACCAATCAGCGATATTGGCGCCAAATTTACACCCCCCTCTGCTGATTGGTCGCGACCGCCGGCCGCGACCAATCTGCATTATTGGCGCCAAATTTAAACAACGCTCTGCTGATTGGTCGCGACCACCAGCCGCAACCAATCAGCGACATTAGCGCCAAATTTAAACACCGCTCTGCTGATTGGCCGCGGTCGTCGGCCGCAACCAATCAGCATTATTCGCGACAAATTTAAACCCCGCTCTGCTGATTGTTCGCGGCCGGCGGTCGCGACCAATCAGCGATATTGGTGCCAAATTTAAACACCGTTTTGCTGAGTGGTCGCGGTCGCAACTAATCAGCGATTTTATCGCCAAATTTAAACAAGCTCTCCAGTCCTCACTAACACAGTTCGCTCATTGGTCGCGGCCGCCACCCACGATCAATCACCGATATTGCTGCCAAATTTAAACACCGTTTTGCTGATTGGTCGCATTTCCGGCCGCGACCAATCAGCGATTTTGGTGGCAAATTTAAATAACGTTCTGCTGATTGCGCCCGGTCGGCCGCATACATATTCTAGAATACCCGATGCGTTAGAATCGGGCCACCATCTAGTACGTTATAACTGTATAGCAGAACCGCTCCTTTATAATGGGAACATTTTGTTACTGAGGCCCTCCTCTATGTGTCTTCAAATTGGTATTGGGGTTTTTCCAAAATGTGGGCAGCCCATTCAGTCACTGCATATACAATAACAGTATAGGAGACCTGCTCCTTAATAATGGGAATGTATTTTTTTAAATCAGGCCCTCTATGTCTCTTCAAAGGGGTACTGGGGTTTTTCCAAATTTTGGGCAGGCCTTGATGTCACTGCATACGCTACAACAGTATTTGAAACTCGTTCCCAAATAATGGGAACAACAAGGCATAGCCAGCTAATTGCCCTCTCACAATAGTGATGGCCGACTGCTTGGCCCTTTAACAATCGTAAGGGCAGCCTGGTGGCCCTATAAAAATAGGATTTGTGACTTTCAGAGTCCCTCCTTCATGAATGAGACAGGATGTGTCTGATCATGTCTCACACACCACATGGCCAGGTAAGGTAGTAAAATGTCAAAATGACATTTTCCCGTGAATGTATTTTTCACCCTTGAAAGCAATGCAAAAGTGCAAAAACACATCAAAACGCTACGTGTGAACATAGCCCAAGGAGTGGAGGATCATTTTTGTTTTGTGTTATTTATTTTGCCTTATATACAAGTCATTACCCTGGAAAGGATGTTCCTTAACATTTTTCCCAGGAAAATCCATTTTGGTTTCGTTTTTGTATGTTTTATTGTGAGCCCGTAAAAGTGGCGTTATATTCTGACAACATTGTTCACAGCAGAGGTACTTCCAGGGGTATTCTACATGCTGTTCCCATGTCATTTCAGCACTGTTCCCATTAATTTGGTCAATTTTTAAGGGGGAAGGGGTCTGCCGGAAAAATGCTAGAGTTTCCCATAGACTTACATTGGGCTCGTTGCTCGGGTCAAGCACCCAAGCATTCCAATTTTCTCGACCAGAACATCGAGCACCTGAGCATTTTAGTGCTCGCTCATCACTAATCACATCATAAAAAAGAGAAGTCATATCCTGGTGATGATAATGAGGGCAGGATAACGTCACATCATCTTTGAGAGAAGTCAGTTGTTGTCACGGGTGTATCAGAGGTGACAGATAGTCGCCCTGCAGTTGGTTGCAGGAGATCTCTATGTTTGCCATTACAGACATCTTCTTAGATGAGAGGCTGTCTCTAGGACCTAGCGGCTACCTCCCTCTGGTAATTAGCTCCCTGGCCTGGGTGTATATATACCTGGTGTGTCTGAGAGGGAGGTGCCGGCTATATTCATTTCTAATTGTGAAGGCTTAGCAAGAGCAGTACTTCGTCCTCTCTGGAGCTTGAGGCCGAGTTCACATTTGTCTGGAGTCGTCTAAAGCTAAGCATTCTCCCGCTGTTTGTCTACCCTTGTTGTCTATAGAGGTTAGTTGAGATCGACTAGCGCTCTTCTCCTCCCATCCCTAGCCTTAGTCATACGCCAGTGAAAGACAGGACGAGGCACGCATGCGGCGATTGCTGAAGAGGGACGGCAGTTGAGACAGGGTGACACTAGACCTGTCTAGGAGGTCTCCACTCCCCCTTTCCCTAGTGTCTGGGCTCCCTTTCCCCCTTCCCTCTATGTTGCACTAAGTCTTTCCCACACCCTGCGTGACAGCTGTGGGGATAATAATGAGGGCATTATAACACCACATCATATTAAAGAGAAGTAATCAACGAAGGTTGATAATGAGGGAAGGATAACGTCACATCATATTAGAGAGTAGAGATGAGCGAACCTTTCAAGGTTCAGTTTAGTTTGGATCGGCGAATATCCAGATGTTTGTCGAACTTATCCGAACCCCATTGAATTCAATGGGAGGCAAAACCAAACGCATAGAGAACAGCTTCAAAGGGGCCCAAAAGCTGCCAAAACAGCTCAAATTAGGGGCAGACACCAAGAAAGTGGCATCAATTGACCCACAGTACAAGTTGTATAGCAGTCAGCCATGAGCCATGTCTGGCCCAGCATTTACAGCTTTGAATTTAACTTAAAATTAAGACAAGGTGGGTGAGGGATCGGTGTAGGCCTGCTGTGCTGGGAGCCCTGATTCCAAATACAACAGCTCAAGCTGATTTTCTGCTCAGCCACAGTCAAGTGGCACAAACAACAGTTTTGTAGAGTACTATTGGGAGAAAAATATAAGGATAGTAACACAGATAGTTGACTGAAAGTAAGTGCAGGCCTGCCGGTCTGGGAGCCCTATTGCTACATGCAGCACACATGAAGGAGACACAACTTGGAGTGTCCACATATCAAAAAATTAGCGACAGACACCACTAAAGTGGCATCAATTTCCCCACAGTAGAAATATTTTAATTGGGCTCTGACATCCCTTCCACTACAGGCAACCCACCAGATGGAGACCGAACTTCAAGTCTCCACATTTCAAAAAATTATTATTAACATCATCAGCAGTAGCAACAACAGGAACAGAAAAGTATCACAAACTGCAATAATGCGATATCAATGCAACACACTAAAAACTACACCATTGCTTAGTCTGTACAGTCTGCAGCTGGGGTGCAAAAGTCCTTGGAGATCCATGACTTTTTCATCTTGATGAATGTTAGGTGGTCTACACTTTCAGGGGACAGATGGATGAACTTATCTGTCAGGACACTGCCAGCAGCGCTGCAGACACGTTCTGAGAGAACACTAGTCTGCCGGGCATGACAAAACCTCCAAGGCGTGACAGGCGAGCTTAGGCCACTCTTCCATTTTTGAAGAACAAAATGCAAAAGGGTCCAAACCCCCCCACCTGATGGCATTGATACTGGGCTCGAGATACTCCTTCACCATCCTCTCCAGTTGTTCAATAGGTGTCAGATTTGTACTCTGTTTTGCTGGTGCACAGGTCTACAAAATGTGTGAAACAACTCACAGAAATTGCTTCTGCCACTTACACTACTGCTGCTAATGTTTTTTTGTTGACGACTCGATGTTCCTGGGGTTGGAAGTCTACAACTGTGATGCACACTGTGTGCCTCACTGCTGTCTTGGGGAAAACCACTCTTAAGATTGTTTACAAGTGTGTTTTGATACTACAGCATGGGCGCGTCCCTTTCCAGAGGTGGATAACATCTGGCAAAATTTAGTCTTGTACCGAGGATCTAACAGAGTGGCAACCCAGTAGTCAGCACTATTTCTAATCCTGACAATACGGCCATCATGTTGTAGATAGTGCAGCAAGAAGGCGCTCATGTGTCAGGCGCTTCCATAAGGTCCAAGTCCTTTGTTTGTTGGTGGCGGGGTAACACTCTAGCCCTCTGTCCTCTCCCGCCAACCACAGACAACAGAGAGGGGATCATTATCCTCTTCATCTCCTGAATGTTGCATACCCATCACCTCTTCCTCCTCGCCCCCTCCATTTGTTCCTTGGCTCCTGCACCTTCACTAACAGTTCGTCTGGTACCATGAGCCCCCCTCGATTGCTGTAATCCACTCTCCCATTGCAGCCACCTGTGCAATGACAGTCCGGAACTTACAGATATTGTTATCCCTTCCACATCCTCCTCTGCTTCCTCCTCTTCCTCTGGGACCACCACCACAGACTATCCAAAGTGACCGGAATAGTAATGCTGATGATGACATCGTCAGCTCTAGCCATCTTAGTAGCCAATTCGAAACTGTGCAGAAGGATGCAAAGGTCCTTCATCTGTGCCCACTCCACAAGCGTGATATGCCCCACGCCTGTACTGCGTTGGCCCAGGCTATGCACTGGCCCAGGGCTCGTTGCTGCTGCCACAGTCTCTGCAACATGTGCAGAGTTGAATTCCACCATGTCGGCACATCTCATATCAACCGGTTAACCAGTAGGCCGAGAGACCTCTGTACCAATGCAAGTCGATGACCCACAGTGTGCAAATGGCGTAAGTGAGCACACAGCGACCGTGCTTTCTGCAGCAGCACATCCAGGCTAGGATAGTGGTGGAGAAATTGCTGTACCACCAGGTTGAGGATGTGAGCCATGCAAGTCACGAGTGTGAGGTTGCCCCGATGAAGGGCCGCCACCAAGTTTGCACCATAATCGCACATGGACTTCGCTGGATCCAGGTTCAATGGAGACAGCCATTGCTCAAACTCGACCTGGATAGCTGTCCACAACTCTTGAGCTCTGTGACTGCGATCTACAAGACATATTAATTTAAACACTGCCTGATTGCAGTGAGCCCTGACTGTGCAGTATGCTGGTGGAGGGGATTCTCTATGCACTATTGAAAATCAAGTCACATTAAGGCAGAGGTTGAGGGTGCAGATGGAGGCCCTAGAGGAGGTGGAGGAGGCAGAAGCAGTGGAGGAAGCGTGCGATACAGAGGTTTGTCGCGCAAGCCTTGGGGATTCCAAGACTTGTGGAGCAGCCCCTTCCATGCTGGCCCCCACAGCCACCAGAGTCACCCAGTGCCCAGTCAGCAAGATGTAACGCCCCTGGCCATGCTTGATCATCCAGGTGTCAGTGGTGAAAAGCACCCTGTCAGACATAGATTTTTTTCAAGAAACACGTGATGTTCTCTACGATATGCTGGTGTAGCGGCGGCACAGGTTTCTTAGAGAAGTAATGGCGACTGGGCAACAGTTACTGGGGGACTGCGACAGCCATCAGCTGTAGGAAGAAACAACCTTTTACTTGACCACAACTGTGGGACAGAGGGCTGGCTGTTGTGCTATGAGAGTGTGGGGTAGTGTGAATACGACAAACGGCTGGACAGAGAATGGGGTGCAGGCAGAGATGTTCTGGTGGTTTGAGAAAGATATGGTGTGCTTGGTGAAACCAAAACAGCAGGCATGTCCACTTCTGAACAGCTGATGGGCTCTCACTCACCCCGACTGGAGTGGGTAAACAATAGAGATGAGCGTTGTTCTACTCGAACTGTTCGCCAATCTCAAATTCGAGCTGTTTTGGGCGGTGTTCGAGCCGTTCGGCGAACACGAACGATTTGAGAAAAATTCGGCTGTTCGAGGTTATGTTCGATAACTGTTCGTGCACCAAAATCATAACTGGATTTTTTCTCAGTAATGATGAAAATTAATGTTAATCCGCAGTTTGAGTGTACAGCGGGGTGGGGGGAGGGGCAGGGGATGGATCTCTGCAGGAATAATGAAGATCTCCATTTTTTTTTCTCTTTCCCGCATTTGCAGTGGGGAGGTGCAGTCTGTCAGCCTATCAGCAGCGCACACACGGAGCGAACTGCTGTTTTTCACACAAGCAAGGGCATGTGTCATTGGCAGTGTATGTCACATGTCCTTGCCCTATAAGACCAAGCCATTTTCCCCGTCGCCACCATTTTCTCACTGCTGCAGCTGCGTGTTAGACGGCACCGCTGTTGCTGTGTGCGCTATACCTTGTTAATTTCAAGCCAATTTTCGCACAAATCTACAGATAGCTTGGGAGTAGGGAATAGTTGTGATTGCAGTCCTTTTAAGGACCAGGTTACAGCATTTCCTACGACTTTTATCAGGCAGGTCTGTGCTCTTAAATAGATAGGTTGGGAGTAAAGACTAATTGTAATTGCAGTCCTTTTCAGGACTAGGTTACATCAGTTCCTATCAGTTTTTGCCAGGCAGGTCTGTGCCAGTGCTGTGCAAGTTTTTTTCACAGCATTTGGCTGAATCTAGCAAAGCTAATCCTTTTTGGCCTATTGCAGAGTGTGTTAGTCAGTGGAGTAGCCTATCTGTGTTGCAAGATATACCACCTGTGTATAGAATACCAATTTTTTTACTGCACCTAGTGAAGTAAAATCTTTTGGGCATAGCATCATTCTATTAGTCCATCTATACAGACCTCCATCAGGTTGCAAACTGAATATAATTTTTTTCTGCATCTAGCTCTGAAAAAATATTTGGCCTTCTAGCAGTGTGTGGGACTTTCTCTATTAGTCCATCTATACTGACCTCCATCAGGTTGCAAATTAAAAATATTTTTTTTCTGCATCTACCTCTGAAAAAATATTTGGGCTTCTAGCTGTGTGTGGGACTAGTTCTATTAGTCCATCTATACTGACCTCCATCAGGTTGCAAACTGAATATAATTTTTTTCTGCATCTAGCTCTGAAAAAATATTTGGCCTTCTAGCAGTGTGTGGGACTTTCTCTATTAGTCCATCTATACTGACCTCCATCAGGTTGCAAATTAAAAATAATTTTTATCTGCATCTAGCTCTGAAAAAATATTTGGCCTTCTAGCAGTGTGTGGGACTTTCTCTATTAGTCCATCTATACTGACCTCCATCAAGTTACAAATTAAAAATAATTTTTATCTGCATCTACCTCTGAAAAAATATTTGGGCTTCTAGCTGTGTGTGGGACTTGTTCTATTAGTACATCTATACTGACCTCCATCAGGTTGCAAACTGAATATAATTTTTTTCTGCATCTAGCTCTGAAAAAATATTTGGCCTTCTAGCAGTGTGTGGGACTTTCTCTATTAGTCCATCTATACTGACCTCCATCAGGTTGCAAATTAAAAATAATTTTTATCTGCATCTACCTCTGAAAAAATATTTGGGCTTCTAGCTGTGTGTGGGACTTGTTCTATTAGTCCATCTATACTGACCTCCATCAGGTTGCAAACTGAATATAATTTTTTTCTGCATCTAGCTCTGAAAAAATATTTGGCCTTCTAGCAGTATGTGGGACTTTCTCTATTAGTCCATCTATACTGACCTCCATCAGGTTGCAAATTAAAAATAATTTTTTGTCTGCATCTAGCTCTGAAAAAATATTTGGCCTTCTAGCAGTGTGTGGGACTTTCTCTATTAGTCCATCTATACTGACCTCCATCAGGTTGCAAACTGAATATATTTTTTTTCTGCATCTACCTCTGAAAAAATATTGGGCTTCTAGCTGTGTGTGGGACTTGTTCTATTAATCCATCTATACAGACCTCCATCAGGTTGCAAACTGAATATAATTTTTTTCTGCATCTACCTCTGAAAAAATATTTGGGCTTCTAGCTGTGTGTGGGACTTGTTCTATTAGTCCATCTATACTGACCTCCATCAGGTTGCAAACTGAATATATTTTTTTTCTGCATCTAGCTCTGAAAAAATATTTGGCCTTCTAGCAGTGTGTGGGACTTTCTCTATTAGTCCATCTATACTGACCTCCATCAGGTTGCAAATTAAAAATAATTTTTATCTGCATCTACCTCTGAAAAAATATTTGGGCTTCTAGCTGTGTGTGGGACTTGTTCTATTAGTCCATCTATACTGACCTCCATCAGGTTGCAAACTGAATATCATTTTTTTCTGCATCTAGCTCTGAAAAAATATTTGGCCTTCTAGTAGTGTGTGGGACTTTCTCTATTAGTCCATCTATACTGACCTCCATCAGGTTGCAAACTGAATATAATTTTTTTCTGCATCTAGCTCTGAAAAAATATTTGGCCTTCTAGCAGTGTGTGGGACTTTCTCTATTAGTCCATCTATACTGACCTCCATCAGGTTGCAAATTAAAAATAATTTTTTTCTGCATCTACCTCTGAAAAAATATTTGGGCTTCTAGCTGTGTGTGGGACTAGTTCTATTAGTCCATCTATACTGATCTCCATCAGGTTGCAAATTAAAAATAATTTTTATCTGCATCTACCTCTGAAAAAATATTTGGGCTTCTAGCTGTGTGTGGGACTTGTTCTATTAGTCCATCTATACTGACCTCCATCAGGTTGCAAACTGAATATATTTTTTTTCTGCATCTAGCTCTGAAAAAATATTTGGCCTTCTAGCAGTGTGTGGGACTTTCTCTATTAGTCCATCTATACTGACCTCCATCAGGTTGGAAATTAAAAATAATTTTTTGTCTGCATCTAGCTCTGAAAAAATATTTGGCCTTCTAGCAGTGTGTGGGACTTTCTCTATTAGTCCATCTATACTGACCTCCATCAGGTTGCAAACTGAATATATTTTTTTCTGCATCTACCTCTGAAAAAATATTTGGGCTTCTAGCTGTGTGTGGGACTTGTTCTATTAGTCCATCTATACTGACCTCCATCAGGTTGCAAACTGAATATAATTTTTTTCTGCATCTAGCTCTGAAAAAATATTTGGCCTTCTAGCAGTGTGTGGGACTTTCTCTATTAGTCCATCTATACTGACCTCCATCAGGTTGCAAACTGAATATATTTTTTTTCTGCATCTACCTCTGAAAAAATATTGGGCTTCTAGCTGTGTGTGGGACTTGTTCTATTAATCCATCTATACAGACCTCCATCAGGTTGCAAACTGAATATAATTTTTTTCTGCATCTACCTCTGAAAAAATATTTGGGCTTCTAGCTGTGTGTGGGACTTGTTCTATTAGTCCATCTATACTGACCTCCATCAGGTTGCAAACTGAATATAATTTTTTTCTGCATCTAGCTCTGAAAAAATATTTGGCCTTCTAGCAGTGTGTGGGACTTTCTCTATTAGTCCATCTATACCAGGGGTCTCAAACACGCGGCCCGCGGGCCGCATGTGGCCCCTGAGGCTGCTTTATGCGGCCCGCAGGCACAGACCCCTTGACGATCCCGACCTGGTCCAGGAGTAGCCGCCGACAGCAGCGCTGAATTGCCACACAGAGACTGTCTCCCAGCACTGCATTTCCAATGCCAGCCGCTGGCCAATCAGAGGCCAGCAGCTGATATCTGCGTGTCGGCGCAGCGAGTATGACGTCATTGCCATATGCAGATGTCAGCTGCTGGCCTCTGATTGGCCGGCGGCTGACATTGAAAATGCTGTGCTGGGAGACAGTCTCTGTGCGGCAATGCGCTGCTGTCGGCGGCTCCTCCTGGACCAGGTTGGGATCGTCAAGGGGTCTGACTCTGTGGTGCCTGCGGGCCACATCTGCAGGAAGGCCGCCGAGGGAACGGAGGACAGGTGAGAATCATCTTTTTTTTTTTCTATTTTATGTGTGTGAAGAACAGCACAGGGGGCACATAGCCACAACATGGGGACCGGGATGGGGCACAGAGCCACAAGAGGGGACCTGGATGGGGCACATAGCCACAAGAGGGGACCTGGATGGGGCACATAGCCACAGGATGGGGACCTGGATGGGGCACAGAGCCTCAAGATGTGGACCTGGATGGGGCACATAGCCACAAGATGGGGACCTGGATGGGGCACATAGCTTCAAGATGTGAACCTGGATGGGGCACATAGCCACAAGATGGGGACCTGGATGGGGCACTGAGCCACAAGATGGGGACCAGAGCCACAACATGGGGACCTGGATGGGGCACATAGCCACAAGATGGGGACCTGGATGGGGCACATAGCCACAAGATGGGGACCTGGATGAGGCACATAGCCACAAGATGGGGACCTGGATGGGGAACATTGCCACAGGATGGGGACCTGGATGGGGCACATAGCCCCAAGATGGGGACCTGGATGGGGCACATAGCCCCAAGATGGGGACCTGGATGAGGCACATTAGTACAAGATGGGCGCCAGGATGGGGAACGTTGCCACAGGATGGGGACCTGGATGGGGCACATAGCCACAAGATGGGGACCTGGATGGGGCACAGAGCCACAAGATGGGGACCTGGATGAGGCACATAGCCACAAGATGGGGACCTGGATGGGGAACATTACCACAGGATGGGGACCTGGATGGGGCACATAGCCCCAAGATGGGGACCTGGATGGGGCACATAGCCCCAAGATGGGGACCTGGATGAGGCACATTAGTACAAGATGGGCGCCAGGATGGGGAACGTTGCCACAGGATGGGGACCTGGATGGGGCACATAGCCACAGGATGGGGACCTGGATGGGGCACATTAGTACAAGATGGGGACTTGGATGGGGAACATTACTACAAGATGTTTTCCATTATTACTATATGATGCTAATTGTAAGACAATATTACTGTATGTGGCCAATTGGGGGAAATAAAATTGTAAAAAAAATAAAAAATAAATCATGAAAAAATATTGGGCACTAAAAATGCTGTTTTATATGTAAACTAAAGTAAACACAAAAAAGTGCACGTTTATTATCGCCACATCCATAACGACCCAAGCCATAAAAAAATAAACACGGCAAAAATGTTCAAAAGGTGTATACAAAAAAAATGGTATCACTAAAAATGTCACATTGAACAAAGAATGCGGCCCCCCAAATTCAAATTTTTTCCATGTGCGGCCCATATACCCAGCCGAGTTTGAGACCCCTGATCTATACTGACCTCCATCAGGTTACAAATTAAAAATAATTTTTATCTGCATCTACCTCTGAAAAAATATTTGGGCTTCTAGCTGTGTGTGGGACTTGTTCTATTAGTACATCTATACTGACCTCCATCAGGTTGCAAACTGAATATAATTTTTTTCTGCATCTAGCTCTGAAAAAATATTTGGCCTTCTAGCAGTGTGTGGGACTTTCTCTATTAGTCCATCTATACTGACCTCCATCAGGTTGCAAATTAAAAATAATTTTTATCTGCATCTACCTCTGAAAAAATATTTGGGCTTCTAGCTGTGTGTGGGACTTGTTCTATTAGTCCATCTATACTGACCTCCATCAGGTTGCAAACTGAATATAATTTTTTTCTGCATCTAGCTCTGAAAAAATATTTGGCCTTCTAGCAGTATGTGGGACTTTCTCTATTAGTCCATCTATACTGACCTCCATCAGGTTGCAAATTAAAAATAATTTTTTGTCTGCATCTAGCTCTGAAAAAATATTTGGCCTTCTAGCAGTGTGTGGGACTTTCTCTATTAGTCCATCTATACTGACCTCCATCAGGTTGCAAACTGAATATATTTTTTTTCTGCATCTACCTCTGAAAAAATATTGGGCTTCTAGCTGTGTGTGGGACTTGTTCTATTAATCCATCTATACAGACCTCCATCAGGTTGCAAACTGAATATAATTTTTTTCTGCATCTACCTCTGAAAAAATATTTGGGCTTCTAGCTGTGTGTGGGACTTGTTCTATTAGTCCATCTATACTGACCTCCATCAGGTTGCAAACTGAATATAATTTTTTTCTGCATCTAGCTCTGAAAAAATATTTGGCCTTCTAGCAGTGTGTGGGACTTTCTCTATTAGTCCATCTATACTGACCTCCATCAGGTTGCAAATTAAAAATAATTTTTATCTGCATCTACCTCTGAAAAAATATTTGGGCTTCTAGCTGTGTGTGGGACTTGTTCTATTAGTCCATCTATACTGACCTCCATCAGGTTGCAAACTGAATATCATTTTTTTCTGCATCTAGCTCTGAAAAAATATTTGGCCTTCTAGTAGTGTGTGGGACTTTCTCTATTAGTCCATCTATACTGACCTCCATCAGGTTGCAAATTAAAAATAATTTTTATCTGCATCTAGCTCTGAAAAAATATTTGGCCTTCTAGCAGTGTGTGGGACTTTCTCTATTAGTCCATCTATACTGACCTCCATCAGGTTGCAAATTAAAAATAATTTTTTGTCTGCATCTAGCTCTGAAAAAATATTTGGCCTTCTAGCAGTGTGTGGGACTTTCTCTATTAGTCCATCTATACTGACCTCCATCAGGTTGCAAACTGAATATATTTTTTTTCTGCATCTACCTCTGAAAAAATATTGGGCTTCTAGCTGTGTGTGGGACTTGTTCTATTAATCCATCTATACAGACCTCCATCAGGTTGCAAACTGAATATAATTTTTATCTGCATCTACCTCTGAAAAAATATTTGGGCTTCTAGCTGTGTGTGGGACTTGTTCTATTAGTCCATCTATACTGACCTCCATCAGGTTGCAAACTGAATATAATTTTTTCTGCATCTAGCTCTGAAAAAATATTTGGCCTTCTAGCAGTGTGTGGGACTTTCTCTATTAGTCCATCTATACTGACCTCCATCAGGTTGCAAACTGAATATATTTTTTTTCTGCATCTACCTCTGAAAAAATATTGGGCTTCTAGCTGTGTGTGGGACTTGTTCTATTAATCCATCTATACAGACCTCCATCAGGTTGCAAACTGAATATAATTTTTTTCTGCATCTACCTCTGAAAAAATATTTGGGATTCTAGCTGTGTGTGGGACTTGTTCTATTAGTCCATCTCTACTGACCTCCATCAGGTTGCAAACTGAATATAATTTTTTTCTGCATCTAGCTCTGAAAAAATATTTGGCCTTCTAGCAGTGTGTGGGACTTTCTCTATTAGTCCATCTATACTGACCTCCATCAGGTTGCAAATTAAAAATAATTTTTATCTGCATCTACCTCTGAAAAAATATTTGGGCTTCTAGCTGTGTGTGGGACTTGTTCTATTAGTCCATCTATACTGACCTCCATCAGGTTGCAAACTGAATATAATTTTTTTCTGCATCTAGCTCTGAAAAAATATTTGGCCTTCTAGCAGTGTGTGGGACTTTCTCTATTAGTCCATCTATACTGACCTCCATCAGGTTGCAAACTGAATATATTTTTTTTCTGCATCTACCTCTGAAAAAATATTGGGCTTCTAGCTGTGTGTGGGACTTGTTCTATTAATCCATCTATACAGACCTCCATCAGGTTGCAAACTGAATATAATTTTTTTCTGCATCTACCTCTGAAAAAATATTTGGGCTTCTAGCTGTGTGTGGGACTTGTTCTATTAGTCCATCTCTACTGACCTCCATCAGGTTGCAAACTGAATATAATTTTTTTCTGCATCTAGCTCTGAAAAAATATTTGGCCTTCTAGCAGTGTGTGGGACTTTCTCTATTAGTCCATCTATACTGACCTCCATCAGGTTGCAAATTAAAAATAATTTTTATCTGCATCTAGCTCTGAAAAAATATTTGGCCTTCTAGCAGTGTGTGGGACTTTCTCTATTAGTCCATCTATACTGATCTCCATCAGGTTGCAAATTAAAAATAATTTTTATCTGCATCTACCTCTGAAAAAATATTTGGGCTTCTAGCTGTGTGTGGGACTTGTTCTATTAGTCCATCTATACTGACCTCCATCAGGTTGCAAACTGAATATATTTTTTTTCTGCATCTAGCTCTGAAAAAATATTTGGCCTTCTAGCAGTGTGTGGGACTTTCTCTATTAGTCCATCTATACTGACCTCCATCAGGTTGGAAATTAAAAATAATTTTTTGTCTGCATCTAGCTCTGAAAAAATATTTGGCCTTCTAGCAGTGTGTGGGACTTTCTCTATTAGTCCATCTATACTGACCTCCATCAGGTTGCAAACTGAATATATTTTTTTCTGCATCTACCTCTGAAAAAATATTTGGGCTTCTAGCTGTGTGTGGGACTTGTTCTATTAGTCCATCTATACTGACCTCCATCAGGTTGCAAACTGAATATAATTTTTTTCTGCATCTAGCTCTGAAAAAATATTTGGCCTTCTAGCAGTGTGTGGGACTTTCTCTATTAGTCCATCTATACTGACCTCCATCAGGTTGCAAACTGAATATATTTTTTTTCTGCATCTACCTCTGAAAAAATATTGGGCTTCTAGCTGTGTGTGGGACTTGTTCTATTAATCCATCTATACAGACCTCCATCAGGTTGCAAACTGAATATAATTTTTTTCTGCATCTACCTCTGAAAAAATATTTGGGCTTCTAGCTGTGTGTGGGACTTGTTCTATTAGTCCATCTCTACTGACCTCCATCAGGTTGAAACTGAATATAATTTTTTTCTGCATCTAGCTCTGAAAAAATATTTGGCCTTCTAGCAGTGTGTGGGACTTTCTCTATTAGTCCATCTATACTGACCTCCATCAGGTTGCAAATTAAAAATAATTTTTATCTGCTTCTAGCTCTGAAAAAATATTTGGCCTTCTAGCAGTGTGTGGGACTTTCTCTATTAGTCCATCTATACTGATCTCCATCAGGTTGCAAATTAAAAATAATTTTTATCTGCATCTACCTCTGAAAAAATATTTGGGCTTCTAGCTGTGTGTGGGACTTGTTCTATTAGTCCATCTATACTGACCTCCATCAGGTTGCAAACTGAATATATTTTTTTTCTGCATCTAGCTCTGAAAAAATATTTGGCCTTCTAGCAGTGTGTGGGACTTTCTCTATTAGTCCATCTATACTGACCTCCATCAGGTTGGAAATTAAAAATAATTTTTTGTCTGCATCTAGCTCTGAAAAATTATTTGGCCTTCTAGCAGTGTGTGGGACTTTCTCTATTAGTCCATCTATACTGACCTCCATCAGGTTGCAAACTGAATATATTTTTTTCTGCATCTACCTCTGAAAAAATATTTGGGCTTCTAGCTGTGTGTGGGACTTGTTCTATTAGTCCATCTATACTGACCTCCATCAGGTTGCAAACTGAATATAATTTTTTTCTGCATCTAGCTCTGAAAAAATATTTGGCCTTCTAGCAGTGTGTGGGACTTTCTCTATTAGTCCATCTATACTGACCTCCATCAGGTTGCAAACTGAATATATTTTTTTTCTGCATCTACCTCTGAAAAAATATTGGGCTTCTAGCTGTGTGTGGGACTTGTTCTATTAATCCATCTATACAGACCTCCATCAGGTTGCAAACTGAATATAATTTTTTTCTGCATCTACCTCTGAAAAAATATTTGGGCTTCTAGCTGTGTGTGGGACTTGTTCTATTAGTCCATCTATACTGACCTCCATCAGGTTGCAAACTGAATATAATTTTTTTCTGCATCTAGCTCTGAAAAAATATTTGGCCTTCTAGCAGTGTGTGGGACTTTCTCTATTAGTCCATCTATACCAGGGGTCTCAAACACGCGGCCCGCGGGCCGCATGTGGCCCCTGAGGCTGCTTTATGCGGCCCGCAGGCACAGACCCCTTGACGATCCCGACCTGGTCCAGGAGTAGCCGCCGACAGCAGCGCTGAATTGCCACACAGAGACTGTCTCCCAGCACTGCATTTCCAATGCCAGCCGCTGGCCAATCAGAGGCCAGCAGCTGATATCTTCGTGTCGGCGCAGCGAGTATGACGTCATTGCCATATGCAGATGTCAGCTGCTGGCCTCTGATTGGCCGGCGGCTGACATTGAAAATGCTGTGCTGGGAGACAGTCTCTGTGCGGCAATGCGCTGCTGTCGGCGGCTCCTCCTGGACCAGGTTGGGATCGTCAAGGGGTCTGACTCTGTGGTGCCTGCGGGCCACATCTGCAGGAAGGCCACCGAGGGAACGGAGGACAGGTGAGAATCATCTTTTTTTTTTTCTATTTTATGTGTGTGAAGAACAGCACAGGGGGCACATAGCCACAACATGGGGACCGGGATGGGGCACAGAGCCACAAGAGGGGACCTGGATGGGGCACATAGCCACAAGAGGGGACCTGGATGGGGCACATAGCCACAGGATGGGGACCTGGATGGGGCACAGAGCCTCAAGATGTGGACCTGGATGGGGCACATAGCCACAAGATGGGGACCTGGATGGGGCACATAGCTTCAAGATGTGAACCTGGATGGGGCACATAGCCACAAGATGGGGACCTGGATGGGGCACTGAGCCACAAGATGGGGACCAGAGCCACAACATGGGGACCTGGATGGGGCACATAGCCACAAGATGGGGACCTGGATGGGGCACATAGCCACAAGATGGGGACCTGGATGAGGCACATAGCCACAAGATGGGGACCTGGATGGGGAACATTGCCACAGGATGGGGACCTGGATGGGGCACATAGCCCCAAGATGGGGACCTGGATGGGGCACATAGCCCCAAGATGGGGACCTGGATGAGGCACATTAGTACAAGATGGGCGCCAGGATGGGGAACGTTGCCACAGGATGGGGACCTGGATGGGGCACATAGCCACAAGATGGGGACCTGGATGGGGCACAGAGCCACAAGATGGGGACCTGGATGAGGCACATAGCCACAAGATGGGGACCTGGATGGGGAACATTGCCACAGGATGGGGACCTGGATGGGGCACATAGCCCCAAGATGGGGACCTGGATGGGGCACATAGCCCCAAGATGGGGACCTGGATGAGGCACATTAGTACAAGATGGGCGCCAGGATGGGGAACGTTGCCACAGGATGGGGACCTGGATGGGGCACATAGCCACAGGATGGGGACCTGGATGGTGCACATTAGTACAAGATGGGGACTTGGATGGGGAACATTACTACAAGATGTTTTCCATTATTACTATATGATGCTAATTGTAAGACAATATTACTGTATGTGGCCAATTGGGGGAAATAAAATTGTAAAAAAAATAAAAAATAAATCATGAAAAAATATTGGGCACTAAAAATGCTGTTTTATATGTAAACTAAAGTAAACACAAAAAAGTGCACGTTTATTATCGCCACATCCATAACGACCCAAGCCATAAAAAAATAAACACGGCAAAAATGTTCAAAAGGTGTATACAAAAAACTGGTATCACTAAAAATGTCACATTGAACAAAGAATGCGGCCCCCCAAATTCAAATTTTGTCCATGTGCGGCCCATATACCCAGCCGAGTTTGAGACCCCTGATCTATACTGACCTCCATCAGGTTACAAATTAAAAATAATTTTTATCTGCATCTACCTCTGAAAAAATATTTGGGCTTCTAGCTGTGTGTGGGACTTGTTCTATTAGTACATTTATACTGACCTCCATCAGGTTGCAAACTGAATATAATTTTTTTCTGCATCTAGCTCTGAAAAAATATTTGGCCTTCTAGCAGTGTGTGGGACTTTCTCTATTAGTCCATCTATACTGACCTCCATCAGGTTGCAAATTAAAAATAATTTTTATCTACATCTACCTCTGAAAAAATATTTGGGCTTCTAGCTGTGTGTGGGACTTGTTCTATTAGTCCATCTATACAGACCTCCATCAGGTTGCAAACTGAATATAATTTTTTTCTGCATCTAGCTCTGAAAAAATATTTGGCCTTCTAGCAGTATGTGGGACTTTCTCTATTAGTCCATCTATACTGACCTCCATCAGGTTGCAAATTAAAAATAATTTTTTGTCTGCATCTAGCTCTGAAAAAATATTTGGCCTTCTAGCAGTGTGTGGGACTTTCTCTATTAGTCCATCTATACTGACCTCCATCAGGTTGCAAACTGAATATATTTTTTTTCTGCATCTACCTCTGAAAAAATATTGGGCTTCTAGCTGTGTGTGGGACTTGTTCTATTAATCCATCTATACAGACCTCCATCAGGTTGCAAACTGAATATAATTTTTTTCTGCATCTACCTCTGAAAAAATATTTGGGCTTCTAGCTGTGTGTGGGACTTGTTCTATTAGTCCATCTATACTGACCTCCATCAGGTTGCAAACTGAATATAATTTTTTTCTGCATCTAGCTCTGAAAAAATATTTGGCCTTCTAGCAGTGTGTGGGACTTTCTCTATTAGTCCATCTATACTGACCTCCATCAGGTTGCAAATTAAAAATAATTTTTATCTGCATCTACCTCTGAAAAAATATTTGGGCTTCTAGCTGTGTGTGGGACTTGTTCTATTAGTCCATCTATACTGACCTCCATCAGGTTGCAAACTGAATATCATTTTTTTCTGCATCTAGCTCTGAAAAAATATTTGGCCTTCTAGTAGTGTGTGGGACTTTCTCTATTAGTCCATCTATACTGACCTCCATCAGGTTGCAAATTAAAAATAATTTTTATCTGCATCTAGCTCTGAAAAAATATTTGGCCTTCTAGCAGTGTGTGGGACTTTCTCTATTAGTCCATCTATACTGACCTCCATCAGGTTGCAAATTAAAAATAATTTTTTGTCTGCATCTAGCTCTGAAAAAATATTTGGCCTTCTAGCAGTGTGTGGGACTTTCTCTATTAGTCCATCTATACTGACCTCCATCAGGTTGCAAACTGAATATATTTTTTTTCTGCATCTACCTCTGAAAAAATATTGGGCTTCTAGCTGTGTGTGGGACTTGTTCTATTAATCCATCTATACAGACCTCCATCAGGTTGCAAACTGAATATAATTTTTTTCTGCATCTACCTCTGAAAAAATATTTGGGCTTCTAGCTGTGTGTGGGACTTGTTCTATTAGTCCATCTATACTGACCTCCATCAGGTTGCAAACTGAATATAATTTTTTTCTGCATCTAGCTCTGAAAAAATATTTGGCCTTCTAGCAGTGTGTGGGACTTTCTCTATTAGTCCATCTATACTGACCTCCATCAGGTTGCAAACTGAATATATTTTTTTTCTGCATCTACCTCTGAAAAAATATTGGGCTTCTAGCTGTGTGTGGGACTTGTTCTATTAATCCATCTATACAGACCTCCATCAGGTTGCAAACTGAATATAATTTTTTTCTGCATCTACCTCTGAAAAAATATTTGGGATTCTAGCTGTGTGTGGGACTTGTTCTATTAGTCCATCTCTACTGACCTCCATCAGGTTGCAAACTGAATATAATTTTTTTCTGCATCTAGCTCTGAAAAAATATTTGGCCTTCTAGCAGTGTGTGGGACTTTCTCTATTAGTCCATCTATACTGACCTCCATCAGGTTGCAAATTAAAAATAATTTTTATCTGCATCTACCTCTGAAAAAATATTTGGGCTTCTAGCTGTGTGTGGGACTTGTTCTATTAGTCCATCTATACTGACCTCCATCAGGTTGCAAACTGAATATAGTTTTTTTCTGCATCTAGCTCTGAAAAAATATTTGGCCTTCTAGCAGTGTGTGGGACTTTCTCTATTAGTCCATCTATACTGACCTCCATCAGGTTGCAAACTGAATATATTTTTTTTCTGCATCTACCTCTGAAAAAATATTGGGCTTCTAGCTGTGTGTGGGACTTGTTCTATTAATCCATCTATACAGACCTCCATCAGGTTGCAAACTGAATATAATTTTTTTCTGCATCAACCTCTGAAAAAATATTAGGGCTTCTAGCTGTGTGTGGGACTTGTTCTATTAGTCCATCTCTACTGACCTCCATCAGGTTGCAAACTGAATATAATTTTTTTCTGCATCTAGCTCTGAAAAAATATTTGGCCTTCTAGCAGTGTGTGGGACTTTCTCTATTAGTCCATCTATACTGACCTCCATCAGGTTGCAAATTAAAAATAATTTTTATCTGCATCTACCTCTGAAAAAATATTTGGGCTTCTAGCTGTGTGTGGGACTTGTTCTATTAGTCCATCTATACTGACCTCCATCAGGTTGCAAACTGAATATAATTTTTTTCTGCATCTAGCTCTGAAAAAATATTTGGCCTTCTAGCAGTGTGTGGGACTTTCTCTATTAGTCCATCTATACTGACCTCCATCAGGTTGCAAACTGAATATATTTTTTTTCTGCATCTACCTCTGAAAAAATATTGGGCTTCTAGCTGTGTGTGGGACTTGTTCTATTAATCCATCTATACAGACCTCCATCAGGTTGCAAACTGAATATAATTTTTTTCTGCATCTACCTCTGAAAAAATATTTGGGCTTCTAGCTGTGTGTGGGACTTGTTCTATTAGTCCATCTCTACTGACCTCCATCAGGTTGCAAACTGAATATAATTTTTTTCTGCATCTAGCTCTGAAAAAATATTTGGCCTTCTAGTAGTGTGTGGGACTTTCTCTATTAGTCCATCTATACTGACCTCCATCAGGTTGCAAATGAAAAATAATTTTTATCTGCATCTACCTCTGAAAAAATATTTGGGCTTCTAGCTGTGTGTGGGACTTGTTCTGTTAGTCCATCTATACTGACCTCCATCAGGTTGCAAACTGAATATAATTTTTTTCTGCATCTAGCTCTGAAAAAATATTTGGCCTTCTAGCAGTGTGTGGGACTTTCTCTATTAGTCCATCTATACTGACCTCCATCAGGTTGCAAATGAAAAATAATTTTTTTCTGCATCTAGCTCTGAAAAAATATTTGGCCTTCTAGCAGTGTGTGGGACTTTCTCTATTAGTCCATCTATACTGACCTCCATCAGGTTGCAAATTAAAAATAATTTTTATCTGCATCTACCTCTGAAAAAATATTTGGGCTTCTAGCTGTGTGTGGGACTTGTTCTATTAGTCCATCTATACTGACCTCCATCAGGTTGCAAACTGAATATAATTTTTTTCTGCATCTAGCTCTGAAAAAATATTTGGCCTTCTAGTAGTGTGTGGGACTTTCTCTATTAGTCCATCTATACTGACCTCCATCAGGTTGCAAATTAAAAATAATTTTTATCTGCATCTAGCTCTGAAAAAATATTTGGCCTTCTAGCAGTGTTTGGGACTTTCTCTATTAGTCCATCTATACTGACCTCCATCAGGTTGCAAATTAAAAATAATTTTTTGTCTGCATCTAGCTCTGAAAAAATATTTGGCCTTCTAGCAGTGTGTGGGACTTTCTCTATTAGTCCATCTATACTGACCTCCATCAGGTTGCAAACTGAATATAATTTTTTTCTGCATCTACCTCTGAAAAAATATTTGGGCTTCTAGCTGTGTGTGGGACTTGTTCTATTAGTCCATCTATACTGACCTCCATCAGGTTGCAAATTAAAAATAATTTTTATCTGCATCTACCTCTGAAAAAATATTTGGGCTTCTAGCTGTGTGTGGGACTTGTTCTATTAGTCCATCTATACTGACCTCCATCAGGTTGCAAACTGAATATAATTTTTTTCTGCATCTAGCTCTGAAAAAATATTTGGCCTTCTAGTAGTGTGTGGGACTTTCTCTATTAGTCCATCTATACTGACCTTCATCAGGTTGCAAATTAAAAATAATTTTTATCTGCATCTAGCTCTGAAAAAATATTTGGCCTTCTAGCAGTGTGTGGGACTTTCTCTATTAGTCCATCTATACTGACCTCCATCAGGTTGCAAATTAAAAATAATTTTTTGTCTGCATCTAGCTCTGAAAAAATATTTGGCCTTCTAGCAGTGTGTGGGACTTTCTCTATTAGTCCATCTATACTGACCTCCATCAGGTTGCAAATTAAAAATAATTTTTATCTGCATCTACCTCTGAAAAAATATTTGGGCTTCTAGCTGTGTGTGGGACTTGTTCTGTTAGTCCATCTATACTGACCTCCATCAGGTTGCAAACTGAATATAATTTTTTTCTGCATCTAGCTCTGAAAAAATATTTGGCCTTCTAGCAGTGTGTGGGACTTTCTCTATTAGTCCATCTATACTGACCTCCATCAGGTTGCAAACTGAATATATTTTTTTTCTGCATCTACCTCTAAAAAAATATTGGGCTTCTAGCTGTGTGTGGGACTTGTTCTATTAATCCATCTATACAGACCTCCATCAGGTTGCAAACTGAATATAATTTTTTTCTGCATCTACCTCTGAAAAAATATTTGGGCTTCTAGCTGTGTGTGGGACTTGTTCTATTAGTCCATCTCTACTGACCTCCATCAGGTTGCAAACTGAATATAATTTTTTTCTGCATCTAGCTCTGAAAAAATATTTGGCCTTCTAGCAGTGTGTGGGACTTTCTCTATTAGTCCATCTATACTGACCTCCATCAGGTTGCAAATTAAAAATAATTTTTATCTGCATCTACCTCTGAAAAAATATTTGGGCTTCTAGCTGTGTGTGGGACTTGTTCTATTAGTCCATCTATACTGACCTCCATCAGGTTGCAAACTGAATATAATTTTTTTCTGCATCTAGCTCTGAAAAAATATTTGGCCTTCTAGCAGTGTGTGGGACTTTCTCTATTAGTCCATCTATACTGACCTCCATCAGGTTGCAAACTGAATATATTTTTTTTCTGCATCTACCTCTGAAAAAATATTGGGCTTCTAGCTGTGTGTGGGACTTGTTCTATTAATCCATCTATACAGACCTCCATCAGGTTGCAAACTGAATATAATTTTTTTCTGCATCTACCTTTGAAAAAATATTTGGGCTTCTAGCTGTGTGTGGGACTTGTTCTATTAGTCCATCTCTACTGACCTCCATCAGGTTGCAAACTGAATATAATTTTTTTCTGCATCTAGCTCTGAAAAAATATTTGGCCTTCTAGCAGTGTGTGGGACTTTCTCTATTAGTCCATCTATACTGACCTCCATCAGGTTGCAAATGAAAAATAATTTTTATCTGCATCTACCTCTGAAAAAATATTTGGGCTTCTAGCTGTGTGTGGGACTTGTTCTATTAGTCCATCTATACTGACCTCCATCAGGTTGCAAACTGAATATAATTTTTTTCTGCATCTAGCTCTGAAAAAATATTTGGCCTTCTAGTAGTGTGTGGGACTTTCTCTATTAGTCCATCTATACTGACCTCCATCAGGTTGCAAATTAAAAATAATTTTTATCTGCATCTAGCTCTGAAAAAATATTTGGCCTTCTAGCAGTTTGTGGGACTTTCTCTATTAGTCCATCTATACTGACCTCCATCAGGTTGCAAATTAAAAATAATTTTTTGTCTGCATCTAGCTCTGAAAAAATATTTGGCCTTCTAGCAGTGTGTGGGACTTTCTCTATTAGTCCATCTATACTGACCTCCATCAGGTTGCAAACTGAATATATTTTTTTTCTGCATTTACCTCTGAAAAAATATTGGGCTTCTAGCTGTGTGTGGGACTTGTTCTATTAATCCATCTATACAGACTTCCATCAGGTTGCAAACTGAATATAATTTTTTTCTGCATCTACCTCTGAAAAAATATTTGGCCTTCTAGCTGTGTGTGGGACTTGTTCTATTAGTCCATCTATACTGACCTCCATCAGGTTGCAAACTGAATATAATTTTTTTCTGCATCTAGCTCTGAAAAAATATTTGGCCTTCTAGCAGTGTGTGGGACTTTCTCTATTAGTCCATCTATACTGACCTCCATCAGGTTGCAAACTGAATATATTTTTTTCTGCATCTACCTCTGAAAAAATATTGGGCTTCTAGCTGTGTATGGGACTTGTTGTATTAGTCCATCTATACTGACCTCCATCAGGTTGCAAACTGAATATATTTTTTTCTGCATCTACCTCTGAAAAAATATTGGGCTTCTAGCTGTGTGTGGGTCTTGTTCTATTAATCCATCTATACTGACCTCCATCAGGTTGCAAATTCAAAATAATTTTTTTCTGCATCTAACCCAGCCAATAGTTTTGGCCTAATACCACAGTTTGGCCACTCAGCTCTGCTCGGTTACCATCCATTGTTTTTTTGTGCAAACAACTCCAGAGTTGTGAATTAGTTAACCACCAAAATGAGTGGAAAAAGGCCTGCTGCTGGTGGAAAGGGGAATAGGCGTGTTGGGAAGAGGAAAAAAGGTTGTGTCCGTGGGGTAGGTGCAGAAGAAAGACCATCTTCCAGCCAAACTAAAATGTCTACTTCTTTTAGCGGACAATGTGATAAGATCCCTTTCTTACGGCCACGCCAATCGCTACAAATTCCAGATGAGGCACAAAAACAGCAGGTGCTTCAACGGATATCAAGTGCTCCTTTAAGTGGGCTCTCCTCCACATCAACTTCAACATCACAAATACTCCAGTCCTCAAAGGTGTCACCCAAATCGCACTTGCTTCCTCACAGCTCCCAAATCTCCAGCTGCCTGTCTGAGTATGAGGTAGAACAGATGGTTGAGTCTGCAGAGCTGTTTACTCATACTATAGCCTGGGAATCAGAGGTCGACTCCAGCGCTTCTGTGAATCCAGACGAGGAAATGATCTGCACTGATGCCCAGAATCTTTATGAGTCGGATCCAGGACCAGACGCAGAAGGTTCTGACCATAATGTAGACCCTCATTCCCAAACTGTAACTCCTGTTGGTGGAGACAATGAGGAAGACGATGATAAGACTCAAATACCTGATTGGAGCGACAACTTTAGTTTTTTGTCAGGGCAGGAACAGGTTGGCTCTGAGGACGACGGGTGTGATAACGCACAGGGTGATGATGATGAGGTTGGAGATCCCACTTACTGTCAACCCACAGTCAGCCAAGAGATGAGGTCAGCAGAGGAGGTGGAGGAAGATGCTAGTGACGACGAGGTCAGGTTGCGCCTTCCTGGACAGAGACGTAGTACTGGAAGCACGTCAACAACTGCATCCTCAAACACAACTCTGCCTCTCACCACAAGTCGTGGTGGCTCTTCAGGTCACATGGGTGCTAAGCCTTGCATAGCCTGGGCATTTTTTCAGATCGATAAAGATGACCCAACTCGTGTTATCTGTAACATTTGTCAGCAAAAGCTAAGTAGAGGCCAAAAAATACATAGTTTGAGTACTTCATGCATGAACCGGCACATGGACATGAAGCATAAGTTGCAGTGGGAAGCTCAGTGTGCTACAATGCGGCCTAGCCGGCCGGGCCAACCACCGTCTGCCATATCTTGTGCATCCGCGGCCTCTTCATCCTCTGTGACTGGGGGGACAGCAGTCACACCTGTTTTGGGGCGCAGACCTGCCACCTCTTTACCCGCAACAGCCAGCGTGATTGGCAGGTCATCATTTTCTTTGGAGGTGGTAACACCAGCTGGTGTTGAGCGCTGTCCGACATCGATAGCACCACCTTTGGATCAAGGCAACCTAACATGTCCGCCTGCATCTTCCTCACAGACCGGCAGTTTGCCAGGGACACCCTTATCAACCCCGTCTAAGCACAATAGCCAGCCCTCGGTCCCTCAGATGTGGACAAGTAAAAGACCATTTCCTCCTAGCCATGAGAAAGCTAAGAGGTTGAATTTCACCATCTGCAAGCTCTTGGCTACAGAAATGCTGCCTTTCCGCCTGGTGGACACAGAGGATTTTCGAGACCTTATGTCCGTCGCAGTGCCCCAGTACCAGATGCCCAGTCGGCACTACTTCTCAAAGAAAGGTGTGCCTGCGCTCCACCAGCATGTCGCACACAACATCACCGCTTCTTTGAGAAACTCTGTGTGTGACAGGGTGCATTTCACCACAGACACTTGGACGAGTAGGCATGGACAGGGGCGTTACATGTCGCTGACTGGGCACTGGGTAACTATGGTGACAGCAGGACAAAGGGCTGCTGTCCAAGTCTTGCCGTCTCCACGAGTTGTGCGTCAATCCTCTTTATGTCAAAGTTCCTCCACTGCTTCTGCCTCCTCAACCTCCTCTCGGTCCTCCACCTGCACCCAAAGCCTGTCTGGTCATGCCACAAGCTTTCTAACTGCGCAGAAGGGATCCTGCACACCTCCTTACTATGCTGGCAGTAGGGCTCAACGTCATCAGGCGGTTTTTACTTTGAAATGTCTGGGAAATGTGAGTCACACAGCTGAGGAGTTGTGGTCAGCTCTGGAGAACCAATTTCATGAATGGTTGTCTCCACTGGACCTGAAACCAGGGAAGGCCGTGTGCGACAATGCTGCAAACCTGGGTGTGGCCCTTCGCCGGAGCAATGTCACACACGTGCCTTGTATGGCTCACGTGTTGAACCTGGTTGTCCAGCAATTTTTAGCCCACTATCCCAGACTAGATGGCCTTCTGCAGAGGGCACGGTCGCTGTGTGCTCACTTCCGCCGTTCGCATCCCGCAGCTCAGCGACTTACATCTCTACAGAAGTCGTTGGGCCTGCCACTTCACCGGCTAAAATGCGATGTGCCTACCCGGTGGAATTCAACTCTGCACATGTTGCAGCGACTGTGGCAGCACCGACAAGCCCTGGTGCAATACGTTCTGACGTATAGCCTGGGCCAACGAGATCCAGAGGTGGGGCAAATCACGCTGGAGGAGTGGTCTCAGATCAGGGACCTATGCACCCTTCTGCACAGTTTTGAAATGGCGACGAAGATGTTTAGTGCTGACGATGCCATTATCAGCATGACTATTCCAGTGATTTACATGCTGGAGCACATGTTAAACAGAATTCGGAGTCAGGTGGTGGCACAAGAGGAGGTGGAGGAAATAGAGGAGGAGGAGTTGTATGCGGAAGGGCTAACATCTGCAAGGTCCAGACGGTCGGCAGCACCAAGGCGGCAGGCATGTGAGGGTGGGGGAGATGGTTTTACCAGGGCGCATGGTAGCAGCCAAACTAGTGAGGAAGGTGCAGGAGCCCAGGAAGAAGTGGAGGACGAACTGATGGAAGCCTCATCAGATGAGGGAGACCTTGATCACATTTCTGTTGTGCGAGGTTGGGGGGAGAGGACAGAGGAAGGAAGCATGATTGCTACCTCGCCACCAACACAACAGGGACTTGGTGCTCCTGGATGCGCAACACACATGAGTGCCTTCTTGCTGCACTACCTGCAACATGACCCTCGAATTGTGAGAATTAGAAATAATCCTGACTATTGGGTTGCCACACTGTTAGATCCCCGGTACAAAAGTAAATTTGCAGAAATTATTCCTGCCATAGAAAGGGATGCACGCATGCAGGAGTATCAGCAGAGACTGTTGCAGAATCTTACATGTGCTTTTCCACAAAACACCAGTGGTGCACGTAGTGAATCTCACAGTTCCAACTTGCCAACCATGGGACCGTCAAGTGTTCAGCACTCAAACCGTAACAGAACCACAGTATCTGCTGGTAACATCAATTTTGCGGAATCATTTCACCACTTTTTTAGCCCATCCTTTGCAAGGCCACAGGAGACAAGAAGTCTGACACATAGTCAACGCCTAGAGACGATGGTACAGGAGTATCTCCAAGTAAACATTGAAGCCATGACTGTGTCACTGGACCCTTGCTCTTTTTGGGCTTCCAATCTGGATAAATGGCCGGAGCTAGCCACTTACGCCTTGGAGATCTTGTCATGCCCCGCAGCCAGCGTTCTGTCTGAACGTGTGTTCAGCGCTGCTGGTGGTGTGCTGACAGATAAGCGCACGCGGCTCTCCACTGATAATGTAGACAGACTCACGTTCATAAAGATGAACAAATCATGGATCCGAAATGACTTTTCTACCCCTGTGTCATCCTGGGGAGAGTAAAAGCTTGATGATTGGTTAAAATCACCCTACGAACCGTTTTAAGCTTTCAAATTACTAATCATGTTTATCTGTATCTTGGCTGGAAAATAATTTGGGCTTTGTAGCAGTGTGCAGCACTGATTCTATTAGGCCATCTATACTAAGCTCCACCAGATTTAAAATTAATAATAATTTTTAGCTGCATCTAGCCCGGAAAATAATTTTGGGGCTCCGAGATGCGCAAGACTCATAAGTGCCTTCTTGCTGCACTACCTGCAACATGACCCTCATATTGTCAGAATTCGAAGTAATCATGACTACTGGGTTGCCACACTCTTAGATCCCCCAAACTTTTCGATCAACCTTTTCATTTTAATAAAGACCAAAAAAATGGTCATTTTTGAAATTATAAGCATTAGCAGGTTATTAGAAACTGAATTCAAACAGTTTTCAACTCAAAACTTTATTCTAGGTGATGTTACATTTTCACATAGGACCCCTTGTTCGAAAGGAGCTTCTGAACTCTCTCGTCCATTGAATTTGTCAGGTTTTGGATGGTTTCTGCTTCAATTGTTTTGCATGAGGACAGAATACCCTCCCAGAGCTGTTGCTTAGATGTGAACTGCCTCCCGCCATCATAGACACTCCTTTTGATGATGCTCCAGAGGTTCTGAATGGGGTAGAGGTCAGGGGAGCATGGGGGTCACACCATAAGTTTGTCCCCTTTTATGCCCATATCAGCCAGAGATGCAGATGTTTTATGTGCAGCATGAGATGGTGCATTATCATGCAAAAAAATGATCTTGCTGTGAAATACACGGTTCTTCTTCTTGAACCATGGCAGGAAGTGCTGTTTGAGAAAATCCACATACATTATGGAGTTCATCTTTAGCGCCTTCAGGGATCCTAAAGGGGCCGACAATCTCTCTCCCCATGATTCCAGCCCAAAACATTACTCCACCTCCTCCTTGTTGGCGCTGTAGCCGTGTTTGCGTGGGGTGTCCATCAACCAGCCATCCTCCACTCCATCCATCTGGACCATCGAGCGCTGCACGGCACTCATCCGTGAACAAAACAGTTTTGAAATCAGTCTTCATGTAATGTTTGGCCCACTGGAGCCGTTTCTGCTTGTGTGAAGTGGATAGAGGAGGTCGACAGGATGGCGTATGCACAGCTGCAAACCTCTGAAGGACCCTGCATCTTGTTGTTCGGGGGAAGTTGGAGGCACCAGCAGCTTCAAAAACTTGTCTGCTGCTATGACAAGGCTTTTTTGCCGCTGCTCTTTTAACCTGACGTAATTGCCTGTAGGAAAGAGTCCTCAATTTGCCCTTATCAGCACGCACACGTGTGTACTGTGAATCAGCTACATACTTCTTGATTGCCAAGACACTTCATCCTGATCATCGGACAATGTTGATTGTAGTCATGCCTTGACCTAAACACTCCACAATTTGTTGCTTCTCAGCAGCCGACACATCCTTTTTCTTTCCCATTTTGGCAGAAAATGTAGGCTGCTTAATAATGTGAGACAGCCTTCTTAAGTAGTCTTGCCTTTCATTGGACACACCTGCCAAACTAATTAGCACAGGTGTCTGCAATTGCTTACAGTGATATAAAGAGCCCTGACACACATCACCATCAATGAGTTTAACTGACAAACAAACAAATTCTTCCCTTATCACTCCTAAACACTTTTTGCATAATAATTTGGAACACAGTGTACATGTGCTTTTCCACAAAACACCAGTGGTTCACGTAGTGAATCTTACAGTTCTAACTTGCCAACCGTGGTCTGTATGGAGTTGTTCAATAAAGGGCCCAAAATTAAGATAACATAGATGGGAGAGGTCTCTATGAATAGGAATTCCTAAGTATTTGATACCCTGTGAGGGCCAGGCAAAGGGAAAGTTGGACTGGATGGAATCCTATATGGATTTGGGGAGGGAGACATCGAGGGCCTCAGACTTCGCTGCATTGATTTTAAAATTTGACCATGTAACAAAGTGATCTATTTCAGCCATAACAGCATGGATGGATATATGTGATTGAGTGATATATACTAGGACATCATCAGCAAATAGAGAGCACTTGTACTCGGTGCCTCCCACCTCAATCCACCTAATATTGGGGTTATGGCGAATTGATGAGAGCAGGTGCTCTGTCACTAGGATGTATAAGAGAGGTGATAGAGGACATCCCTGCCTTGTCCCATTGGTGATTGTGAAAGGTGATGAAAATGTTCTGATGCACCCCCTGGGCCTTGGGACACCCGGAGCCGGACCCTTTTTGGTGGATGCTGGTGGTTGTAGTCTTCGTGGCGGCGACCCGGTTCCGTGGCTCAGGGTGGTCAAACCAGTGGCGGAACTATTTATGTGGTTTTGATGTTTAAATGTCCGACTACGCCACCCGTGGATTGCGGTCAGAGTGAACCGCCGCTACAGGGCAGACCGCTAAGGCTGGTGTTGTGGGTGCAGCAGAGCGTAGCATAACTCCCCACGGGAGGAGTATAGCCTCAGGACAGTGTATGCGGAGGATGGGGGTGATGGTGCAGGGCAGCAGCAGTAACGACACGGAGTCAGTGATGCAGTCCAGGGCCTTTACTCACAGTTCTTATTATCCAGACCACGTCTGCAGGTAACGGCTGCCCACGTCGTACTGTGCTCACCAGGTGAGGGGCTCAGACAACTCCCAGATAACTTTGGAGCGCTTCACAGGACCCCCTTTGTGTGTCCTTTGTCTGGCCTTTCTTACCAATACTTCTGTCCGGCTGCCTCGGGCCTCCTCTTGGTAAACTTGGCGCCAGTTTCCCTGACCCTATGTGGTGCCTTCCTAGCGGGTGTAGCGAGGGGCTGCGCCACATAAAATGTCACAGCCTCCGGTTTCTAGCTGAGGGTCGTTTCCTGCCTCCACTAGTTTCGGGGACCGGTCTCCCCCTTTGGCCTGACCCCTCCACGCAGGTGGATTCGGCCGTGCGGTGGCGACTCACCCGTTCGCACCCCTGGGATCCCTTCATTCCTTGTTCCTGGAGCCTTCTCCGCTCCTCTTCCTTCCTTCTCCCTCTTCCAGGCCTGGGCCTCTGTTACTAGGCCCGCCTCCGGAGCAGAGCTCATGCAGAGCCCCTGCTCCCTGCCACTTCTGCTCAGACTTCTCTGCACTGAACTAAGATGGTGCCCACCTTTTATACTCCCTTCTCAATGCACCCAGGAACTGCTTCCTCCCTGCTCCTGCACTACAGGGTTCCCCTTCCTCAGTGTTCCCTCCCCCCACTCCAGCCAGGGACAGGGACTGTCGTGCCCATCTCAGAGGCATATTGGTCGCCCTGCCCCACGGCAATGTGGTGTAATGCATGCAGGTGTCGGGTCCTGATCCACACTCCATCCTTACCTGAGAGTGAGATATCACACCTCTGCGTGAGGTGCAGTACCTCTGTAGCAACCGAGCCCTCAGGGTGCTACAGTTCCATTTATCTTCAGCCTAGGTGACGTATTGTGATACAGGGCCGTGATTTTGGCTATAAAAGGGTCCCCTAGACCCCTACCCCAAGCTTTTTAAGAGAATCATATATGGCGTGCCAGGAGACTCTATGGAATGCTTTCTCAGCATCCAACGAGAGTATCTAATTACCAATTTTTAACTGCATCTAGCCCAGGAAATACTTTGTGCCTAGTAGCAGTGTCTGCTAGTCAGCGGATTATCCCGGCTGTTAAGCAAGCTACACCACCTGTAGTTTGGACACTTAATTTTTTCAAAGGAAATGCTTCGGGACCACGGGATACTCAGTGAAGAGCATCAGGAGGCACCCCAAGGCATAGGGGCTGGGACTGGCAGTAGGATGCCTTGCGGTGGACAGCCGAGCTCGATCCTTATAAAAGCTTTTTAACTGCAGCAGCTTTAGTGGACGCTACTGGAGCTGGAATTACGCGGCTGCTGGCATGAGACTTGCCCTCCAATAGATCCCTGTAAATGGATTTAAAGTGTATTCATTCAAATTAGAGAGACAATTTAAATTAAAAAGCTTAGAGCTGCCTCCACCACAGGGGGGCTCGCTCGACCCACCAGCGGACAGGCACCAGTATTGGGAGAGGGGGGCTGGCCGTCAGGGTTCACCGCGGCTCTGGCACAAACCCGGCGACACGGAGGTGGCACGGGCAGGAGCGGACTGAACGTGTCGGCTTCTCACTTTTTGGATTTTAGAAGGGCATGACATGCCTCTATCTGTGTCTCCCCCTCCTTTTACTCCTCCACCTCTTTTCTTTTCGCATGACTATATGTACTTGTCACTTTTCCATGTGTTAATTGTGTCTTCTGAGCAGTTTGTCAGCTTTTGGACACCTTTGAAGGTGTTTTCTATGTGTTTCTATGTGTTTTTGTTTGCCTGCCATTGGTTTTAACGGTGTTCGAAGGTGTTCGACGAACAGTTCGACGAACAGTTCGGCGAACACACGGGTGTTCGACGAACCGAACCGAGCTCGAACACTACGGGGGTGGCTCAACACTAGTAAACAAGTGAAGGTTGACCTGTGTGAGAACCGGAGACCTATGTGAGAACACTTGCCACGGTGACGGAGGAGGAAGAAGCAGCAGTTGCCGTTGATGGGGCGTCCGGTGGTTGGCGAGGCCCGGTAGTCCGCATTTTAGTGCTCTGAGATTCCCAGACTAACGTATGTTGATCATGCATGTGCCGGTTCATGCATGTAGTTGTCAAATTACTGCAATTTTTGCCTCTACTGAGTCATATTTTTCAAAGTTGGCAGATAACGTGAGTTGGGTCATCCTTTGCGGTATCAAAAAAGGCCCAGGCTAGGCAACCCTTGCTGTCCCTGTGAACTGCAGATCTGCGTCCGCTGCTGGCCACAGCCACAATTGTGGCTGAGTGTCAGGATTTGTCAGGGATTCGCGCACACACGATCCCGATTGCTCACTATGTAGCTATCGGCAAGCGAGCAGAGAGCGTATGGCGTACACACCTCTGGATTCCAATGCATGGAATATGTGTATACGCCCCATACGGTCACTGCCAGCTTCACAATAGCCCTATTACGATTATTCGCTGCCACCACCAATCAATTTTAAAATATAATAGAGGCCTGATCGGACGCCTGCTTTCTGGCAGCGTTTATGGCTTCGGGGGAGGAACAATTACAGGACAAAAGAAACAGGACTATTACATTTTATATTTAATCCAAAAGGGAGGCATTGTTTATGAAAAATCAACAAAAGGTTTTACAAAAGGAGACATTACAATACAGAATATACAATTACACAATTAAAATGGGATTAAAGAAGAACTTACTATACAGATCGCAGAGACGATTCTGTTTAGCTGGAGGGGAGGTGCTCCAATTGACCGTTATCGAACGTGACCTGTGCTATATAAAATATATACTCCCGGCATGAGTACTGACCCATCTTCGGCTGGGTCTTTTATGCCGAAGGGGGAACCTGCCCACACACCCCCTGTGATAACATCACGTGGGCTGGGCTCCAGCCTTCATATTTTTATTAAAATATCTAACTTCCGCGATAACTTATTGCTGCTTGATCACACAAGCTTACAAGTGACGAAATATTCTTTGTTACGAATTTACCTTTGCTTAGAGACTACACATGGCATAGCTGCGATCCATTATTCTGGTACTTTTGTGCCAAAGCTCACAGGAGGGGCTCACAACTACGGAAAACTATGCATATTGTTCCTTAGCTGACCCTGCCGCTAAAAATATGTGTCACATTATTATCGGAAGTATAGAACTTCCGATATTCCATATTTCATGTTGGTGCCGGCGAGACTTCAGATTTCTGTTGAGGAAATGAGGGATGCCCTGGGGGTGAGAGAATTCTTTGAAGCCAGGAACTGCATCCTTCTCACCTAGCTGTATATTTATCACAGGCCGGTTCCACTATAAAATACACTCGTATGTTAATTGGGTTAGTAGCTTACTTTGTACTAGCATTTGCCTATTAGCCACTTCTCCTGTGTGTGCTAATTTGCATAGAGACAGCTCCGTAGATTGCCAGCTTTTCTACTCTGACAAATGGTCGATAAGGGAGGGGGGAAGAGCAGCTTGGGAGAAAAGAGAGAGGGAGATATTTTCAATATTTCTATGACATCTCCCCCTCTTTGATTCTCCGACATCCCCACTTCCCTTAACCCCCTTCCCGCACCCCAGTCCAGGAAAACTCGAGCCATCAGTATGGGAGGGCAAACACCCCCAAACCCAGTGACAGTCAGGGTCTTCCCAGGAATGAGTTCTGGTAACACGAACTCAGGGCGGATGAGGGTACATTCTGCGCCAGTGTCCTTAAGGCCAACAGTAACTGTGTTGCCCACGGTAACCGGTTGTAAGTTCTCACAGCCCCCGCCGACCGCCCCACCCACAAAAATAATGGCTGCAGTAGGCCCTGGGGCCTCAGGTGTGGGGTTCATCTTCTGCCTCTCCAGCAGACAAGGCTGATGTGACTTGGTTACAAGTATAACGGTTATGGGAGTCAAATGCAGGCCAGGTGCTGGAAGATGAGGCAGAAACCGCTGAGGGCCGGCTAGCTGGAACACTGGGGGTGGTTGTAGGCTTACCCCCTTTCCAGCTGGCAACGGCTGTCTTCCGCACCTCTGGGGTGTGGTTGGCCTCATAGGCATCCGCGATCTGGGTTGCTTTGGCTGCTTCCTTTGGCTCCCGGTCCAGCACAAACTGTTGCACTTCCACTGGGCGAAGATGAAGAAACTGGTCCTTCACCATCAGATTCTTCAGGTCCTCAAAGGTGGTGACTGACAGTCCTTGGACCCACTGTTCAAAGTTGGTCCTGAGCCCATCCACCACACTGCCGTAGCTGTCATGTGGCCCAGCTGCGGGGCTCTGAACTTTTTCCGGTAAACCTCCGGAGTCAGCTGGTACTTTTTTATCAGGGCCTGCTTGACGGCCTCATAGTCTCCATCTTGGTCCTGAGGGAGAGAAGCAAACACTTCCAGAGGTTTTCCTCTGAACCTTGGCTTTAAATACCTGGCCCACTGGTTCTCAGGCAGCTGGTACTGTCTGCAGGCTTTTTCAAATCCCCGCAGAAATATGTCCAAGTCCCCGTCTTTTTCCATTACAGGAAAATGCTCAGGACGGGGTTTGAAGCAGTTGACACTGTTGAACTCACGGATCTGTGGGGTGGAGGTCCGCAGCTGGATTGAAGTGCAGCTGGATTCGGGCTAACTTCAGCTGGTACAGCCGCTCGTCTTGGGCTCATTGCTCAGATCTCTCAGCCTCTCGCTCAGCAGCCTCTCGGTCAGCTTGGGTCCGTTGCTCTGCTCGCTCCTGGAATTTCAGGATCAGCTGCAGTCGTCCGTCACGATCTTCTGCGGCGAGCTGCTCCAAGTCCATCTGCAGGTGGGGGTCCACACTACCCTGGCTGCAGGTGTGGTTGGCAATCACAGGTGGGACCCCTACAGCAGCGCCATCAGGGCCTTGGCTGGCTGCCACATCATCAGGGCTCTGCTGTCGGACTGGCTCTGTGGCACCTTACTACAGTTCAGCAATCGGTTGGGTGTTGTTTTTTCCCGTGGAGTCAATCTGTCTCAGCTCACAGAGGGCAGTGAGAGTGGCCTTAGACTGCTGGGTATACCAGGGTTCTCCACGCGTAGCCATCATTGCCAAATAAAAGATAGGACAGAAAAACAAGAGAAGGGAGGGAATGTAACTGCTACACGTACAGTAATGTCCCAGATAAAAAAATATTAAAACACTGAGTCTGGTTCCTTAAAACTTTGCACAGAATTCTCGCAAGAACCGTTCAAGTTTTCAATGACAGGAATGATTGCTCAATCCAGCCACTGATGTTCTGTAATATCCCACCGCTTGCCACCAATTTGTCAGGATTTGTCAGGGATTCGTGCACACACGATCCCGATTGCTCACTACGTAGCTATTGGCAAGTGAGCATAGAGCGTATGGCGTACACACCTCTGGATTCCAATGCATGGAATATGTGTATACGCACCCGTACGGTCACTGCCAGCTTCACGATAGCCCAATTACGGTTATTCGCTGCCACCACCGATCAATTTTAAAATATAATACAGGCCTGCTTGGACACCTGCTTTCTGGTAGTGTAATATGGCTTCGGGGGAGGAATGATTACCGGACAAAAGAAACAGGACTATTAAATTTTATATTTAATCCAAAAGGGAGGCAATGTTTATGAAAAATATACAAAAGGTTTTACAAAGGGAGACATTACTATACAGAATATACAGCTACACAAATAAAATGGGATTAAAGAAGAACTTACTATACAGATCGCAGAGACGATTCCGTTTAGCTGGAGGGGAGGCACTCCAATTGACCGTTATCGAACGTGACCCGTGCTATATAAAATATATACTCCCGGCATGAGTACTGACCCATCTTCGGCTGGGTCTTTTATGCCGAAGGGGGAACCTGCCCACACGCCCTGTGATGACATCATGTGGTCTGGGTTCCAGCCTTCATATTTTTATTAAAATATCTAACTTCCGCAATAACTTATCGCTGGTTGATCACAGAAGCTTGCAAGTGACGCCATATTCTTTGTTACGAATTTACCTTTCCTTAGAGACTACACATGGCATAGCTGTGATCCATTATTCTGGTACTTTTGTGCCACAGTTCACCAGAGGGCCTCATAGCTATGGAAAACTATGTATATTGTTCCTTAGCTGACCCTGCTAAAAATATGTGTCCCATTATTATCGGAAGTATAGAACTTCCGATATTCCATATTTCATGTTGGTGCCGGCAAGACTGCAGATTTCTGTTGAACAAATGTGGGATGCCCTGGGAGTGAGAAAGAAATTTTTTGAAGCCAGGAACTGCATCCGTCTCACCTAGCTGTATATTTATCACAGGCCGGTGCCACTATAAAATACACTCGTATGTTAATTGGGTTAGTAGCTCCCTTTGTACTATTATTTGTCTATTAGCCACTTATCCTGTGTGTGCTAATTTGCATAGAGACAGCTCTGTAGATTGCCAGCTTTTCTACTCTGACAAATGGTTGATAAGGGAGGGGGAAAGAGCGGTTTGGGAGAAAGAGAGAGGGAGAGATTTTCAATATTTTTATGACACCAAGGATGCAGTGCTTGTGGTTGCATCACTCCATGTCTGTGCGGGAGGCCAAAACATAACCTCCTGGTATTCCTCCTCCTCCACCTTCTCTGTTGAGCTACTCAGCTGCGTGCCTCTGAGTTCACACCAAGTGGGATCTACAACCTCATCGTCATCCTCTCTGTTCTCCCACTCCTTGCCCTGAGAGTCACCCTCCTCCTCTTCCCACCCTGACAGCACAGTACAGTCCGCGTGAACCTTAGGTATCTGAGTCTCATCAGGAACACCTCTTCCCCCGGGGGCTAACATCTGGTCACGAGGATCTAGATTCTGCTTGGACCCTACTTCATCCGGTCCCAGATTCAACTGAAAAAAATTTTGGGCATCGGTGCAGATGCTTTCCTTCTCTTGTGTATGTGAATTTTTGGAGCAGAACTCTGATGCCCATGGAATAGAATGTGTGAACAGTTCTGCAGATTCGCTCATCTGTGGTTCCCCACAGTCAGTTGGGCAGTTGGAAAGTTGTGAAGTGGGGGGAAATGGGTAATTGGGGTCACACCTCTGTGGACTGTACTGTGTGTGATGTTAAGGTGGAGGAAGAAGAGGAGAGGCCACTTAATGCAGCGCTTGCTATCTACTGGAGCACATGCTCTTTCTGTCCCTCATCAACAAGGCGTACTGCTGCGCGGCTGCCAAATAAAGGGAGTGGAGTAGCCTGTCCAGTAACAGAAGTTGTCAATTGTTTTTGGATAGGACGAGTCAGTGTTTGTTCAGTAGAGCTGTCAGTAACATTGCCACCTACCTCATGAATACATTGAACACCAAGCATATTCCTCCTTCCACCACAACTTAGCTTTTTACCATTCATGTTGGATGTACCCTTCCCCTCTTTTAACGAGATGTTTCACAACCCTAGGCCCAGATCTGTCAGTCACCTGTCAATAAATGAGCAAACAGTATTTATTTGCTGAGATAGTGTGGCTGGAACATGCTATTAACACAAACAATTTAGATTCTGAAAAGTGGAGTCTTGGCTGGAGCAAAAATATGAGCACAAAATATTTATATGCAGAAATGTGGCCTGGTTTCAAGACCACACTATTAGCACGAAGAATTTAGATTTTCAAATGTGGACTCCTGGCTGGACAAAAATATTACCAGCACAAAAGAGTTATACGCAGAAATGTGGCCTGGTTTCAGGACCACGCTATTGGCACAAATAATTTAGATTCAGAAATGTGGACTCCTGGCTGGAGCAAAAATAGTAGCACAAAATATTTATATACTGAAATGTGACCTGCTTTCTGGAGCACGCTATTAGAACAAACAATGTAGATTCTCAAATATGGACTCCTGGCTGGAGCAAAAATATGAGCACAAAATATTTAAAAGCAGAAATGTGGCCTGGTTTCAGGACCACATTATTAGCACAAAGAATTTAGATTTTCAAATGTGGACTCCTGGCTGAAGCACAATATAAGCAGCACAAAAGAGTTATATGCTGAAATGTACCCTGCTGTCTATGTCTGGACCACACAGTTAGTAAAAAAAATTGATCTACTGGAAGGTCGATTTCACAGCCACACAGGATCCTATCTGAATTAGCTGACTGACAATCAACTGCCTAGATAACTATCTGCTTATCCAGTAGCAGCAGCAGGAACAGCCTCTCTGCGCTGTTACACAAAATAGCGCCAAAACAAAATGTCCGCTCTTTATATTGGGAGGGACATGTGACTTAAGCAGCCAATGACACAAGCCCTTATGTCTGGATGTTGTGGATGCCTCCTATGCCCTGATTGGCAGGCGGAATCTCCACACTTTATTTGTCAGGATTTCTGTTGCCCTTCTACAGTTTGACCACTAGTGGCCGTTGTTGTTCACTTTAATAATTGTGCTGCAGTTTCACTCCTTACCACTGGAGTCTGCTGTTGTGTTGCAATTGCCCTTTACCAAGATGGCAGATTCTGAATCTTGGGAATCCATCTTGTTTCCTGTTTGGGCCTACTTAAAGCCACATGAAACTCTCACTCATTGCTGGAGTATTGTGTCTAGCAACTAGCCTAGTTTCAGTCTCCAGTTCCTGAATATTCTTACACAGTCTGTTCTAATTCATCTATAGATTGTTTCCTACAACTCCTTGCTAAGTTCAAGAACGTCTACTACCACTTGCTGTTTCTGCTTGTTCTCCTTCGGCCACTGGTTTCCAGCAGTACTAAATTAAGAATAACAGTCCACCGCTCCTCTGACCTCTCCCCACACTTCTTATCTTAATCAGCTGGAAGTCTAGATTTGTTAAGCCAAGAGAAATACACTATTGTGTCTGTGTTGACTTGTGAATGTATGTGTGTTTCTTTGGCTGGTCAAGAACAGTGACTCCGGGTGAAACAATGATGTTTGTTACTATGCTAATTGCACATTGTACTAAAGCCAGCTAGATGTAGATTTAAAGGGGCCCCCCCAGCTATACCAACTATGTAAATTGATTAAATGCACAAACAATGAGACCTGAGCCCTGTGGAATAATATCATCCCTAACCCTTCACCTGTGGATGTGTACTTGAAAGGACACTTGTAACTATGTAAGTGACATATGCCTCTGTAGCAGTCAGAATTGAAACAAAGAATCAAAGATCAGTCAGACTCTTCAGGGGGCATCAGCTTGGTAGCATGGCTCGATCCAGAGAGACAGAGTTGGATTCTACATGATTCCAGCCTAAGGGTACATGGCCCTGACTGGAAGGATATGGATCTGCTTCATTGACCATCAGAAAACTCATGGATACATTTGGGGAGACCAGGTTGGGATGATGAAGTCACTTGGCCCCATGGATATGTTGTTTGGGGTTGCCAGGTGGGACCCTCTGGTCTCGTGGAACCCATGTAGAGATTTGGAGAAGCCATATTCGGACCAGCTGGTCATCGATCCCATGGAAATTCTCAGAGAGGCCTGGGTGCGACCCTCGGGTCTCCTGGCCTTGTATCTCAATGGACTGTCAGCTTCCTAAACTTGCAGCTACCTCCTCTCCGTAAAATATTGCCACACCGTTTCATCCTCACCCTGTGCTGTCTGAGTAGTATTACGCCCACGGAAGACCTCAGGTCTTCACATGAGGGCAGAACAACATCACACACATATTAGAGAGAAGTCAGCTCCGGAGGATGATATTGAGGGCAGGATAATGTTACATCATATTAGAGAGAAGTCAGCTCCGGGGGATGATAATGAGGGCAGGATATTGTAACATCATATTAGAGAGAAGTCAGCTCTGGAGGTTGATAATGAGGAAAGGATAATGCCACATCATATTAGAGAGAAGTCAGCTCCGATGGATGATAATGAGTGCAGGATAACGTCACATCATATTAGAGAGAAGTCAGCTCCGAGGGATGATATTGAGGGCAGGATAATGTCACATCATATTAGAGAGAAGTCAGCTCCGAGGGATGATAATGAGGGCAGGATAACGTTACATAATATTAGAGAGAATTCAGCCCCGAGGCATGATATTGAGGGCAGGAAAACGTCACATCATTTTAGAGAAAAGTCAGCTCCGAGGGATGATAATGAGGGCAGGATAATGTCACATCACATAAGAGAGAATTCAGCTCCGGGGGATGATAATGAGGGCAGGATAACATCACATCACATAGAAGTCATCTCTGATGGATGATAATGAGGGCAGGATAACGTCACATCATATTAGAGAGGTCAGCTCTGAGGGATGATAATGAGGGCAGGATAATGTCACATAATATTAGAGAGAAGTCAGCTCTGAGGGATGATAATGAGGGCAGGATAACGTCACATCATATTAGAGAGAAGTCATATCCAAGGAATGATAATGAGGGCAGGAAAATGTCACATAATTTTAGAGAAAAGTCAGCTCTGGTGGTTGATAATGAGGAAAGATAATGTCACATCACATAAGAGAGAATTCAGCTCCGGGGGATCATAATGAGTGCAGGATAATGTCACATCATATTAGAGAGAAGTGAGCTCCGGAGGATGATAATGAGGGCAGGATAATGTCACATAATATTAGAGAGGAATCATCTCCAGGGGATGATAACGAGGGCAGGATAATGTCACATCATATTAGAGAGAATTCAGCTCAGTGGGATGATAATGAGGGCAGGATAACGTCACATCATATTAGAGAGAAGTCAGCTCCGAGGGATGATATTGAGGGCAGGATAATGTCACATAATATTAGAGAGAATTCAGCTCAGGGGGATGATAACGAGGGCAGGATAACGTCACATCATATTAGAGAGAAGTCTTGGACATTTCCCTGTCACTCTTTCTTCTCTTTACAGGCCATTTGCAGCGGCTTCAATTTCCAGGATGAATATTGTCCTTTGGCTGATGCTGAATACAAAATGGAAAGGCTACACCGAAGGCCCGGCACTACACCTTATGCTCCAAACTTGCCCACATTGGAGGATGTTGAAAATGCACTCAAGCTGAAAAATTTTGATACACCCCCATATAATGAGACATCCCGACGAAGCTTCCGGAATGCTCTAGAAGGTTTGTACTGTGCTAACTAGAGATGAGTGTTGTTCTACTCGAACTGTTCGCCAATCTCAAATTCGAGCTGTTTTGGGCGGTGTTCGAGCCGTTCGGCGAACACGAACAATTTGAGAAAAATTCGGCTGTTCGAGGTTATGTTCGATAACTGTTCGTGCACCAAAATCATAACTGGATTTTTTCTCAGTAATGATGAAAATTAATGTTAATACGCAGTTTGAGTGTACAGCGGGGCGGAGGGAGGGGCAGGGGATGGATCTCTGCAGGAACAATGAAGATCTCCATTTTTTTTCTCTTTCCCGCATTTACAGTGGGGAGGTGCAATCTGTCAGCCTATCAGCAGCGCACACATGGAGCGAAGTGCTTTTTTTCACACAATCAAGGGCATGTGTCATTGGCAGTGTATGTCACATGTCCTTGCCCTATAAGACCAAGCCATTTTCCCCGTCGCCACCATTTTCTCACTGCTGCAGCTGCGTGTTAGACGGCACCGCTGTTGCTGTGTGCGCTATACCTTGTTAATTTCAAGCCAATTTTCGCACAAATATACAGATAGCTTGGGAGTAGGGAAGAGTTGTGATTGTAGTCCTTTTAAGGACTAGGTTACAGCATTTCCTACGACTTTTATCAGGCAGGTCTGTGCTCTTAAATAGATAGGTTGTGGGAGTAAAGACTAATTGTAATTGGAGTCCTTTTCAGGACTAGGTTACATCAGTTCCTATCAGTTTTTGCCAGGCAGGTCTGTGCCAGTGCTGTGCAAGTTTTTTTCACAGCATTTGGCTGAATCTAGCAAAGCTAATCCTTTTTGGCCTATTGCAGAGTGTGTTAGTCAGTGGAGTAGCCTATCTGTGTTGCAAGATATACCACCTGTGTATAGAATACCAATTTTTTTACTGCACCTAGTGAAGTAAAATCTTTTGGGCATAGCGTCATTCTATTAGTCCATCTATACTGACCTCCATCAGGTTGCAAATTGAATATAATTTTTTTCTGCATCTAGCTCTGAAAAAATATTGGGCTTCTAGCTGTGTGCGGGACTTGTTGTACTAGTCCATCTATACTGACCTCCATCAGGTTGCAAACTGCATATATTTTTTTCTTCATCTACCTCTGAAAAAATATTGGGCTTCTAGCTGTGTGTGGGACTTGTTCTATTAATCCATCTATACAGACCTCCATCAGGTTGCAAACTGAATATATTTTTTTCTGCATCTACCTCTGAAAAAATATTTGGCCTTCTAGCTGTGTGTGGGACTTGTTCTATTAGTCCATCTATACTGACCTCCATAAGGTTGCAAACTGAATATAACTTTTTTCTGCATCTACCTCTGAAAAAATATTTGGCCTTCTAGCTGTGTGTGGGACTTGTTCTATTAGTCCATCTATACTGACCTGCATAAGGTTGCAAACTGAATATAATTTTTTTCTGCATCTACCTCTGAAAAAATATTTGGCCTTCTAGCTGTGTGTGGGACTTGTTCTATTAGTCCATCTATACTGACCTCCATCAGGTTGCAAATTGAATATAATTTTTTTCTGCATCTAGCTCTGAAAAAATATTGGGCTTCTAGCTGTGTGTGGGACTTGTTGTACTAGTCCATCTATACTGACCTCCATCAGGTTGCAAACTGCATATATTTTTTTCTTCATCTACCTCTGAAAAAATATTGGGCTTCTAGCTGTGTTTGGGACTTGTTCTATTAATCCATCTATACAGACCTCCATCAGGTTGCAAACTGAATATATTTTTTTCTGCATCTACCTCTGAAAAAATATTGGGCTTCTAGCTGTGTGTGGGACTTGTTGTATTAGTCCATCTATACTGACCTCCATCAGGTTGCAAACTGAATATATTTTTTTCTGCATCTACCTCTGAAAAAATATTGGGCTTCTAGCTGTGTGTGGAACTTGTTCTATTAATCCATCTATACAGACCTCCATCAGGTTGCAAACTGAATATATTTTTTTCTGCATCTACCTCTGAAAAAATATTGGGCTTCTAGCTGTGTGTGGGATTTGTTGTATTAGTCCATCTATACTGACCTCCATAAGGTTGCAAACTGCATATATTTTTTTCTTCATCTACCTCTGAAAAAATATTGGGCTTCTAGCTGTGTTTGGGACTTGTTCTATTAATCCATCTATACAGACCTCCATCAGGTTGCAAACTGAATATATTTTTTTCTGCATCTACCTCTGAAAAAATATTGGGCTTCTAGCTGTGTGTGGGACTTGTTCTATTAATCCATCTATACAGACCTCCATCAGGTTGCAAACTGAATATATTTTTTTCTGCATCTACCTCTGAAAAAATATTGGGCTTCTAGCTGTGTGTGGGACTTGTTGTATTAGTCCATCTATACTGACCTCCATCAGGTTGCAAACTGAATATAATTTTTTTCTGCATCTACCTCTGAAAAAATATTTGGCCTTCTAGCTGTGTGTGGGACTTGTTCTATTAGTCCATCTATACTGACCTCCATAAGGTTGCAAACTGAATATAATTTTTTTCTGCATCTACCTCTGAAAAAATATTTGGCTTCTAGCTGTGTGTGGGACTTGTTCTATTAATCCATCTATACAGACCTCCATCAGGTTGCAAACTGAATATAATTTTTTTCTGCATCTACCTCTGAAAAAATATTTGGCCTTCTAGCTGTGTGTGGGACTTGTTGTATTAGTCCATCTATACTGACCTCCATCAGGTTGCAAACTGAATATATTTTTTTCTGCATCTACCTCTGAAAAAATATTGGGCTTCTAGCTGTGTGTGGGACTTGTTGTATTAGTCCATCTATACCGACCTCCATCAGGTTGCAAATTGAATATAATTTTTTTCTGCATCTAACCCAGCCAATAGTTTTGGCCTAATACCACAGTTTGGCCACTCAGCTCTGCTCGGTTCCCATCCATTGTTTTTTTGTGCAAACAACTCCAGAGTTGTGAATTAGTTAACCACCAAAATGAGTGGAAAAAGGCCTGCTGCTGGTGGAAAGGGGAATAGGCATGTTGGGAAGGGGAAAAAAGGTTGTGTCCGTGGGGTAGGTGTTAAAGCAACAGTAACATCTGCAGAAGAAAGACCATCTTCCACCCAAACTAAAATGACTACTTCTTTTAGCGGACAATGTGATAAGATCCCTTTCTTACGGCCACGCCAATCGCTACAAATTCCAGATGAGGCACAAAAACAGCAGGTGCTTCAACGGATATCAAGTGGGCTCTCCTCCACATCAACTTCAACATCACAAATACTCCAGTCCTCAAAGGTGTCACCCCAATTGCACTTGCTTCCTCACAGCTCCCAAATCTCCAGCTGCCCGTCTGAGTATGAGGTAGAACAGATGGTTGAGTCTGCAGAGCTGTTTACTCATACTATAGCCTGGGAATCAGAGGTCGACTCCAGCGCTTCTGTGAATCCAGACGAGGAAATGATCTGCACTGATGCCCAGAATCTTTATGAGTCGGATCCAGGACCAGACGCAGAAGGTTCTGACCATAATGTAGACCCTCATTCCCAAACTGTAACTCCTGTTGGTGGAGACAATGAGGAAGACGATGATAAGACTCAAATACCTGATTGGAGCGACAACTTTAGTTTTTTGTCAGGGCAGGAACAGGTTGGCTCTGAGGACGACGGGTGTGATAACGCACAGGGTGATGATGATGAGGTTGGAGATCCCACTTACTGTCAACCCACAGTCAGCCAAGAGATGAGGTCAGCAGAGGAGGTGGAGGAAGATGCTAGTGACGACGAGGTCAGGTTGCGCCTTCCTGGACAGAGACGTAGTACTGGAAGCACGTCAACAACTGCATCCTCAAACACAACTCTGCCTCTCACCACAAGTCGTGGTGGCTCTTCAGGTCGCATGGGTGCTAAGCCTTGCATAGCCTGGGCATTTTTTCAGATCGATAAAGATGACCCAACTCGTGTTATCTGTAACATTTGTCAGCAAAAGCTAAGTAGAGGCCAAAAAATACATAGTTTGAGTACTTCATGCATGAACCGGCACATGGACATGAAGCATAAGTTGCAGTGGGAAGCTCAGTGTGCTACAATGCGGCCTAGCCGGCCGGGCCAACCACCGTCTGCCATATCTTGTGCATCCGCGGCCTCTTCATCCTCTGTGACTGGGGGGACAGCAGTCACACCTGTTTTGGGGCGCAGACCTGCCACCTCTTTACCCGCAACAGCCAGCGTGATTGGCAGGTCATCATTTTCTTTGGAGGTGGTAACACCAGCTGGTGTTGAGTGCTGTCCGACATCGATAGCACCACCTTTGGATCAAGGCAACCTAACATGTCCGCCTGCATCTTCCTCACAGACTGGCAGTTTGCCGGGGACACCCTTATCAACCCCGTCTAAGCACAATAGCCAGCCCTCGGTCCCTCAGATGTGGACAAGTAAAAGACCATTTCCTCCTAGCCATGAGAAAGCTAAGAGGTTGAATTTCACCATCTGCAAGCTCTTGGCTACAGAAATGCTGCCTTTCCGCCTGGTGGACACAGAGGATTTTCGAGACCTTATGTCCGTCGCAGTGCCCCAGTACCAGATGCCCAGTCGGCACTACTTCTCAAAGAAAGGTGTGCCTGCGCTCCACCAGCATGTCGCACACAACATCACCGCTTTTTTGAGAAACTCTGTGTGTGACAGGGTGCATTTCACCACAGACACTTGGATGAGTAGGCATGGACAGGGGCGTTACATGTCGCTGACTGGGCACTGGGTAACTATGGTGACAGCAGGACAAGGGGCTGCTGTCCAAGTCTTGCCGTCCCCACGAGTTGTGCGTCAATCCTCTTTATGTCAAAGTTCCTCCACTGCTTCTGCCTCCTCAACCTCCTCTCGGTCCTCCACCTGCACCCAAAGCCTGTCTGGTCATGCCACAAGCTTTCTAACTGCGCAGAAGGGATCCTGCACACCTCCTTACTATGCTGGCAGTAGGGCTCAACGTCATCAGGCAAACCGCATTGCATTACATTGAAATGTCTGGGAAATGTGAGTCACACAGCTGAGGAGTTGTGGTCAGCTCTGGAGAACCAATTTCATGAATGGTTGTCTCCACTGGACCTGAAACCAGGGAAGGCCGTGTGCGACAATGCTGCAAACCTGGGTGCGGCCCTTCGCCGGTGCAATGTCACACACGTGCCTTGTATGGCTCACGTGTTGAACCTGGTTGTCCAGCAATTTTTAGCCCACTATCCCAGACTAGATGGCCTTCTGCAGAGGGCACGGTCGCTGTGTGCTCACTTCCGCCGTTCGCATCCCTCAGCTCAGCGACTTACATCTCTACAGAAGTCGTTGGGCCTGCCACTTCACCGGCTAAAATGCGATGTGCCTACCCGGTGGAATTCAACTCTGCACATGTTGCAGCGACTGTGGCATCACCGACAAGCCCTGGTGCAATACGTTCTGACGTATAGCCTGGGCCAACGAGATTCAGACGTGGGGCAAATCACGCTGGAGGAGTGGTCTCAGATCAGGGACCTATGCACCCTTCTGCACAGTTTTGAAATGGCGACGAAGATGTTTAGTGCTGACGATGCCATTATCAGCATGACTATTCCGGTGATTTACATGCTGGAGCACATGTTAAACAGAATTCGGAGTCAGGTGGTGGCACAAGAGGAGGTGGAGGAAGTAGAGGAGGAGGAGTTGTATGCGGAAGGGCTAACATCTGCAAGGTCCAGACGGTCGGCAGCACCAAGGCGGCAGGCATGTGAGGGTGGGGGAGATGGTTTTACCAGGGCGCATGGTAGCAGCCAAACTAGTGAGGAAGGTGCAGGAGCCCAGGAAGAAGTGGAGGACGAACTGATGGAAGACTCATCAGATGAGGGAGACCTTGATCACATTTCTGTTGTGCGAGGTTGGGGGGAGAGGACAGAGGAAGGAAGCATGATTGTTACCTCGCCACCAACACAACAGGGACTTGGTGCTCCTGGATGCGCAACACACAGTGACTTCTTGCTGCACTACCTGCAACATGACCCTCGAATTGTGAGAATTAGAAATAATCCTGACTACTGGGTTGCCACACTGTTAGATCCCCGGTACAAAAGTAAATTTGCAGAAATTATTCCTGCCATAGAAAGGGATGCACGCATGCAGGAGTATCAGCAGAGACTGTTGCAGAATCTTACATGTGCTTTTCCACAAAATACCAGTGGTGCACGTAGTGAATCTCACAGTTCCAACTTGCCAACCGTGGGACCGTCAAGTGTTCAGCACTCAAACCGTAACAGAACCACAGTATCTGCTGGTAACATCAATTTTGCGGAATCATTTCACCACTTTTTTAGCCCATCCTTTGCAAGGCCACAGGAGACAAGAAGTCTGACACATAGTCAACGCCTAGAGACGATGGTACAGGAGTATCTCCAAGTAAACATTGAAGCCACGACTGTGTCACTGGACCCTTGCTCTTTTTGGGCTTCCAATCTAGATAAATGGCCGGAGCTAGCCACATACGCCTTGGAGATCTTGTCATGCCCCGCAGCCAGCGTTCTGTCTGAACGTGTGTTCAGCGCTGCTGGTGGTGTGCTGACAGATAAGCGCACGCGGCTCTCCACTGATAATGTAGACAGACTCACGTTCATAAAGATGAACAAATCATGGATCCGAAACGACTTTTCTACCCCTGTGTCATCCTGGGGAGAGTAAAAGCTTGATGATTGGTTAAAATCACCCTACCAACCGTTTTAAGCTTTTAAATTACTAATCATGTTTATCTGTATCTTGGCTGGAAAATAATTTGGGCTTTGTAGCAGTGTGCAGCACTGATTCTATTAGGCCATCTATAATAAGCTCCACCAGATTTAAAATTACTAATCATGTTTATCTGTATCTTGACTGGAAAATAATTTGGGCTTTGTAGCAGTGTGCAGCACTGATCCTATTAGGCCATCTATACTAAAGCTTCACCAGATTTAAAATTAATAATAATTTTTAGCTGCATCTAGCCCGGAAAATAATTTTGGGGCTCCGAGATGCGCAAGACACATAAGTGCCTTCTTGCTGCACTACCTGCAGCATGACCCTCATATTGTCAGAATTCGAAGTAATCATGACTACTGGGTTGCCACACTCTTAGATCCCCCAAACTTTTCGATCAACCTTTTCATTTTAATAAAGACCAAAAAAATGGTCATTTTTGAAATTATAAGCATTAGCAGGTTGTTAGAAACTGAAATCAAGCAGTTTTCAACTCAAAACTTTATTCTAGGTGATGTTACATTTTCACATAGGACCCCTTGTTCGAAAGGAGCTTCTGAACTCTCTCGTCCATTGAATTTGTCAGGTTTTGGATGGTTTCTGCTTCAATTGTTTTGCATGAGGACAGAATACCCTCCCAGAGCTGTTGCTTAGATGTGAACTGCCTCCCGCCATCATAGACACTCCTTTTAATGATGCTCCAAAGGTTCTGAATGGGGTAGAGGTCAGGGGAGCATGGGGGTCACACCATAAGTTTGTCCCCTTTTATGCCCATATCAGCCAGAGATGCAGATGTTTTATGTGCAGCATGAGATGGTGCATTATCATGCAGAAAAATGATCTTGCTGTGAAATACACGGTTCTTCTTCTTGAACCATGGCAGGAAGTGCTGTTTGAGAAAATCCACATACATTATGGAGTTCATCTTTAGCGCCTTCAGGGATCCTAAAGGGGCCGACAATCTCTCTCCCCATGATTCCAGCCCAAAACATTACTCCACCTCCTCCTTGTTGGCGCTGTAGCCGTGTTTGCGTGGGGTGTCCATCAACCAGCCATCCTCCACTCCATCCATCTGGACCATCGAGCGCTGCACGGCACTCATCCGTGAACAAAACAGTTTTGAAATCAGTCTTCATGTAATGTTTGGCCCACTGGAGCCGTTTCTGCTTGTGTGAAGTGGATAGAGGAGGTCGACAGGATGGCGTATGCACAGCTGCAAACCTCTGAAGGACCCTGCATCTTGTTGTTCGGGGGACGTTGGAGGCACAAGCAGCTTCAAAAACTTGTCTGCTGCTATGACAAGGCGTTTTTGCCGCTGCTCTTTCAACCTGACGTAATTGCCTGTAGGAAAGAGTCCTCAATTTGCCCTTATCAGCACGCACACGTGTGTACTGTGAATCAGCTACATACTTCTTGATTGCCGAGACACTTCATCCTGATCATCGCACAATGTTGATTGTAGTCATGCCTTGACCTAAACACTCCACAATTTGTTGCTTCTCAGCAGTCGACACATCCTTTTTCTTTCCCATTTTGGCAGAAAATGTAGGCTGCTTAATAATGTGAGACAGCCTTCTTAAGTAGTCTTGCCTTTCATTGGACACAGCTGCCAAACTAATTAGCACAGGTGTCTGCAATTGCTTACAGTGATATAAAGAGCCCTGACACACATCACCATCAATGAGTTTAACTGACAAACAAACAAATTCTTCCCTTATCACTCCTAAACACTTTTTGCATAATAATTTGGAACGCAGTGTACATGTGCTTTTCCACAAAACACCAGTGGTTCACGTAGTGAATCTTACAGTTCTAACTTGCCAACCGTGGTCTGTATGGAGTTGTTCAATAAAGGGCCCAAAATTAAGATAACATAGATGGGAGAGGTCTCTATGAATAGGAATTCCTAAGTATTTGATACCCTGTGAGGGCCAGGCAAAGGGAAAGTTGGACTGGATGGAATCCTATATGGATTTGGGGAGGGAGACATCGAGGGCCTCAGACTTCGCTGCATTGATTTTAAAATTTGACCATGTAACAAAGTGATCTATTTCAGCCATAACAGCATGGATGGATATATGTGATTGAGTGATATATACTAGGACATCATCAGCAAATAGAGAGCACTTGTACTCGGTGCCTCCCACCTCAATCCACCTAATATTGGGGTTATGGCGAATTGATGAGAGCAGGTGCTCTGTCACTAGGATGTATAAGAGAGGGGACAGAGGACATCCCTGCCTTGTCCCATTGGTGATTGTGAAAGGTGATGAAAATGTTCTGACGCACCCCCTGGGCCTTGGGACACCCGGAGCCGGACCCTTTTTGGTGGATGCTGGTGGTTGTAGTCTTCGTGGCGGCGACCCGGTTCCGTGGCTCAGGGTGGTCAAACCAGTGGCGGAACTATTTATGTGGTTTTGATGTTTAAATGTCCGACTACGCCACCCGTGGATTGCGGTCAGAGTGAACCGCCGCTACAGGGCAGACCGCTGAGGCTGGTGTTGTGGGTGCAGCAGAGCGTAGCATAACTCCCCACGGGAGGAGTATAGCCTCAGGGCAGTGTATGCGGAGGATGGGGGTGATGGTGCAGGGCAGCAGCAGTAACGACACGGAGTCAGTGATGCAGTTCAGGGCCTTTACTCACAGTTCTTATTATCCAGACCACGTCTGCAGGTAACGGCTGCCCACGTCGTACTGTGCTCACCAGGTGAGGGGCTCAGACAACTCCCAGATAACTTTGGAGCGCTTCACAGGACCCCCTTTGTGTGTCCTTTGTCTGGCCTTTCTTACCAATACTTCTGTCCGGCTGCCTCGGGCCTCCTCTTGGTAAACTTGGCGCCAGTTTCCCTGACCCTATGTGGTGCCTTCCTAGCGGGTGTAGCGAGGGGCTGCGCCACATAAAATGTCAGAGCCTCCGGTTTCTAGCTGAGGGTCGTTTCCTGCCTCCACTAGTTCGGGGACCGGTCTCCCCCTTTGGCCTGACCCCTCCACGCAGGTGGATTCGGGCGTGCGGTGGCGACTCGCCCGTCCGCACCCCTGGGATCCCTTCATTCCTCGTTCCTGGAGCCTTCTCCGCTCCTCTTCCTTCCTTCTCCCTCTTGCAGGCCTGGGCCTCTGTTACTAGGCCCGCCTCCGGAGCAGAGCTCATGCAGAGCCCCTGCTCCCTGCCACTTCTGCTCAGACTTCTCTGCACTGAACTAAGATGGTGCCCACCTTTTATACTCCCTTCTCAATGCACCCAGGAACTGCTTCCTCCCTGCTCCTGCACTACAGGGTTCCCCTTCCTCAGTGTTCCCTCCCCCCACTCCAGCCAGGGACAGGGACTGTCGTGCCCATCTCAGGGGCATATTGGTCGCCCTGCCCCACGGCAATGTGGTGTAATGCATGCAGGTGTCGGGTCCTGATCCACACTCCATCCTTACCTGAGAGTGAGATATCACACCTCTGGGTGAGGTGCAATACGTCTGTAGCAACCGAGCCCTCAGGGTGCTACAGTTCCATTTATCTTCAGCCTAGGTGACGTATTGTGATACAGGGCCGTGATTTTGGCTATAAAAGGGTCCCCTAGACCCCTACCCCAAGCTTTTTAAGAGAATCATATATGGCGTGCCAGGAGACTCTATGGAATGCTTTCTCAGCATCCAACGAGAGTATCTACTTACAAATTTTTAACTGCATCTAGCCCAGGAAATACTTTGTGCCTAGTAGCAGTGTCTGCTAGTCAGCGGATTATCCCGGCTGTTAAGCAAGCTACACCACCTGTAGTTTGGACACTTAATTTTTTCAAAGGAAATGCTTCGGGACCACGGGATACTCAGTGAAGAGCATCAGGAGGCACCCCAAGGCATAGGGGCTGGGACTGGCAGTAGGATGCCTTGCGGTGGACAGCCGAGCTCGATCCTTATAAAAGCTTTTTAACTGCAGCAGCTTTAGTGGACGCTACTGGAGCTGGAATTACACGGCTGCTGGCATGAGACTTGCCCTCCAATAGATCCTTGTAAATGGATTTAAAGTGTATTCATTCAAATTAGAGAGACAATTTAAATTAAAAAACTTAGAGCTGCCTCCACCACAGGGGGGCTCGCTCGACCCACCAGCGGACAGGCACCAGTATTGGGAGAGGGGGGCTGGCCGTCAGGGTTCACCGCGGCTCTGGCACAAACCCGGCGACACGGAGGTGGCACGGGCAGGAGCGGACTGAACGTGTCGGCTTCTCACTTTTTGGATTTTAGAAGGGCATGACATGCCTATATCTGTGTCTCCCCCTCCTTTTACTCCTCCACCTCTTTTCTTTTCTCATGACTATATGTGACGCGCCCCCTGGGCCAGTGTTGTTGGGGATACCCGGAGCCGGATCAGATGGGGGTTGTAGTCTCCGAGTGGCTGTGACCCGGTCCGTGCCCAGGGTGTCAAGCTCAGTGTGTGGCAGTCCTTATGATGTTACTAGATGTTCTTTTGTGTCGACTACGCCACCCGTTGAATTGCGGTCACTACGGCCGCCGCTGCAGCAGGGTCCGCTGAGGCTGATGGTGTTTGTGCAGCCCAGGTAGTATAACCCCCAACGGGAGGGGTATAGCCTCAGGGGGTCAGGTGCAGAGGATGGTGGTTGTGGAGGTGCAGTGAGGATGGTAATGAGAGTCAGAGTCGGGCTGTGCAGTTCAGGGTTTGTTTACTTACTGCTGTTCTTGTACCGGTCACTCCGGCCTTAAGTGACCACCCGAGCCGTGCTGCGTCCACCAGGTCCTGGACTCGGCCAACCCCCAAGTAGTTCTGGAGCGTGGTTCTGAGCTCCCTTTCTGTCCTGTCCTCGTCTCTGGCCTTCCCCACCAGGGATCCACCTAAGTCCGGCTCCCTCGGGCCTCTTGTTGGTGAACCCTTGTCTCTGGGTTCCCTGACCCTATGCGTGGTCTGCCTTCCGGGTGGATATAGTGGGTGGCCGTGGCAGATCCTGCCCACGACCTCCGGTTCCTGGCTAAGGTGTGCTGTAGCCTCTGCCAGCTTGGGATCCGGTACCCTGTTGCCAACTCTTCACCCTCTGGTCTAATTTGGGCTCTTGGAGTTCCTTCTTTCTCCCCCTCTGGGTCTTTCTTTCTCCTCTCTCACTCTTGGCCTTGGGGCTGCTCTGCTCCTCTGCTTTCCTCCACTGCTCTGCAAAAGACTGACAGACTGACCAGCCTTCTGCAAAAGACTCCTCTGCAAAGACCCTGATCTAAGATGGTGCCCACCTTATATACTCCCTCTATGTGTGAGCTCAGGTGACCAGCACCCAATGAGCTCCTAGCACTACCCAGACTGCTCCCCCTATCTGCCCCTACACTACTGGGATGTTCCACCCCCCTCCCACTCCAGCCAGGAACAGACTCTGTTGTACCTGCACATTTCTCTAGTGGGAGTACCATCGGTCTGTTCCTCGGAAATGGGATGTGTGTAGTGCATGCAGCTAACTGAGCTCAGTTCCACACTCCATCCTTACCCGGGAGTGGAATATCACACCTCTGGGTTGAGGTGCAATACCCCTGTAGCAGCCGAATCCTCAGGGTGCTACATTCCCCCCTGGTAAATCACAGCACGTCCTCGGGCTGTAAGATATAAACAACACCAAAACATACAATTTTTGCATAAACAACATAATAAAACATCATATAAAACTTTTCATAAAAACTTTTCATAAAAACATTCTTGTTTCTGGTTCCTCCGGTCACGGTGCAACTTGTGACCGGGTAAAGTGCGACAGTCTCTTGAAGAAACACGGTTTCCTATAAAACCGGTAGGGGGCGCTTTAGGAAGCGCAACTATATACAAGGGAATTATGGCCGCTCTCAGTCCTCGGCCAGGTAATGGGAATAGGGACACACGGGGTTAACAGTTCAATTGGCTGGTCCCAACGGGGACTATATTTTAACTAGAACAGTTCTTATACCCTGACGGGTAACTATGTACAGTCTCTCTCTACCGTACTTCAACGACGGCGTCCTCCTGCTCTTTCTTGTTGGTTGGTTTCAGTTTCAGACCCGTCCGGGTCCTCTTGCTCCTCCTCACACCGCAGCTCCTCCTCCGTCAGGCGATGCACATGGAGGGCGCAGGGTCCTTTGGCACACTTGTGCCGGGTGAAGGTGACCTCGTCCCCTAAATACAGGTCACGACCTCTGTGTCCCTCCGGTAGGTGGGACTCAACGTCTCTCCTGGTCACGAAGACGTCGCCTGGGGTGCGGTGATCCCTGATGAAACCCCACCCATGCTGCAGATTGAACTTTATCACAGTCCCGATGGTACGGGGACCATGCGCTGCACGGGGGTCTCTCCTGGTCCGGCTCTTCTGCTCCGCGCTCCTTATCTGGGCTTGCTGTTCCCGGACCCGCCTCTCTCTCCGCTCCCTCTCAAAGACCTCGAGCTGCTGGCGGCAGCACTCTGCACGCTCCGCTGCGGCTGCCCGAGTCTCCTGAGTGAACCCCATGAGGTCTTCTCCGGTGGGATCCCACTCAAACTGGGTCTCTTCTAGCGGGGGCGAGATCCTCTTTATGGGCTTTGGAGCCGGGATCAGGGGTTCGCACATGGCCCTTGCTTTTTGCAGCTCCAGCTGGATGTATTCCTGGGGCCATACGAAGGGCTGCCCATCCGGGCACGTATGCTGGGCGAACAGGTCCTCACCCAGGTGCGGTACTTTAGGTGTTATGGGCGCCGTGGTGGTAGCGGCGCCCGGGCTAACCAGGCCTTGCGACCAGGCCTGGGGCACCTTGAAAGTAAAGGGCACCGTAAGAACGGCGGCGCCCTGTGTTACTTGGCCCTGCGACCAGGCCGGGGGCTCCGCGGAGGTAGAGGGCGCTGTTGGTATTGCGGCGCCCGGGGGTACTAGGCCTTGCGACCAGGCCGATGGTACTTCCTGCTTGGCCACGCTCGGGGTCGAGGCGTGTGACGTCACAGGGGTCGCGGCTTCCGTTTGAGGCCTAGTCTGCGGCGGTGACGTTGCAGCGACGGGCACGGCAGGGGGTACTTCGGGCTCTGCGACGGGGAGCTGGGGCAGGCACGCGGCTTCCCGGCTCGGGGTAGTGACGTCCCCTTTACCTGCCTCCATTCGTTCGGCTCCCTTCTCGGCGCCGTCTCCGGCCTTCAGTCCTCCTGCGCCATCCTCAGAGGCGGTCTGTCTCCTCGTCTCGGGTGGCGTGCTCCGCTGACGAGTCTCGGTCTGCTGGGCCATCTCTCGGCTCCACTCCGCCAACGTCTCTCGTTGCACCCGGGCCAACCTCCGTGCGAGGCCCTCCAGCGCGGTCTGTGCACACTCCCGGTCTCGGGGGAGCTGTGTTAGGATCTCCAGCAGGCCTTCTGGAGTGGCGACCTGCAACAGGCTCCTGACCACTGGGTCGGTGCTGCCTGGAGTGGCGGCCCGCATCAGGCTCCTGACCGCTGGGTCGGTGCTGCCTGGCTCTCCCTCCATCTCCGGGTAGGCTCTCTCTGGACTCTCTTCCAGACGTCTTGTCTCCGGGTGCGCTCTCTCCAGACTGCTCCAGGCGACACCCATCTTTGTTCTCTTCTTCTGTCTCCGCCCACATTGAGGGTGGTCCCGGGGCAACTTTGTGATTGTCAGTTCCAGGGGCAGTTCTCTTACGCTGATGGACACTTCCAGCATCACAGTCTCTGTTGGTGGGGGCGGTTTCCGCTTTTGGCGCCATTCTTTGACCTGGCCCACGATGGGAGGTGACCTCTTGCCACCCTCTGGCACGCCCATAATGGCGTCCGCTCTTCCAAGGCGGGAAATCTTCGGAAATGGCGGGAATCGTCTCCCAGTGGCGGGAAACTCCATGGATGGCGGGAAAAAGCTGCAAATGGCGGACAACCGGCGGGAAACGACCTGTGATGGGGCCCGATGGCGGGGACCCTCCGGAACCGGCGGGAGACTTCTTTTTAAGGTAACGGTGAACTTCTCTTCAGGCACGCAGTACCCGGTTGTTGCGGGCACGTTATCCTGCCGACTACGCCAAAGTTGACGCGCCCCCTGGGCCAGTGTTGTTGGGGATACCCGGAGCCGGATCAGATGGGGGTTGTAGTCTCCGAGTGGCTGTGACCCGGTCCGTGCCCAGGGTGTCAAGCTCAGTGTGTGGCAGTCCTTATGATGTTACTAGATGTTCTTTTGTGTCGACTACGCCACCCGTTGAATTGCGGTCACTACGGCCGCCGCTGCAGCAGGGTCCGCTGAGGCTGATGGTGTTTGTGCAGCCCAGGTAGTATAACCCCCAACGGGAGGGGTATAGCCTCAGGGGGTCAGGTGCAGAGGATGGTGGTTGTGGAGGTGCAGTGAGGATGGTAATGAGAGTCAGAGTCGGGCTGTGCAGTTCAGGGTTTGTTTACTTACTGCTGTTCTTGTACCGGTCACTCCGGCCTTAAGTGACCACCCGAGCCGTGCTGCGTCCACCAGGTCCTGGACTCGGCCAACCCCCAAGTAGTTCTGGAGCGTGGTTCTGAGCTCCCTTTCTGTCCTGTCCTCGTCTCTGGCCTTCCCCACCAGGGATCCACCTAAGTCCGGCTCCCTCGGGCCTCTTGTTGGTGAACCCTTGTCTCTGGGTTCCCTGACCCTATGCGTGGTCTGCCTTCCGGGTGGATATAGTGGGTGGCCGTGGCAGATCCTGCCCACGACCTCCGGTTCCTGGCTAAGGTGTGCTGTAGCCTCTGCCAGCTTGGGATCCGGTACCCTGTTGCCAACTCTTCACCCTCTGGTCTAATTTGGGCTCTTGGAGTTCCTTCTTTCTCCCCCTCTGGGTCTTTCTTTCTCCTCTCTCACTCTTGGCCTTGGGGCTGCTCTGCTCCTCTGCTTTCCTCCACTGCTCTGCAAAAGACTGACAGACTGACCAGCCTTCTGCAAAAGACTCCTCTGCAAAGACCCTGATCTAAGATGGTGCCCACCTTATATACTCCCTCTATGTGTGAGCTCAGGTGACCAGCACCCAATGAGCTCCTAGCACTACCCAGACTGCTCCCCCTATCTGCCCCTACACTACTGGGATGTTCCACCCCCCTCCCACTCCAGCCAGGAACAGACTCTGTTGTACCTGCACATTTCTCTAGTGGGAGTACCATCGGTCTGTTCCTCGGAAATGGGATGTGTGTAGTGCATGCAGCTAACTGAGCTCAGTTCCACACTCCATCCTTACCCGGGAGTGGAATATCACACCTCTGGGTTGAGGTGCAATACCCCTGTAGCAGCCGAATCCTCAGGGTGCTACATATGTACTTGTCACTTTTCCATGTGTTAGTTGTGTCTTCTGAGCAGTTTGTCAGCTTTTGGACACCTTTGAAGGTGTTTTCTATGTGTTTCTATGTGTTTTTGTTTGCCTGCCACTGGTTTTAACGGTGTTCGAAGGTGTTCGACGAACAGTTCGACGAACAGTTCGGCGAACACACGGGTGTTCGACGAACCGAACCGAACTCGAACACTACGGGGGTGGCTCAACACTAGTTCTAACTTGGAAAGTGAGGATGAAAGTTCAAGGTGGTGGCTTTGATAGTCTCTCATTTTATGATTGATGTCTCATGCGGTGACTATGAGAGTCTTTAATTTTTTAATGCCTTGAACTTTGACTATGAGAGTCTCTCATATTGTGGTGTCTATGACAGTCTATCATTTTGTTTTGTCATTTGCCGGGACTATGAGAATCTCTTTTTGTGGTGTCTCATGCTGGGACCATGAGAGTCTCTGATTTTTTGGTGTCTCTTCCCTGGACTATGAAAGTCTCTCATTTTGTGGTGTCTCATGCCGGGACTATGACAGTCTCTCATTTTGTGGTGTCTTGTGCTGGGACCATTAGAGTCTCATTTTGTGGTGTCTCATGCTTGGACTATGAGAGTTTGTCATTTTGTGATGTCTCGTGCTGTGTCTAATAAACATTTATCTCTGTAAGTAGGAAACAGGGTGGATACTAAGGTTGTGCTTCTAGACTTGGGTTAGGGCTAGGGTTAGGGTTAGGGATTTGTCATTTTTTCTCCGCCACACTTGATTTTAAATTCAGTTAATGAAGGATTGAACGTTTTTTGTGCAGAAGACGAGTGCAGGAGCTTTGTCCATTGTTTGGGTCTAGTATGCTGAACCCACTGGGAGTTGTTCCTCTGAATCCACTGAAATTTGCATCATTTAATGAGTATTTACAAGTATTTGATCAATAGCCTCATTTTATTTTTGCCAATTCATCACATTTTTTATTTTTTGGATCTTTCAGCTAATATCAATATAAGATGACAATGACACAGGGAAATACAGAAACTGGCTTTTATGTCATACATCATTTATTACAGAGAAAACTGGCCGGCACTTCCCAAACAAGAAACAGGTGTGAACAGGTGCTTACTAGAAGCAGCTACCTCCATATACAACTAGCAAACAAAGCAGCACACTGTAACGCTAAGTATGTGACTTGCCCCCTGGGCCGTGGGGTACCCGGAACCGGGCTTCTGTACGATGCTGGGGGTAGTAGTGACAACCCGATCCCGTGGCTCAGGGTGGTCAGACCAAGTTGTGGCAGTCTATCAATCAGTGCTTTAAAAGTCCGACTACGCCACCCGTGGATTGCGGTCAGGGATAACCGCCGCTGCAGGGCAGGCCACTGGGGCTGGTGTTGGTGTGCAGCACAGAGGTAGGAGTGTAGCCCCAGGGTAGTGTAGGTGGATGTTGGGGGTGATAGTGCAGGCCACAATAGTAAGAGTTCAGAGTCAGCTTCGAACAGTTCAGGGTCTTTATTGAAGATATTATTAATGACCCAACAGTAGTACCGGTTAGGAATGGGCCTGGGTGTCTGAGAGCATTCGGAGAACCCCACTGGTCAGGGTGAGTGTGTAGGCCTACCGTTCTCTCTATGCTCTTTCTGACTATCCCCCTCTTCGTGGTGTAATAGCCCACGTCCCTGAGCTGGCCGTGTACTTCTCGCCTGTATGGCTTGCGACTCGGGCCTTGGGTACCTTTTGCTTTCTCCTCGCTGTACTGGTCCCTCTGTGTGGCGGAGCCTCCAGGCTTCTTAGGCCAAGGGACCTGAAATCCCTCGCGGGTTGGTTCTCTGCTGCTGGGCTTATAACCCTGTCAGCCTCGGACCCCAATGTCCGGTTAGATTGGTTCTCTGCCAGGACCGGCTCTCGTCGCCTCTGTCCCTGGCTTGCAGTTTCTCCTCTGCCTCACGGACTCCTCAGCTGCTGCTGACCTGTCCCTCTTCTCTGAGAACCCTTCTGGTCACTTCAGAAGTGGGTTCTGGTCTCTCTAACCCTGCCCCAGTTCCAGCTTTTATAGGGCAGCCAGCTCCCCCTACTGGCCTGGGACAGGAGGTGCTGCATGCTAATGGTCCCTAACCAGGGAACCTCCCTCCTGCTCTCAGACTCAGATTATTGTTTGTGGCATCCAGGCCTGGGGTAACACATATGCGAACATGAAATATATGAAATATGAATAGCATTACTGCTCTAGAAAATAGAAATAAATGAGAAATCTTAGCGCATAAAATGGGCAATTCATGTGTACCTGGTAGCCATGGTAAGGCGTTTCTCAAAATACCAGGACCCTATCAATGTGAATTGCTCTCTAAGAGACATATGTCTGCTTGTGTGTGGGATAATAAGATCCTGCTGTAATTAAAACCGCCTGTGGCATAGAGGCAGAGTGCTCAGTCCAAGCTTATACAGTACAGACCAAAAGTTTGGACACACCTTCTCATTTAAAGATTTTTCTGTATTTTCATGACTTTGAAAACTGTACATTCACACTGAAGGCATCAAAACTATGAATTACCACATGTGGAATTATATACTTAACAAAAAAGTGTGAAACAACTGAAAATATGTCTTATATTCTAGGTTCTTCAAAGTAGCCACCTTTTGCTTTGATGACTGCTTTGCACACTCTTGGCATTCTCTTGAGGAGCTTCAATAGGTAGTCACCGGAAATGGTCTTCCAACAATCTTGAAGGAGTCCCAGAGATGCTTAGCACTTGTTGGCCCTTTTGCCTTCACTCTGCGGTCCAGCTCACCCCAAACCATCTCGATTGGGTTCAGGTCTGGTGACTGTGGAAGCCAGGTCATCTGGCGTAGCACCCCATCACTCTCCTTCTTGGTCAAATAGCCCTTAAACTGCCTGGAGGTGTGTTTGGGGTCATTGTGTAGATCTAAGCAGATACGTCCCTATATATTGAGACATAGTCAAGGGGCAGCATTTATGCGGGGGCATTTATGCATATAGCCATAATTTATCAAAGTGTCTCGGCAGTTAGATATGGCAGTTGGACAGGGCAGGAGACAGGTAAGACATGCAAGACAATTAAACAAACTTGCTTCCAGGTCATCTTTTTGACAAACAGTATTCACCATTTGTATCTGTGCCATTTATATTCTGGCTGCTACAATCATCCACATTCACCGTTTTCCCACAAATTCGGCACACTTCATTCATATTAACCCCTCTCTCATCTCTTCTCTTATGTACAGCTCTCATGCTCTCTTCACAATGTTATGCCACACATATAGTTACATAGTTACATAGTTTATAAGGCCGAAAAAAGACAAGCGTCCATCCAGTTCAGCCTATTTCTTGTGCACTGCAGCTATTCCGCAGCGTTGATCCAGGGGAAGGCAACAAAAAACCATGCGGTATAGGCCAATTTACATCATTGAGGAAAAATTCACTTCCCGACACCAATCTGGCAGTCAGATTAAATCCCTGGATTAATTAACTAAGCGTAAGATGTAATTTTATTGTTCTCAAGAAAGGCGTCCAGGCCTCTCTTGAACTCTTTAAGTGAGTTGGACATCACCACTTCCTCTCCCAGAGAATTCCAGAGTCTCACGGCTCTGACCGTAAAGAATCCCCTTCTATGCTGGTGCAGGAACCTCCTTTCCTCCAGACGCATAGTGTGCCCCCTCGTCTTTGTCACCATCCTTGGTATAAACAGGTTATGGGAGAGATCTCTGTACTGCCCCTGATGTATTTATTAGTGTTGAGCGAACATGCTCGACACTGCTCGGTACTCGCCCGAGCATCACGCTACTCGGGATGTTCGGCGAGCACCGAGCATTTCCGGGTTACTCGGGCGGGAGCTCGGGTTTCCGCCCTGCATGTTTGGCGCTCTTTACAGAGCCAATGAACATGCAGGGATTGCCAGCCAGTCACTGTAATGCCGCAGCCATGTTGTTTGTGGGCATTACAGTGATTGGCTGGCCGCACAGCGTCACCTCGAGTATTTAAAACCGGGCGCCGCCATCTTGGACACAGTTGCTCCGGATCAGACAGTGTAGGGACAGCGCTGCTGATTTAGGGAGAGATATATCCTGCAAAATAGTTAGTGTAGGGTCTGTAAAGGCTGCCAGATCAAACAAACAGTCCTTCTCAGGACTAATATCCATCCCAGGTATATCAGGCAGGCAGGCAGGCTGTATAGGAGACGCAGTGGTTACACCAGCAAACGCTGCATTACAGTCCTGTGTGCTGCTCCTGTTGCTGAAATTGCTGGACTTAGCTCCAGGTCCCGGGGGCCAGTAAAAATACCTTTTTTTTATCTAAATCCTCTTTTTTTTTTCCTCCTTCACAATGTACAAATACCCATCTTATTAACCTTTTGGTATCCCCCCCCCCCCCCAAAAAAAAAAGTGTGCCTCTGATTTTTCAGACAAAAATATATCTGTTGAAAATAGTCTGGTGTAGGCCAGAGAAATAGAAGTGTGGTTTTGCAGTTCTATGGGCCATTTGTATCTAAAAAAAACAGATTGAGTGTGTCGCTCACTGTTCAGCCACAAATATATATTTAAAAAAGTCTGGTATACACCAGTAAATTATTACTGTGGTTTTGATGTTCCACGGTAAAACATCTCTATTATCCTGTTTTTGGCATTTTTTGCTGTATAAAAATAATAATAGTGTCTCCCTGATTTTTCAGACACAAATATATCTCTTGAAAATAGTCTGGTGTAGGCCAGAGAGACAGAAGTGTGCTTTTGCTGTTCCACGGTAAAAAATCTCTATTATCCTGCTTTTTGCATTTTTTGCTGTAAAAAAAATAAATAATAGTGTCTCCCTGATTTTTCAGACACAAATATATCTGTTGAAAATAGTCTGGTGTAGGCCCGAGAAATACAAGTGTGGTTTTGCAGTTCCACGGTACAAACCTCTGTATTATCCACTTTTGGGCCATTTGTATAAAAAAAAAACAGTTTGAGTGTGTCGCTCACTGTTCAGCCGCAAATATATATATATTTTAAAAAGCCTGGTATACACCAGTAAATTATAACTGTGGTTTTGCTGTTCCACAGTAAAAAATCTCTATTATCCTGCTTTTGGCATTTTTTGCCGTAAAAAATAAATAGTGTCTCCTGATTGTTCAGACACAAATATATCTGTTGAAAATAGTCTGGTGTAGGCCCGAGAAATACAAGTGTGGTTTTGCAGTTTCACGGTTCAAACCTCTGTATTATCCACTTTTGGGCCATTTGTATCTAAAAAAAACAGTTTGAGTGTGTCGCTCACTGTTCAGCCGCAAATATATATATATTCAAAAAAGTCTGGTATACACCAGTAAATTATAACTGTGGTTTCGCTGTTCCACAGTAAAACATCTCTATTATCCTGCTTTTGGCATTTTTTGCCGTAAAAAATAAATAGTGTCTCCTGATTGTTCAGACACAAATATATCTGTTGAAAATAGTCTGGTGTAGGCCCGAGAAATACAAGTGTGGTTTTGCAGTTCCACGGTTCAAACCTCTGTATTATCCACTTTTGGGCCATTTGTATCTAAAAAAAACAGTTTGAGTGTGTCGCTCACTGTTCAGCCGCAAATATATATATATTCAAAAAAGTCTGGTATACACCAGTAAATTATAACTGTGGTTTTGCTGTTCCACGGTAAAACATCTCTATTATCCTGCTTTTGGCATTTTTTGCCGTAAAAAATAAATAGTGTCTCCTGATTGTTCAGACACAAATATATCTGTTGAAAATAGTCTGGTGTAGGCCAGAGAGACAGAAGTGTGCTTTTGCTGTTCCACGGTAAAAAATCTCTATTATCCTGCTTTTTGCATTTTTTGCTGTAAAAAAAAAAAATAATAGTGTCTCCCTGATTTTTCAGACACAAATATATCTGTTGAAAATAGTCTGGTGTAGGCCCGAGAAATACAAGTGTGGTTTTGCAGTTCCAAGGTTCAAACCTCTGTATTATCCACTTTTGGGCCATTTGTATCTAAAAAAAACAGTTTGAGTGTGTCGCTCACTGTTCAGCCGCAAATATATATATATTAAAAAAAGTCTGGTATACACCAGTAAATTCTAACTGTGGTTTTGCTGTTCCACGGTAAAACATCTCTATTATCCTGCTTTTGGCATTTTTTGCCTTAAAAAATAAATAGTGTCTCCTGATTGTTCAGACACAAATATATCTGTTGAAAATAGTCTGGTGTAGGCCCGAGAAATACAAGTGTGGCTTTGCAGTTTCACGGTTCAAACCTCTGTATTATCCACTTTTGGGCCATTTGTATCTAAAAAAAACAGTTTGAGTGTGTCACTCACTGTTCAGCCGCAAATATATATATATTTTAAAAAGCCTGGTATACACCAGTAAATTATAACTGTGGTTTGGCTGTTCCACGGTAAAACATCTCTATTATCCTGCTTTTGGCATTTTTTGCCGTAAAAAATAAATAGTGTCTCCTGATTGTTCAGACACAAATATATCTGTTGAAAATAGTCTGGTGTAGGCCAGAGAGACAGAAGTGTGCTTTTGCTGTTCCACGGTAAAAAATCTCTATTATCCTGCTTTTTGCATTTTTTGCTGTAAAAAAAAAAAATAATAGTGTCTCCCTGATTTTTCAGACACAAATATATCTGTTGAAAATAGTCTGGTGTAGGCCCGAGAAATACAAGTGTGGTTTTGCAGTTCCACGGTTCAAACCTCTGTATTATCCACTTTTGGGCCATTTGTATCTAAAAAAAACAGTTTGAGTGTGTCGCTCACTGTTCAGCCGCAAATATATATATATTCAAAATAGTCTGGTATACACCAGTAAATTATAACTGTGGTTTTGCTGTTCCACGGTAAAACATCTCTATTATCCTGCTTTTGGCATTTTTTGCCGTAAAAAATAAATAGTGTCTCCTGATTGTTCAGACACAAATATATCTGTTGAAAATAGTCTGGTGTAGGCCCGAGAAATACAAGTGTGGCTTTGCAGTTTCACGGTTCAAACCTCTGTATTATCCACTTTTGGGCCATTTGTATCTAAAAAAAACAGTTTGAGTGTGTCACTCACTGTTCAGCCGCAAATATATATATATTTTAAAAAGCCTGGTATACACCAGTAAATTATAACTGTGGTTTTGCTGTTCCACGGTAAAACATCTCTATTATCCTGCTTTTGGCATTTTTTGCCGTAAAAAATAAATAGTGTCTCCTGATTGTTCAGACACAAATATATCTGTTGAAAATAGTCTGGTGTAGGCCAGAGAGACAGAAGTGTGCTTTTGCTGTTCCACGGTAAAAAATCTCTATTATCCTGCTTTTGGCATTTTTTGCTGTAAAAAAAAAAAATAATAGTGTCTCCCTGATTTTTCAGACACAAATATATCTGTTGAAAATAGTCTGGTGTAGGCCCGAGAAATACAAGTGTGGTTTTGCAGTTCCACGGTTCAAACCTCTGTATTATCCACTTTTGGGCCATTTGTATCTAAAAAAAACAGTTTGAGTGTGTCGCTCACTGTTCAGCCGCAAATATATATATATTCAAAATAGTCTGGTATACACCAGTAAATTATAACTGTGGTTTTGCTGTTCCACGGTAAAACATCTCTATTATCCTGCTTTTGGCATTTTTTGCCGTAAAAAATAAATAGTGTCTCCTGATTGTTCAGACACAAATATATCTCTTGAAAATAGTCTGGTGTAGGCCCGAGAAATACAAGTGTGGTTTTGCAGTTCCACGGTTCAAATCTCTGTATTATCCACTTTTGGGCCATTTGTATCTAAAAAAAACAGTTTGAGTGTGTCGCTCACTGTTCAGCCGCAAATATATATATATTCAAAATAGTCTGGTATACACCAGTAAATTATAACTGTGGTTTTTGCTGTTCCACGGTAAAACATCTCTATTATCCTGCTTTTGGCATTTTTTGCCGTAAAAAATAAATAGTGTCTCCTGATTGTTCAGACACAAATATATCTGTTGAAAATAGTCTGGTGTAGGCCCGAGAAATACAAGTGTGGTTTTGCAGTTCCACGGTTCAAACCTCTGTATTATCCACTTTTGGGCCATTTGTATCTAAAAAAAACAGTTTGAGTGTGTCGCTCACTGTTCAGCCGCAAATATATATATATTCAAAAAAGTCTGGTATACACCAGTAAATTATAACTGTGGTTTTGCTGTTCCACGGTAAAACATCTCTATTATCCTGCTTTTGGCATTTTTTGCCGTAAAAAATAAATAGTGTCTCCTGATTGTTCAGACACAAATATATCTGTTGAAAATAGTGGTGGAAGAGGAGATCCCATGTTGCGATGCCCAAATATTTGAACAGCCACGGCCACAGGAAGTCGACGCTGGCAATCTGTCACAAGAGGTGGACGATGACGAGACACAATTGCCAGGAAGTGAGGAGGAGGATCGTGGTGCGCAAGTGGAAGAGGAGGAGGTGGTGGATGATCTAGTAACTGACCCAACGTGGAAGGAGGACATGCAGAGTGAGGCCAGCAGCACACAGGGGGAGGGAGGCAGAGTACCCCAACAGGCAGGAAGAAGCAGTGTGGTGGCCGCAGACAGAAGGCAGGCAACCATTCCCCGTAACACCAACACGAGGGACGTTGCCAGTACAAGCGGTAGGTCTTCCAGAGTCTGGAATTTTTTTAAAGACTCTGCTGATAACCCCAAAAAGGCCATATGTTCCACCTGCCATGCCAGTGACGCGCCCCCTGGGCCAGTGTTGTTTGGGGGATACCCGGAGCCGGATCAGATGGGGGTTGTAGTCTCCGAGTGGCGGTGACCCGGTCCGTGCCCAGGGTGTCAAGCTCAGTGTGTGGCAGTCCTTATAGATGTTACTAGATGTTCTTTTATGTCGACTACGCCACCCGTTGAATTGCGGTCAATACGGCCGCCGCTGCAGCAGGGTCCGCTGAGGCTGGTGATGTGTGTGCAGCTCAGGTAGTATAACCCCCAACGGGAGGGGTATAGCCTCAGGGGGTCAGGTGTAGAGGATGGTGGTTGTGGAGGTGCAGTGAGGATGGTAATGAGACTCAGAGTCGGGCTGTGAGGTTCAGGGTTTTTACTTACTGCTGTTGTTCTGGTCACTCCGGCCTTGAGTGACCGCCCGAGCCGTGCTGCGTCCACCAGGTCCTGGACTCGGCCAACCCCCAGGTGATTCTGGAGCGTGGTCCTGAGCTCCCTTTCTGACTTTTCCTTCTCTCTGGCCTTCCCCACCAGGGATCCACCTAAGTCCGGCTCCCTCGGGCCTCTTGTTGGTAAACCCTTGTCTCTGGGTTCCCTGACCCTATTCTTGGTTTGCCTTCCGGGTGGATTTAGTGGGTGGTCGTGGCAGATCCTGCCCACGACCTCCGGTCTCTGGCTAAGGATTAGGGCCCTACACCAGCTTGGGATCCGGTACCCTTGTGCCAACTCTTCACCCTCTGATCTAATCTTGGGTTCTTGGAGTTCTCTCTTCTCCCCCTCTGGGTCCTTCTTTCTCCTCTCTCTCTCTCTTCTCAGGACTGCCGACCCTCTACACAAGGCTGACTGAACACTGTCTGCCTGTCTGACTGACCCTGATCTAAGATGGTTCCCACCTTATATACTCCCTCTATGTGTGAGCTCAGGTGACCAGCACCCAATGAGCTCCTAGCACTACCCAGACTGCTCCCCCTATCTGCCCCTACACTACTGGGATGTTCCACCCCCCTCCCACTCCAGCCAGGGACAGACGCTGTCGTACCTGCACATTTCTCTAGTGGGAGTACCATTGGTCTGTCCCCCGGAAATGGGATGTATGTAGTGCATGCAGCCTACTGAGCTCAGTTCCACACTCCATCCTTACCCGGGAGTGGAATACCACACCTCTGGCTTGAGGTGTAATACCCCTGTAGCAGCCGAATCCTCAGGGTGCTACATTAGCATCAGCAGGGGTGACAAAACTACCAGCCTGACCACCACCAGCATGATCAGGCACATGGCAGCAAAGCACCCAACTTTGTGGGGCGAAACCCAGGGTCCACGACCAGTGTCAGCGGGTGTCACCACTGCTTCTTCCACTGTTGTGCGTGCAATAGAAATCCCTGTTGTGTGTGCAAGGCAATCCCCTGTCCATACTGCATGTAAAGATGCCCCCTCCTCTCAGTCTTCACTTGTTATGGCAGTTTCTCAAGAAACAGCATCAACGTCCACGTCCCACCGCAGCGTTCAATTGTCCATATCCCAGACCTTTGAACGAAAGCGGAAATTCGCAGCTAACGCCCCACAGGCCACAGTCCTAAATTCGCACATTTCATGACTGCTTGCATTGGAAATGCTGCCTTTTAGGCTGGTGGAGACGGAATCCTTCCGCAATCTTATGGCGGTGGCCGTCCCTCGGTACTCGGTCCCCAGCCGACACTATTTTGCCCGGTGTGCCATCCCCGCACTACACAAGCACGTGTCCCAAAGCATCTGCCGTGCCCTCAATAACGCAGTTACTGGGAGAGTCCACCTGACAAAGGACACGTGGACAAGTGCTTGTGGCCAGGGACGGTACATCTCTCTGACGGCACACTGGGTAAACATAGTGGAAGCCGGGACCCAGTCGGACCTTGGGACGGAACACATCCTCCCCACACCGAGGATTGCGGGCCCTATGTCAGTCAGAGTTGCCCCCACAGTGTACAGCTCCTGCGCATCCTCCTCCTCCTCCTCCTCCTCATGTTCAGCCTCCATCTCAGATATCACCACATCAGTTACAAGCTGGAAGCATTGCAGTACTGCCTCCGCCAAGCGGCAACAGGCTGTGCTGAAACTCATAAGCTTAGGTGATAAACCTCACACTGCTTGTGAGTTATGGAGAGCTGTGAAAGAGCAGGCAGATCTGTGGCTGAGACTGCTGAACCTACATCCCGGCATGGTCGTGTGTGACAATGGCCGTAACCTGGTGGCGGCTCTGAGGCGAGGTGAGATCACACACGTACCATGCCTGGCTCATGTGCTTAACCTCGTGGTTCAGCGGTTTCTTAAATCGTACCCCGAGTTGCCAGATCTGCTCGTGAAAGTACGCCGCCTGTCAGCTCATTTTCGCAAGTCGGCTACAGCTTCCGCCGCCCTTGCTGTGTTGCAGCAGCGTTTGCAGCTTCCGGCACACCGACTGGTGTGTGATGTCCCCACACGTTGGAACTCTACCCTCCACATGTTGCAAAGGATTTGTGAGCAGAAGAGAGCAGTTGTGGAGTACCAGCTGCAACAAAGCCGTCGATATTCAGGTCAGACTCCACACATAAGACCTCAGGAGTGGACCTGGATGTCTGACATATGTACCATCCTGAGAAACTTTGAGGAGGCCACCAAGATTGTGAGTGGCGATGACGCCATCGTTAGTGTCAGCATCCCACTTGTCTGTCTTTTGCAACGCTCTCTGCAGAGAATTAAAGAGGAGGCATTGCAGCCAGAGTATGATGAGATGGATCAAGAAGCTGTAGAGGGCGATTACACACAGCCCAGCCTCATCTCATCCCAACGTGCATTGGGGGACAATGAGGGAGAGGAGGAGGAGGAGGAGGAAGAACAGGAGCTGCTATCATGCGTTGTAGACGGTAGTACCTGTACAAGTGTCATACCGTCGGTTCAGCGTGGGTGGCCTGAGGACAGGGGGGAGGAGGAAGAGGAGGAGGAGGAGGAGAGCATGGTCAGTCGTCATCTTGGTGAGGACACGGAAATCTTGCCCGTTACCAGTCTGGCACGCATGGCTGACTTTATGTTACGCTGCCTTAACCGTGACCCTCGCGTTGTCAAAATGTTGGGTGACAGTCATTACTGGTTGGTGACACTTGTAGACCCCCGCTACAAGGAGAACTTTCACTCTCTTATTCCTGAGGTGCAGAGGTCTACAAAAATGGGGCAATACCAGAAGGCCCTTGCTGCAGAACTCTTAAAAAAATTCCCATCTGAACACGCTAGCGGCAGAGGTCACAGTTCGTTGCCCAACCAAGGCGTACAGGCGAGAGAGATGCAACTCCAATCCAGCAGAGGCAGGGGAACACTGTCAACGTTCTGGGACAGTTTTCTGACACCCGCCCAGCTTACAGGCCCTGAGGCGCGGGGTACTCTCACAAGGAGTGGAAAGTTTCAAAAGATGGTGAGGGAGTACCTTGCCGATCGTACCAGCGTCCTCCGTGATTCCTCTGTGCCTTTTAATTATTGGGTATCCAAGCTGGACACTTGGAATGAACTCGCTCTGTACGCCTTGGAGGTCCTGGCCTGCCCTGCCGCTAGCGTGTTATCGGAGCGTGTTTTTAGTGCCGCTGGGGGAATTATAACTGATAAGCGCACTCGCCTGTCAACTGACAATGCTGACAAGCTGACCCTTATCAAAATGAACAAGGGCTGGATTGGGCCAGACTTCTCATCACCACCAAATGACAGCAGAGTAACATAAAGTCAAATCCACTGTGTTATTTCGGGAGGTGTATTCCCATGCACCGCTTCACACCCACACATGGGTATACGCTTCCTCATTTCGGCTGTTTAATCTTCTTCTCCTTATCCTCAGCCTCCACCACCACTATACCACCAGGGTGCCAGCATTGCAAGTTCCTCCGTCCTAATTTTTTGGCAGCTTTTGCTGGGAAAGCATAAGCAAATACTATGGGAGACCCACTCCCCAATAATAGGACTTATGTTTGTAATATGCTGTACTGCATGGCTGTTGTAAGGGGCATTGCAAGTTGCTCCGTCCTAATTTTTGGCAGCTTTTGCTGGGAAAGCATAAGCAAATACTATGGGAGACCCACTCCCCAATAATGGGACTTATGTTCGTAATATGCTGTACTGCATGGCTCTTGTAAGGGGCATTGCAAGTTGCTCCGTCCTAATTTTTGGCAGCTTTTGCTTGCAAGGCATAAGCAAATACTATGGGAGACCCACTCCCCAATAATGGGACTTATGTTTGTAATATGCTGTACTGCATGGCTCTTGTAAGGGGCATTGCAAGTTTCTCCGTCCTAATTTTTGGCAGCTTTTGCTTGCAACGCATAAGCAAATACTATGGGACATCCACTCCCCAATAATGGGACTTATGTTTGTAATATGCTGTACTGCCTGTGACGCGCCCCCTGGGCGGTGTGTACACGTGTGTGGGATACCCGGTGCCGGGTCTCTGGGGTCTGTAGTCTCCGTGGCGGTGACCCGGTCCCGTGGCTCAGGCTGGTCAAACCAGTGGCAGTCTTTCTTAGGTTTTGAGGTTAATTGTCCGACTGCGCCATCCGTGGATTGCGGTCAGGGAGTACCACCGCTGCGAGGCAGACCGCTGAGGCTGGTGTTGTGTGCGCAGCATAGAATGGGATAACTCCCCTCGGGAGGAGTATAGCCTCAGGGCAGTGAGTGTGGATGATGGGGGTGATGGTGCACGAGCGCAGCAGGAATGACTCAGAGTCTTTGCAGTGCAGTTCAGGGTCTTTACTGATGATTATAAGGTAGACCCTCCCGGGAGTACTGGCTAGCATAAGAGGCCTGGTCAGTCTGTGAGCAAGCAGGAGTTCCCCTGGCCAGGTGGAGTTGTAGGCCTCCCCGTCTGTCTGCACTCTTCCTGGCTACCTTGCTGTAAGCGGGTAGAAGTAGCCCACGTCCCTGAGTGTACCGTGTAGTGCTCACCCGTATGGCTGGTGACTTGGGGCCATCTGTTAGCCTCCGCTCCATGACGGCGGTGCTGGTCCCTTGCTTGTGACTGAGCCTCCGGGCTTCTATGGCCAGAGGACCTGAAATCCCCTGCCGGCTGGTTTCTGCTGCTGGATATATAAGTCCTCACAGCTTCGGACTCCTGTGTCCGGTTCCTATTGTCTTCTGCCAGGGTGAGCTCTGCTCAGCTTCTAGCCCCTGGTCTTTAGCTCCTAGCTCCTACAGAGCTCCTTGCTGTTACTTTCCCTTGCTCTCACTCTGACTCTGACTGTTCTCTGACTCACTCAACCCCGCCCCAGATCCAGTTTATAAGGGCAGAATTCTCCCCTCCCAGGACTGGGGCAGGAGGATGTTGCATGTTTAAGGGATCCTGACCAGGAAACCTCCCACTTGCTCTCCGACGTAATATCTCTATTACTGTGGTGACCAGACCCCTGGGGTGCCACACATGGCTCTTGTAAGGGGCATTGCAGTTCCTCATAATTTTTGGAAAGCCTTCCATTCACTGCTTAGGCCAACAGTGCACGGGAGACCCAGTTGCTATAAATCGAAAAAAAGGTTTAGTTAACGCCCTCTGACCTCCATGTCATTTCCAAGGGGCATTGGAGTGGCTCGAAATTTTTGGTAGGCATTGCACTCACTGTATGCCCTATAACTGTGTAGCCAAACCGCTCCTTTTGTTACAGAAACATATCCTACAAGACATATCTGGTTGACTGGCCTGATATTGATGTGAATGGTCCCTGTTCCTCCTGCTCTTTCTCCTTTGCCACCACCTCATCCATCATTCATCACCTGAAGCTTTGTTTTATCGGGAGTCATAGAACTGGGATAGTAGCAGGAAAACATCCAGCAATCCTCGAAGGAGGTAGAATATGCGCCAAAACGCTGACCACCTCAGGCCTAGCTGCTACTACATACATGCGCTTGCATTCCAAGGAACAGAAAGCTAAGGAGGTGGATGGCCTCATGATCATGAATAATTTACTCGTCGTGTAGGAGGCCGACCACTGCTGCTGTCTACCTTCTGAACTTTGTGTTGAAGCCTGATTGACCCAGGACCCGCAATCCTCTATGTCTGGAGGACATGTTGCATCCCAGTGTCCAACTGTGTCCCGGCTTCCACAATATTAACCCAGTGTGAAGGCGTCAGTGAGATGGACCATTCCTGGCCACATTCACTTGTCCACGTGTTTGTGGTTAGGCTGTCCTTCCCACTAAATGCACTGGGGAGGGCACAGGTAATGTTTTGGTATGCGCGCTTGTGTATAAGGCGCACCGAGACAAATAGGGGCGGCTGGGGACCGTTTATGGACACCCGGCCACCCCCACGCGGCTGGGGACTGTGTGTGGGCACCCGGCCGCAGGGCGGCTGGGGACTGAGTATGGACACCCGGCCGCCCCCTGGCGGTTGGGGACCAAGCGTGGACACCCGGCCGCCGGGCGGCTGGGGACTGAGTATGAATACCAGGCTACCGACGCAGCCATGACGTGGTGGCCAGATTCCACCTCCACATGCCTAAAAGGCCCAATTTCAAGTGCAAGCAAGCTAGCAGTATGGTATTGCAGCCTGGGAGTGGGTGGGTGGCAGGCTGCATACTTGCGCTTGTATTGCAAGTTATGGGGGAGCTACAATTGAACACTGCCCTGGGACAAGGACTTGCACGGGGATAGTTGCAAGTCTGCATCTTCTGATGCGGCAAGGATCACTTCTGATGGGCACACTTTTAGGCAGTGACCTGGGTGTCAGAGATGCTTCCAGGGGTCTTCCCCATGCTGTTCCCATGTCTTTTTAGCACTGTATGCATGTGTCACACAGCACATGGCCAGATAAGGTTGTAAAATGTTAAAATGACATTTGCCGGTGAATGCATTTGTCACGGTTGAAAGCAATACAAACGTGCAAAAACGCATAAAAAATGCTACTTGTGAACATAGCCCAAGGTGTGGAGGAGTATTTTTGTTTTTGGTTATTTATTTTACCTTATACACAAGTCTTTACCCTGGAAAGGATGTTCCTTAACCCCTTTCCGACCTGGTCAGTAATAGTACGCACCAGGTCGGGAAGGCCGGTTCAGCGGGGGCTCCGGCGGTGAGCCCGCACTGAAGCGAGCACATGTCAGCTGATTATTGGAATCGCAATCCACCCGCGGCTGTTAACATGTTAAATCTCTGACAGTGACAGTGGCATTTAACTCGCGCTCCCGGGAGTCCTAAGCCCTGCCCATCAGTGACCCCGTCATGTGATCGCGGGTCACCAATGGGTGGGCATTACAACTCAGGGTCTGCAGCAGACGCCTGTGGTTGTCATGTCTCAATTGCTATGAGCGCCACCTAGTGGTCAGCGCTCATAGCAAGTGAGCATTTCTCCTGCATACAAGCTATCAGCTCATCGCTTGTATGCAGTAGAAGCAATCAGACAACTGCTGCTTCTAGCAGAAAGTGTAAAAAAAAAAGTTTTTAAAAAAATAAAAAAAATAAAAAATATATAAAAGTTTAAGTCACCCCCCTTTCGCCCCATTCAAAATAAAATATATATATATAAAAAAAAAACCACATACACATATTTGGTATCGCCGCGTTCAGAATTGCCCGATCTATCAATATAAAAGGAGAATTAATACAATCAGTAAACGGCGTAACAAGAAAAAAAATTTAAACGCCAGAATTAAGTTTTTTTGGTCGCTACAACTTTGCAATAAAATGCAATAACGGGCGATCAAAACATCGGATCTACCCCAAAATGGTATCAATAAAATCGTCAGCCCGGCACGCAAAAAATAAGCCCTCACCTGGCCCCAGATCCCGAAAAATGGAGAAGTTAAGGGTCTCGGAAAATGGCGTCATTTCTTTTGTTTTTTTTAGCAAGCTTTGGATTTTTTTTTCACCACTTAAATAAAAAAGAACCTATACATGTTTGGTGTCTATGAACTCGTAACGACCTGGAAAATAATGATGGCAGGTCAGTTTTAGCAATATGTGAACGTGGTAAAAAAAGGACCCAAAAAACAACTGTGGAATTGCATTTTTTTTGCAGTTTCACTGCACTTGGAATTTTTTTACCATTTTCCAGCACACGATATGGTAAAATCAGTGATGGTGTTTAAAAGTACAACGCGTCCCGCAAAAAATAAGCCCTCACATGGCCATATTGAACGAAAATTAAAAAAGTTCTGGCTCTGGGAAGAAGGGGAGCAAAAAAGGAAAACACAAAAACAGAAAGACCCATGGTCGTTAAGGGGTTAACATATTTCACAGGAAAGCAGTTTCACTTTCGTTTTTGAACGTTTTATTGTGAGCCTGTAAAAGTGGCTTAATACCTCTGACCACGTTGTTGACAGCAGTGACCTGGGGGTCAGAAATGCTTCCTGGGGCAATCCCCATGCTGTCCCCATGTCATTTGAGCACTGTCACTATCGTTTTGGGCACTTTTTAGGCTTTCTACAGACTGCCGGGGGTGCCGCCGCAAAAATGTTCGGGTCTCCCATAGACTAACATTGGGCTCGTTGCTCGGGTCGAGCACCCGAGTATCACAGTGAGCTCGGCCCGAGCTTCGAGCACCCGAGCATTTTAGTGCTCGCTCAACACTAGTATTTATACATGTTTATGAGGTCTCCCCTAAGCCTTCTCTTTTCCAACGTACATAGGCCTAATTTTGACAACCTCTCTGGGTATTCTAGTCCCTCCATTCCCTTTATTACCTTAGTCGTCCTCCTTTGTACCCTTTCTAGCTCCAATATGTCTTTCCTGAGCACCGGAGCCCAGAACTGTGCACAATATTCTAAGTGCGGCCTTACCAGCGCTTTATACAGAGGAAGAACAATGTTCTCATCATATGCCCCTATTCCTCTTCTGATGCATGCCATGACTCTATTTGCCTTCGCAGCTGCTGCCTGACACTGGGCACTCCAATTTAATTTGCTATTAACCAAGACGCCCAGGTCCTTCTCCATGTCAGATTTCCCCAACGGTTTCCCATATAATATGTATGGGTGACTGCTGTTTTTCTTTCCCATGTGCATGACCTTACATTTATAGGCATTGAACCCCATTTGCCATTTTTTGGCCCAACTCCCCAATTTATCTAAATCCTCCTGTAGCTGTGCCCTATCCTCATCTGTATTAACTACTTTACAAAGTTTAGTATCATCTGCAAATATTGCTATTTTACTATGCAACCCTTCCACTAGATCATTAATAAATATATTAAATAATATAGGGCCCAAGACAGACCCTTGAGGCACCCCGCTAGTAACCCTGACACCCCCTGAGCTTACTCCATTGATAACCACCCTCTGCTTTCTATCACTCAGCCAGCTATTTACCCACTTGCACACATTATCCCCCAGACCAAGCATTCTCATTTTATATACCAACCTTTTGTGTGGCACGGTATCAAACGCTTTGGAGAAGTCAAGGTCTACAACATCCACTGACTCTCCCCGGTCCAGCTGTGAGCTCACCTCCTCGTAGAAGGCCATCAGGAGCGATCCCTCATGAATCCATGTTGATATGGAGTTAGACAGTTATTATCATTAAGATATTCTACAATAGCATCTCTAAGAAATCCTTCAAACAATTTACCCACAACAGACGTTAAGCTGACTGCTCTATAGTTCCCAGGGTCACTTTTAGACCCCTTTTTGAACATTGGTACCACATTTGCTTGGCGCCAGTCTAGTGGGACAGTCCCTGTCCATAAAGAGTGCTTGAATATAAGATACAGCGGTCTGTCTATCACATTACTTAATTCTTTTAGTACACGGGGGTGTATGCCATCTGGGCCTGGTGACTTGTCTATTTTGATATTATTTAGGCGTTTCTGAACTTCCTCCTGGGTTAGGTGGGTGATATTTAGCGGAGGGTTTACTTTATCACTCTGCATTTCCTCCGATAAATTGTTTTCTTTTGTGAAAACAGTGGAGAAGAAGCTATTGAGTAGGTTTGCTTTACCCTCATCGCCCTCTAGGATTTTACCCAGGTTATTTTTCAATGGGCCAACTCCATCAGTTTTTATCCTTTTACTGTTTATATAGTTAAAGAACAGTTTGGGATTGGTTTTACTTTCCTTGGCAATTAGTCTCTCTGTCTCCTCTTTTGCTATTCTTATTTGTTTCTTACAGATTTTGTTTTTTTCCCTATAAGATATTAGCGCTTCCTCGCTGCCTTCTTGTTTAAGTTTACCGAAAGCCCTTTTTTTGTTTTTCATTGCCCTCTTGACTTCCTTATTTAGCCACATTGGCTTCCTCCTATTCCTAGCCCTTTTATTCCCATAAGGTATGGACCTTCTACAGTGACTATGTAGGACTGTTTTGAACATTTCCCATTTTCTATCCGTGCTCCTATTACTGAAGATCCTATCCCAGTCTATAAGGTGAAGGGCATCTCTTAGCTGAAGTTCAGTGTTTTTGTGACTCCCTTGCTGGGCACCTACTGAAGCACATGTGGAATTGTATAATGTTGGGGTCACTATTTCCCAGGTGCCCCCCGACCTGCACCTCAGTTATTCTGTCTGGCCTGTTAGTTAATATTAAGTCTAAAAGGGCCGTCCCTCTAGTTGGTTCCTGCACAAGTTGTGACAAATAATTGTCTTTGATAATTGACAGAAACCTGTTTCCTTTCTGAGATCAACAGCTTTCGGTTCATTCATTCCCACCATACAACACAGGAAACGCTCTCACAAATCACTCAACCATCTGCTCACTCTCTGTATCTTCCTTCTCTTAGTCGCAGGTGATATTTCTCCTAATCCAGGACCCTCCAGTAATAACACTAACTCTTTCCCTGTTACATTCAGAAACCCTGCTAATCTCATTAATATTCCCTGCATATCTTCTGTCTCATTCAACTGTGCCCTTTGGAATGCGCGCTCAGCATGTAATAAACTCTCTTACTTTTTCGTCTCTAATTCCCTCAACCTTCTGGCTCTCACTGAAACCTGGATCCAGCAGTCGGACACCACCGCCGCTACAGCTCTCTACTATGGTGGCCTACACTTCTCTCATACTCCGAGACCTGACAACAGATCAGGTGGAGGTGTTGGTCTGCTTCTTTCAACAAAATGTACTTTTCAGGTTATCCCCCCAGTACTCTCCCTTATCTTCCCTTCTTTTGAGGCCCACACAGTCAGACTCTACCGGCCCTTCACCCTGCGAGTGGCGGTTGTCTATCGCCCTCCAGGTCCCTTCCGTCAGTTCCTGGATTACTTTGCTGCCTGGCTTCCAAATGTTCTATCCTGTGACATCCCCACGATAATCATGGGAGATTTTAACATCCCAATTGGTGATCCTCTTTCCCCATCTGCCGCTCACCTTTTATCACTAACCTCCTCCTTCGGCCTTTCACTGCTTGATAATTCTCCTACACATGAGGACGGGAACACATTGGACATGATCTTCTCCCGGCTTTGCTCAGTACATGACTTTACTAACTCTCCCCTTACACTGTCTGACCATAATCTTCTTTCATTCTCGGTTAAGAACTGTGACTCTACTCAAGACCCCACCCACTTTCCACACTTATAGAAATATACGCGCCATTAACACCCAGAAATTTATGAAAAAGTTGCAATCATCATTGGCCCCAATCTCCTCCCTCTCATGTCCCGACTCTGCATTGAAGCATTATAACGAAATAATGCTATGCGCCCTGGATGAAGCTGCACCTCCTACACAAAGAACAATTCGGCATAGATGGCGAAACCCTGGCACACGCCTCAAACACGTCTTCTCCAGCGGTGTTCCAGGTGCGCTTAAAGGCTGTGGAGAAAATCAAATCTGCCCGAAGATTTCCTCCACTATAAATTTATGCTGAAAACATATAACTCTGCATTTCACCTCTCCAAACAAACCTACTTTAACAACCTCATAATCTCACTTTCCAATAATCCTAAATGACTCTTTGACACGTTTCATTCTCTCCTCAATCAAACAGCACAGGCCCCGATCACCGACCTCAGCGCAGACGATCTGGCCAATTATTTCAAAGAAAAAATTGACCATATCCATCAGGAAATTTTCTCCCAATCCCCAAACTTTTGCATGCTCTTCCCCGCCACATTGTGTCTTGCTCACTTTCTGATTTCGAACCAGTCACGGAAGATGAAGTGATCAGACTCCTTGCATCTTCTCGCCCTACCACCTGCACCAGTTACCCTATTCCCTCACATCTCCTTCAGTCCCTTGCTCCAGCTGTCACCACTCACCTAACTAAAATTTTCAACCTCTCCCTCTCATCTGGTATCTTTCCCTCTACTTTTAAACACACCAGCATACATCTATTACTTAAAAAACCATCCCTCGACCAGAACTGCACGGCCAACTACAGACCTGTTTCCAATCTTCCCTTTATCTCTAAACTCTTGGAACGCCTGGTCCATTTCCGTCTAATCCGCTATCTCTCAGACAACTCTCTTCTTGACCCTTTACAATCTGGTTTCCGCTCTTTACATTCTACTGAAACTGCCCTCATTAAAGTCTCTAATGATCTACTAACAGCTAAATCTAATGGTCACTATTCCCTGCTGATTCTCCTGGATCTCTCTGCAGCATTTGACACTGTGGATCACCAGATCCTCCTCACTATGCTCTGCACTATTGGCCTCAAGGACACTGTTCTCTCCTGGTTCTCCTCCTATCTCTCTGACCACTCCTTCTCGGTGTCTTTCGCCGGCTCCTTCTCCTCTCTCCTTCCCCTTACTGTAGGGGTTCCTCAAGGATCAGTCCTAGGCCCCCTTCTTTTCTCTTTATACACCGCTCCCATTGGGCAAACAATCAGCAGATTCGGTTTTCAGTACCATCTCTATGCTGATGACACCCAATTATACACCTCTGCTCCGGACATCACCCCTGCATTACTACAAAAGACCAGTGATTGTCTTTCTGCTGTGTCTAACATTATGTCCTCCCTCTGTCTAAAACTGAATCTGTCAAAAACTGAACTACTCGTCTTTCCTCCCTCCACTAACCTACCTGTGCCCGATATTGCCATTTCTGTTTGTGGCTCCACCATTACTCCCCAGCAACAAGCCCGCTGTCTTGGGGTAATATTTGACTCAGATCTTTCCTTCACTCCTCACATCAAATCACTCGCTCGTTCGTGTCATCTACACCTCAAAAACATCTCAAGAATCAGGACTTTTCTCACCTTTGACTCAGCAAAAACTCTTACTGTCGCTCTTATTCATTCTCATCTGGACTACTGCAACTCTCTATTTATCGGGCTCCCTCTTACTAAACTCTCCCCTCTCCAATCCATCCTTAACGCAGCAGCCAGGATCATATTCCTCGCCAACCGCTACACTGATGCCTCTTCCCTGTGCCAGTCATTGCATTGGTTGCCCATCCAATATAGAGTTCAATTTAAACTTATCACGCTTACCCACAAAGCGCTCCATGCTTCAGTACTCCCCTACATCTTCTCCCTTGTCTCAGTCTACCACCCTACACGTGCCCTCCGTTCTGCCAGTGACTTAAAACTTAAATCCTCCATAATCCGAACTTCCCACTCCCGTCTCCAAGATTTCTTGCGTGCTGCGCCATTTCTTTGGAATGCATTACCCAGGACAGTTCGATTAATTCCCAATACCCACAGTTTCAAACGGACCCTAAAAACCCATTTCTTTAGACTGGCGTATCGCCTCCATACACTATCTGTCCGTCCCAATTGTTCGTCCCAGTTTTCCCTCATATTAAAATCTTCTTCAATTTCAGGTTCATACCAACCATGCACATAATAGCCTCGGTCAGGACTGCACACATACTGGCAGGCGACCAGTCCATGTATTATTTATCATATATAGTATAGTATATCAAGGCAACATTATACAATATATGTACATTCTACCTTTTGTGTCTCCCCCATGTCCTCATAGACTGTAAGCTTGCGAGCAGGGCCCTCACTCCTTTCGATATGAGTTATGTTTATTCTGTATTGTTTATATAAGTCCCCCCTAAAATTTGTAAACTGCTGCGGAATATGTTGGCGCTAAAAAAAATAAAAATTATTATTATTATTATTATTATTATTGTCCTGTTGAAAAATAAATGATGGTTCAACTAAACGCAAACCAGATGGAATAGCATGCCGCTGCAAGATGCTGTGGTATCCATGCTGGTTCAGTATGCCTTCAATTTTGAATAAATCCCCAACAGTGTCACCAGCAAAGCACCCCCACACCATCACACCTCCTCCTCCATGCTTCACGGTGGGAACCAGGCATGTAGAATCCATCCGTTCACCTTTTCTGCGTCGCACAAAGTCACGGTGGTTGGAACCAAAGATCTCAAATTTGGACTCATCAGACCAAAGCACAGATTTCCACTGGTCTAATGTCCATTCCTTGTGTTCTTTAGCCCAAACAAGTCTCTTCTGCTTGTTGCCTGTCCTTAGCAGTGGTTTCCTAGCAGCTATTTTACCATGAAGGCCTGCTGCACAAAGTCTCCTCTTAACAGTTGTTGAAGAGATGTGTCTGCTGCTAGAACTCTGTGTGGCATTGACCTGGTCTCTAATCTGAGCTGCTGTTAACCTGCGATTTCTGTGATTCTGGTGACTCAGATAAACTTATCCTCAGAAGCAGAGATGACTCTTGGTCTTCCTTTCCTGGGGCGGTCCTCATGTGAGCCAGTTTCTTTGTAGCGCTTGATGGTTTTTGCAACTGCACTTGGGGACACTTTCAAAGTTTTCCCAATTTTTCACACTGACTGACCATCATTTCTTAAAGTAATGATGGCCACTCGTTTTTCTTTACTTAGCTGCTTTTTTCTTGCCATAATACAAATTCTAACAGTCTATTCAGTAGGACTATCAGCTGTGTATCCACCTGACTTCTGCACAACACAACTGATGGTCCCAACCCCATTTATAAGGCAAGAAATCCCACTTATTAAACCTGACAGGGCACACCTGTGAAGTGAAAACCATTTCCGGTGACTACCTCTTGAAGCTCATCAAGAGAATGCCAAGAGTGTGCAAAGCAGTCATCAAAGCAAAAGGTGGCTACTGTGAAGAACCTAGAATATAAGACATATTTTCAGTTGTTTCACACTTTTTTGTTAAGTATATAATTCCACATGTGGTAATTCATAGTTTTGATGCCTTCAGTGTGAATGTACAATTTTCATAGTCATGAAAATACAGAAAAATCTTTAAATGAGAAGGTGTGTCCAAACTTCTGGTCTGTACTGTACATAGAAACAGAGAAAACTGTCCGGCACTTCTAAAACAAGAAACAGGTGTGAACAGGTGCTTACTAGGCGCAGCTACCTCCATATACGACTAACAAACAAAGCAGCACTCTGTAACGCTAAGTATGTGAACATGAAATATATGTAGGTCTATGGGTCCTTGTAAAACACGTACAGCACACAGGCGGCATTCGTGTGTCATCCATGTACTGTACGTGTTTAACACTGCAAGGTATAGGAGAAGCTTTGTAATTGATTTTTCTTAAGCCATATCGGAAGAAATCGACAGGCACACGGATGGCACACTGATCCAAAACACTTTTTTCCGGTACCGATATTATACGGACGTGTGAAGGGGGCTTTATGGTCGGCATTAGTGATGAGGAAGCACTAAAATGCTTGGGTACTCGTTGCTCGGGTCGAGCACATTGGAATACTCGGGTGCTTGACCCGAGCAACGAGCCCAATGTAAGTCTATGGGAAACTCAAGCATTTTTCAGGCGGCTCCCCCCGGCGGTCTGCAGAGGGCCTAAAAATTGCCCAAATCGATGGGAACAGTGCTCAAATGACATGGTAACAGCATGGGGAAGACCCCTGGAAGCATTTCTGACTCCCAGGTCACAGCTGTCAACAACGTTGTCAGAGTATTACGCCACTTTTACAGACTCACAATAAAACATACAAAAACGAAACCAAAATGGATTTTCCTGGGAAATATGTTAAGGAACTTCCTTTCCAGGGTAATGACTTGTATATAAGGCAAAATAAATAACCAAAACCAAAAATACTCCTCCACACCTTGGGCTATGTTCACACTTAGCGTTTTTGATGCGTTTTTGCACTTTTGCATTGCTTTCAACAAAGACAAATGCATTCACTGGGAAATGTCATTTTAACATTTTACAACCTTATCTGGCCATGTGGTGTGTGACACATCATCAGACACATGCATACAGTGCTGAATAGACATGGGAACAGCATGGGGAAGACCTCTGGAAGCATTTCTGACTCCCAGGTCACGGCCTAAAAGTGTGCCCATCATAAGTGATCCTTGGCGCTTGCGAAGATGCCTCCCCCCATGCACCTGTCATTGCAGACTTGCAACAATCACCATCAACGTCCTTGTCCCAGTGCAGAATTCAGTTGTCCCTACCCCATTACTTGGAATGCAAGCGCAAGTATGCAGCCAGCCACCCACCCACAGGCTGCAATACTATACTGCCAAATTTTTGACAGCTGCTTGTACTTGAAATGTGGCCTTTTAGGCTCGTGGAGGTGGAAGCTTTTTATAACCTCATGCCGGCGGCGTCCGGGTGTCCATACTCGGTCCCCAGCCGCCACTGTTTCTCCCGGTGTCGTCTTTGCCTTCCACAAGCACGGGTCCCACAACATTACCCGTGCCCTTCCCAGTGCACTTACTGGGAAGGACCGCCTAACCACAAACACGTGGACAGGTGAATGTGGCCAGGGATGGTATGGAGTCAGTCCACAGCTTTATTTGCTGAGTTGTATTTCGCCACAGCCATATTCTTTGGCTTGGTGAAAGGACTTGGGAAACCATATCTACCCAGCTGTCATTTCTCCCAGGAAGTCCTCTAAGGCCACGTGCCCACGTAGCGTTTTTGTAGCATTTTTGCGGCCGCGAAAACGCTTGTAAAACCATCTGCCATGCAAAGCAATGTGAATTCGGATGTGCTGTGCACATGATGCGCTAATTAGCGCACTGAATTCGCATTGCGTTGCAAAACGCAGCATGACCATTTCTACCGCGATTACACTGCAAATTCTCCGCCTTCCACCAGCACGGGTCCCACAACATTACCCATGCCCTCCCCAAGTGCCCTCCCCAGACTCCTCCGGTGGGCCCTGGCTTCTCCTTCAGGAGAGCTCATAGTACCGAGGTGAGGCCATGATGATGATAGACGCCACCATCTGCATAGTTTTCTGTTACTTGGAATACAAGCGCAAGTATGCAGCCAGCCACCCACCCAAAGGCCGCAACACTAAACTGCCAGATTTCTAGGCAGCTGCTTGCACTTGAAATATGGCCTTTTAGGTTCGTGGAGGCGGAAGCTTTTCACAATCTCATGCCAGGGCCGGGTGTCCATACTTGGTCCCCAGCCGCCACTATTTCTCCCGGTATCATCTCCGCCTTCCACAAGCACGGGTCCCACAACATTACCCGTGCCCTCCCCAGTGCACTTACTGGGAAGGACCGCCTAACCACAAACACGTGGAGAGGTGAATGTGGCCAGGGACGGTACGGAGCCAGTCCACAGCTTTTTTTGCTGAGTTGTATTTAGCTCGGTGAAAGGACTGGCATAGAGGGAAACCGTATCTATTCAGGCTTTCATTTCTCTGTCACCAGGTTCCGCCCATTGTCACACACGACCATGCCTGGCTGTATGTTCAGCGGTGAGAGCCAAAGATCAGGCTGCTGTGTTACAGCTTTCAACAACTCTGCAGCGCTGGGCGGTTTGTCAATTAAGCATTAAGCATGTTATCTTCAGCACAGCCTGTTGCCGCTTGGCCAAGGCAGTGCTGAAGTGCTGTCAGCTTGTGACTGATGTGGTCATTTCGGAGATGGAGGAGGAGGTGCAGGAGCTGAACAATGTGATTACATTGAGGTTAAATTGGTGACGCTGTTTTTTATACTAAAGAAAGATCCTATTGTTTTGTTTTTTTTTACGTTATTTTTTAAGACAAATGCATTCACCGGGAAATGTCATTTTAACATTTTACAACCTTATCTGGCAATGTGGTGTGACACATCATCAGACACATCCTGTTTTATTTATGATGGAGGGACTCTGAAAGTCATAAAGCCTATTTTTATAAGGACATCAGACGGCCCTTACTATTCTTAAAAGGCCAGCAGTCGGCCCTCGCTATTGTTAGAGAGCCATCAGCCGGCTATGCTTTGTTGTTCCCATTATTAACAAGTGAGTCTCCTATACTGTTATTGCGTATCCAGTGACTGCAAGGGCTGCCAAAAATTTGGACGCAACCCAATACCCCTTTGAAGAGACATAGAGGAGGGTCTCAGTAAAAAAAATGTTCTCATTATAAAGGAGCCAGTCTCCTATAGTGGTAATGCCCATGCTGTGACTGCAAGGGCTGCCAAAATTTGGGAAAAACCCCACTAAGAATTTAAAGACACATAGAGCAGGGCCACAGTAACGACAAATTCCCATTAGAAAGGAGAGGGACTCCCAAAGTGTTGGCCTTTGCAGTGAATGCAAGGGCTGCCAAAAATTGGGAGGCACTACAATGCCCCTTGGAAGAGACTTAGAGAGCCTCATAAAAAAATGTTCCCATAAGAAAGGAGCGGGTCTCCTATACTTGTAATGCCCATGCACTAAGTGTATGGGCTGACAAACATTTACCCCTGGGGGCTATACATTAACATACTATATAATTTTTTTTTTCACGGGCATCATAAACAACCTTTAAAAAAATTATGTGGGTGTTGCATCACGGACCATGGTCACCCTGGTGATATGGTGGTGGAGGATGAGGATGAGGAGAAGGAGGAGGACAAGAGGAAATAGCCAAAATCAGGAAGCGTATACGCATGTGTGGGTGTGAAGAGGTGCATGGGAATACACCTCCTAAAAAAAGACACTGGATTTGAGTTTATGTTACGCTGCTATCATTCGGTGGTGTTGAGAAGTCTGGCCCAATCCAGCCCTTGTTCATTTTTATAAGAGTCAGCCTGTCAGCATTTTCAGTTGACAGGCGGATGCGCTTATCAGTTATAATTCCACCAGCGGCACTAAAAACCCGCTCTGATAAAACGGTGGCGGCAGGGCAAGCCAGGACCTCCAAGGCGTAGAGAGCCAATTCATTCCATGTATCCAGCTTGGATACCCAATAATTATAAGGCACAGCAGAATCACGGAAGACGTTGGTACGGTCGGCAAGGTACTCCCTCAGCATCTTCCCAAACTTTGCATTCCTTGTGAGAGTACCCCGCACCTCAGGGCCTGTGCGATGGAAGGGTCTGAGAAAACTCTCCCAGAACTTTGACAGTGTTCCCCTGCCTCTGCTGGATTGAAGTTGTCTCTCTCGCCTGTACTCCTTGGTTGTCCAACAAAGTGTGCCCTCTGCCGCCAGCGTTTTCAGATGGGAATTTTTTTAATAGTTCCGCAACAAGGGCCTTCTGGTGCAGCCCCATTTTTGTAGACCTGTCCGCCTCAGGAATAAGAGATATAAAGTTCTCCTTGTAGCGTGGGTCTAGAAGTGTCACCAACCAGTAATGACTGTCACCCAAAATTTTGAGAACGCGAGGGTCATGGGAAAGGCAGCGTAACATAAACTCAGCCATGCTTGTCAGACTACTAACAGACAAGACTTCCGTGTCCTCACCAAGAGGATGATTGACCATGCTTTCCTCCTCCTCCTCTCTGTCCTCTGGCCATCCACGCTGAACAGACGGTATGACAGCTGTGCAGGTAGTACTATAGTGCATGAAACTAGCTCCTGTCCTTCCTCCTCCTCCTCCTCTTCTTCATTGTCACCCAATCCACGTTGGGATGAGATGAGGTTTGGCTGTGTGTAATCACCCTGTATGGTTCCTTGCTCCATCTCATCATGCTCCATCTGCAATGCATCCTCTTTGATTGTGAGCAGAGAGCGTTTCAGAAGACAGAGAAGCGGGATGGTGACGCTAATTATGGCATCATCGCCGCTGTAGGTTCAGTGGTGTGAGCCACAGATCTGCCTGCTCTTTCAGAGCTGTCCACAACTCTTCAGCATTGTGCGGTTTGTCACCTAAACATATTAGCTTTAGCACAGACTGTTGCCGCTTGGCCGAGGCAGTGCTGCAGTGCTTCCAGCTTGTGATTGAGGATGTGTTTCGTCCCAAGGTCCGACTGGGTCCCAGCTTCCACTATGCTAACCCAGTGTGCCGTCAGCGAGATGTACCATCCCTGCCCACAAGCACTTGTCCATGTGTCCGTGGTTAGGTGGACTTTCCCGGTAACTGCGTTTTTGAGGGCACGGCTAATGTTTTGGGACACGTGCTTGTGTAATGCGGAGACTGCACACCGGGAGAAATAGTGGCGGCTGGGGACCGAGTACCGAGGGACGGCCGCCACCATCAGATTGCGGAATGCTTCCGTCTCCACGAGCCTAAAAGGCAACATTTCGAGCGCAAGCAGTCGTGAAAGGTGAGAATTTAGTAGTGTGGCCTGTGAGGCGTTTGCTGCATATTTGCGCTTGCGTTCCAAGGACTGGGGTATGGACAACTGAATGCTGCGCTGGGACAAGGACATGAACGTGCTTCCTGATGCTGCTACTTGAGAGTGCGCAATGACAGGTGCAGGACAGGAGGCATCTTCGCATGCACCATGGCTTGCATGCACAACAGCGGAAGAAGCAATGGTGCCACCTGCAGACACTGTTCCTGGACCCTGGGGTTCGGCCCACAAAGTCGGGTGCTTTGCTGCCATGTGCCTGATCATGCTGGTGGTGGTCAGGCTGGTTGTTTTGCCACCCCTGCTGATGTTGGCCTGGCAGGTGGTGCAAATGGCCTTTTTGGGGTTATCAGCAGAGTTTTTAAAAAAACAACCAGACTCGGGAAGACCTAACACTTGTACTGGCAGTTTCGTTCGTGTTGGTGTTATGGGGAACGGTTGCCTGCCTTCTGTCTGCGGCCATCACACTGCTTCTTCCTGCCTGTTGGGGTGCTCTGCCTCCCTCCCCCTGTGTGCTGCTGTCCCTGCTCTGCATGTCCTCCTGCCAGGTTGGGTCAGTTACTATATCATCCATCACCTCGTCTTCCACTTCCGCACCCTGGTCCTCCTCCTGACTTTCTGGAAATTGTGTCTCATCATCGTCCACCTCTTGTGACACTTTCCCACCATCGCCTTCGTGTGACCGTGGCTGCTCAAATATTTGGGCATCGCTACATGCGATCTCCTCTTGCTCCGCTTCAAGTGGACCGGGTGAGAGGCCCGAATCTATAAATGGAAAACTGAACAGCTCTTCGGAGAGTTCAAGTGTGGGATCATTTGTCTCCGGGCACTCGGCATGGTGGGAGGAAGGAGGATCAGGGTGAGGAATATGCGGCCCAGACTCACGGCTACTGAGACTTGACCGTGTGGAAGACAGGGTGGTGGTGGTGGTGGTGGCTAAGTGACTGGAAGCATTATCCGCTATCCAACCAACAACCTTTTGACACTGCTCTGCGTTCAATAGTAGTGTGCTGCGGTCCCCTAGGAATTGGGACAGGAAGGTCAGGCGAGAAGATATGGGTGTTTGTTGTGGCACAATTTCAGCTTGCCCACGGCCTTGTCCTCGGCCTCTGCATGCACCATCACCATCACGTCCAGTTCCCCGTCCCTTGCCACGTGCCTTGCCCATTTTAAATGGAGGACAGTATCTTCCACGCTCACTACAAATAGCTGAATTTGGAGCGAACTTATATGTCATCCGTGTGACGGAGAAAACAGAGTTTTAAATACCTGGCCTCTAGTTAAGTAGTTTGAACAGCAAACTGGTGTGAATTGCTTCACTGACACACTAAAGGAAATTTTTAATGGAAGCCAGAAATGGCAGTATTTTCTGACAACGTATATGTGATCCGTGTGACGGAGAAAACTGGATTTCTAGCGCTGTAATATGGAAAGGACCTGGCTGTATTCTGCAGTGCCAACAAGAAAATGGCGCAGAAAAACGGTGTTCTCTGGATTGCTTTTTAAGCAAATAATGAGGATTAAGATCCAAAAAAAAATTATTCCTGGCCCCTGAGACCTGGGCCTTTGTCTAGAAATATCTAACAGCAGCAGAAGGCAGAATTGGAATGGAGCCTCTTGTGCTATATGCACTGCAGTCTGCTATATACCCTGCCTGCCTGCCTATATACACTGCCTGCTTGCTGGATTAGTCCTCAGAAGGACTGTTTGTTGAGATGGATATGTGTCTCTAATATAGTTTGGTACACCTACACTAACTATAAACAAGCATCTCTCCCTAGCTCAGCAGCACCTCACTACACTGTCTGATTCCGGAGTGACTGTGACAAGCATGGCGGTGCCAGGTCTGATATACACCTGATGATGCTGTGCGGCCAGCCAGTCACTGTAATGCCACAACCGACATGGCTGCGGTATTACAGTGAGTGGCAGGCAATCCCTGCATGTTGATTGGCGCTCTAAAGAGCGCCAAACATGCAGGGAGGGGACCCGAGAACCCGCCGAGCAACCCCGGAAATACTCGGCGAGCGCCGAGCATCTCGAGCAGTGACATGCTCAGGCGAGCACCGAGCAGTAGCGAGCATGCTCGCTCATCACTAGTCGGCATTCCACAGTCTGACTCCTCTAACTGTAAAAAACACTTTCCTCTATAAGTGCTGGAATCGCCTTTCCTCCACATGTAATGAATGTCTCCTTGTCCTTAGTATGGTCTTTGAAAGGAATAAATTATGTGCCAGTCCTTTGTACCCACACATTAATTTATACATATAAAGGAGATTGCCTCTGAGGCTTCAGTTTTCTATGCTAAAAAAAAGCTCAACTGTTCCAACCTCTCATCATAGGAGAGGCCTCCATCCTGTGTAACATAGGAGAGGCCTCCATCACGTTTAATGTAGGAGAGACCTCCATCCCATGTAATAGAGGAGAGGCCTCCATCCCGTGTAATAGAGGAGAGGCCCCCGTCCCGTGTAATGTAGGAGAGGCCTCCATCTCGTGTAATGTAGGAGAAGCCTCCATCCTATGTAATATAGGAGGCCTCCATCACGTTTAATAAAGGAGAGGCCTCCATCACTTGTAATGTAGGAGAGGCCTCCATCCCATGTAATGTAGGAGAGGCCTCCATCCTGTGTAATGTAGGAGGCCTCCATCCCGTGTAATGTAGGAGAGGCCTCCATGCCGTTTAATGTGGCAGAGGCTTCGATCCCGTGTAATGTAGGAGAGGCCTCCATCCCGTGTAATGTAGGAGAGGCCTCCATCCCGTGTAATGTTTGAGAAACCTCCATCCCGTATAATGTAAGAGAGGCCTCCATCCCTTGTAATATAGGAGAGGCCTCCATCCCGTGTAATATAGGGGGAGGCCTCTATACCATGTAATATAGGGGTAGACCTCCATCCCATGTAATATAGGGGGAGGCCTCCATCCCATGTACTATAAGGAAGGCCTCCATCCCGTGTTATATAGGAGAGGCTGTAACGAGCTGGGTGGTGAACCACTGTGCCGTAATCCGAGGAGAGCCTGGAGGGGCGTGACTAGCGACCTCACCAAGTCCGACCTCAGATGCACAGTGGCCTGACGATACCAGGATCCTGGGAGGGATGACGGAGGCGGGACCAGGTGCTACTCTGGGACTGTCCTCGGGTGGAGGGCAGCTGGCCCCCAAGAGACAGGAGGCAGGCATGGCCAGGAATGGTAGATAAGCTGACACTGCTGGTATAGTGACAGGTGCGCCAGACACACAGGAAGGCAGGTACAGGTGGGGACGAATGGAGAATAGGCAGGCTGGTGCAGGTAGACACGGCTGATAGACCGACAGGCAGGTTGGCACGGATGGTATACTGGCAAGCAGGTGTTGATGATAGACAGGCAGGCGGGCACGGCTGATGGACAGGCAGGCGGGCACAGCTGATGGACAGGCAGGTGGGCACGGCTGATGGACAGGCATGTATACAGGGTACAAGCACTGGGACCTGAGAACTAGCAAGCATGTTAATAACAGACATACAACGTTGCTCAGGCACCTCCATGTTGGAGGAGGTGCCTTAAACAGTAAGTGTCCTCCAGCAATTGGCTGGGGACACTTTACGACGGTCAGAGAAGAGGGACAGCGTGCGGGGACGCTGGTGATACAGTACCCCCCTTTATGCCCCCTCTATTTCAAGCCCGCAAGAAATCTATTTAGGAGGAGAGGGGCATGAATGTTTTCCCTGGGATCCCAGGACCTTTCCTCAGGATCAAACCCCTTCCAATTCAGAAGAAAAAAGTTTTTTTCTCTTACCCTCTTGGTGGCCAGAAGGTTTTCAACGTCAAAAACATCTTCAGTGCTGACTGGAACAGGAGTGGTACCAAGGTCTTTGAAGAAAGAACTGAGGATGACAGGTTTGAGAAGAGACACATGAAAGGAATTGGGGATTCGTAAGGAGGCCAGGAGTTTGAGCTCTTAGGCGACCGGAATAATTTGTTTCAACACCTTGAAGGGACCGATGAAGCGAGGCCCCAATTTATATGATGGTACCTTGAGATGGATATACTTGGATGACTGTCAGACCTTATTCCCAGGACGAAACAGAGGTGAATTCAGACGTCTCTTGTCTGTATGTCTTTTCATCCGCTTGGAGGACTTTAATAAGGAAGACTTGGTGTTCTTCCAGATTTCAGAAAAACTCTTGATGAGGGAATCACCAGCAGAAATATTGGAGGTGGTCGACTGGGCAGTGGAGTGAAGTCAGCCATCTTGGAGAAGGGATCCACAACCACCCAGATGACAACACACCCAGCCGATACTGGCAAATCAGTGATGAAATCCATAGCAATATGCTGCCAGGGAGCAGATGGCTGTTAGGGCCATGCTGGATCCCCACTCTGATAGGCAGGGACTCCGGCGTGTCACTTCACTCACCCGCACTGCGACCGGTGCTTCCCTCCCCTTTGCTCTGCCTGCTTCCAGCAGGGCTTCTGGTCATGTCTTTAGGGCATGCACGCGCTCCCGCCCTCTTAAAAGGCCAGTGTGCGCACTTGCTATTACGTCCCCAGACAATGGCTGTGGGACATTATATATATATATATGTATATATTTTCTTTTATTGTGTGGCGATGAGAATTCATTCATCTTCATCTTGTCTGTGGTCATTATAAATGGCCAAGTTTTACATCTTTTCTGGTTTCAGGGAAAGGTTCCTGTAGCTGGTGGAGATGACAGGGAGGTTCTGACAATGATGCTTCTTAGATTTGGGGGCTGCCTGAAACACAAAAGTGGGGGGTCTGGAAATATGGATTATAGTCGAGCATCTTTTTGTAGTAAAGGTTGTAGTTTCCGTGCAGCTCCCCTTATATGTACCAAATGTTCAGCTGGGGGTCTGTATGTAGGGAAGACAGGGCAAAAACTTAGAACAAGGATGAATTCTCATTGCCACACAGTAAAAGAAAAAAGAATAGATCTACCTGTGGCCAAATATTTTTGTTTCCCTGATCACAGCATCATGGATATGAAATTACTGGTATTGAAAGGTAATTTCAAATCTCAGAGAGACAGAAAAGTTTGGGAATATAAACTCATGATGACCTTTGACACCTTCAGAACAGGAATGAATGTGTCGCATGGATTTATGTCATTCTACATCAACTAAGGAATGTGCTCCTCAGACTTGTGGGGTCATCACAACCCTGGACCAGACCTCAATCACAGGATAATAAAACTTTCACACTCCTTATCTACGAACTATTCCAATATTTACGGCCACAACTGTTTATCCTTCTCCTATTGTAATACTTCTGCTTTACGTCACTTGTCTCATCTATTGCATTATTTCTGTGTCTTGCTGTGTATAAATATGTGACTCTTCAGATTTTGTGTTATACTATGCCTGATGAAGAAACCTTAGTATTTTCGAAAGCTTGCAATTTGTTACCATCTTTTCAGTTAGCCATTAAAAGGTATCAACCACTGAGGACTCTCAAATCTAAATATTTTTCTATCTGCTGAGAAGAATTATGATATTGGAGTGGGTGATAAATACAGAAGTGGTGATGTGTTTCTATAATACTTTTCCTGTAATTGTTTTACTCCTGGTTTTGGTTTACAAATACTGATATAAAATACTAGCTAAATACTGAACATGTGAACGTGGCCTTATTATGTGTCCTGGATGGTGACTGGTGGCGTGTAGAATTGTGTTTCCCATTGTTCTTTTTCTGAAAGTAGATATCTTTATAAAAGTGTTATTTTGACCTGTCAATTTTAAGTCCAAAAATTCAATGGTATGTTTATGACAAAGAGAGATGAGCGAATATGTTCGGCGAACGATCGCCATTTTCAAATTCAACACGAATATGTCACATTTGGATTTGTGGTCGGGTTACCAAGATTTTGCGCAAAAATTGGCAAAAGTTGACCCCGAACACGAACATGCCCCGAACATCCCTGGTCTCCGCGCTGTCATCTGCGTGACAGCACAGGAAACATGGGCTGTGACCGGTGGTAAAATCGTTACCACAGGTAACAGCGCTGTGGGGATCATGCTGTCAGTTGTCAGCGTGATCCCCGCAGCTGTGACAGTGACCCGCGGTAAAAAGCTTACCGCAGGTCACAGGCGCCGGCTGATGGGACTAAAAAAAGTTAAAATAAATATTTAAATGAAAATAATAAACACATCATACTCACCTATCATTTACCTGCAACTTGACCCCGATATTCTCGTCACCTGTAAAAAATAAAAAAACACCATATACTCACCTTACAGCTAATCCCCGAAGCCCAAGCTCACCTGCAATAAAGGTAAAATAATAAACTAACCTCATCCTCACCTGTCCGCCATAGTCCATATAGTGAGTGTCCCACAATGATCTCACAGATAGCACGGCCACATCCGGAGATGTGACCGTCCTATCCGGCAGCCAGCGATACACTGACAGGAGCTATGGCTCCCACAGTGTATCGCGAGAAGCTGCTGGCTGAGTTCACCGGAGTTCAAACAGCTGATGATCAGCTGAGAGCACTAATCAGCTGTTTGAACTCAAGTGACCTCAGCCCCAGCAGCAATGCAGCACTATACACTGACAGGAGTGATTACACTCCTGTCAGTGTACAGTGCTGTCTTCTACAGCAGTGACATCAGTGATTGCTGATGTCCCTGCTGTAGAAGTGACTCAGATCGCCATGGGACAATCTGGATTACATCATGACGGCAGAGAGGTGAGGGATATGGTTGTTTTTTATTTTTGTTTTTTTTACAGAAGATCGAGGGATTCAGGGACTGGGCGAGTAATAAATTCATTATTAAAACTGTGTGGAATTTTATTTAAATAAAAGACTTTATTCTGGCGGTGTCTTTATTGAAAAAGCATTGAAAACCTTTAGTACGAGGTTAGTAATGGGGGCGTCTTATAGACGCCCTCCATTAATAACCTGGACTTCATGTCAGCCACCAATACAAGGCTGACATGAACCCTAACCCTATTACCCCACTCGCCACCGCTACACGTCAGTGGGAAGAGCGAGGCTAAGCCCCAGAATTTCTTATGGATACGCCGTTTCTGGGTCTGCTGAGGGCTGATGTTATTAGCCTCGGAGGGGGCCAGGATCCATGATCCCTTCCCTGGCTATTAATATCAGCTAACAGCCGTCTGTTTAGCCTTTGCTGGTTACATTTTATAGGGGGACCCTACGTCAATTTTTTTCTAGGGTCCCCCTGTAATCTAGCCAGTAAAGGCTAAGCAAACAGCTGTGAGCTGTTATTGATAGTCAGGGAACATTTTTGGCTAATGACTCCCTCCCCAGCTACTAATATCAGCCCTCAGCGGTCGGCTTTCCCTCTGCTGGTTCCGAAAATTTATTTAATCTATAAGAAATCCCATGCCCACTGTGCTTGGTTTTAACGCTGTGTAAACTCACTCACAGCATGTCAATTCTCCGCTGAAGATTTTGACTGATTGAAATGTCATTACATGCAGTGGATCAGCATGTACTGACAAAACAAGTGTGGCATTAGAACGTAGCATTTCAGATGCAGCGAAAATACTCACCCCTGGTCCAACGGTAATCCAAGGATTAGGGTATGTGCACATGATCCGAACAAGCAGCGCTTTGGACGCAGTATACTTTATGCTGTGTCCAAAGTGCTGCGATCTATTGAGCGCAGGTGAATCCGCATGTGTTCATTGAACCATGCGGATTCCCCGCATTCAATACATCCTACTGATCATATTTAGTTTGCGTAAACTAGCGACTCAGCAAGAGAAATTTACATGGTGAGGTCTTGAAAGATGCGCCGCATGTCAGTGTCCGCGGGTGATCTGCAGGCACAGATGGACGCATAGTGGTCATGGGATTTCTACAAATCCCATCCACTATGTTGTAACATTTGGCCGCTGCAGGTTTGGCGCTGCGTAAGCACGCATCGTCAAACCCGCAGCAGCTCCTGATCGTGTGCACATATCCTTAAAGCGATGTCCCACGTTTTTTTTTTAAATATCTTTAGTTCCAAAAACCATTCATTGCTGTACAAAAACGCATGCAAAAAATGCATGCAAAAACGCACCAAAACCTCTGCAGCAAAGTGAATGAGAAACGTGAAGTGTCATGCACACATTGAGTATTTTTTGACTTGCAGATTTGGTGCAGAAAATAATCATCAGCATGTCAATTCTCTGCATTTTTGCCTGCGTTTTTTCAGTGCATTCAATGGGTGAAAAAAGCAGGCAAAACGCACCAAAAGCCAAAACAGAAAGTAATCTTCAGCATGTCAATTCTCTGTGCATTGAATACACGGAAAAAACGCATCAAAATCGTGACAAAAAACGCGGCAATAACGCAGGCAATAAAACGCATCAATATCATGGTAAAAATCGCGGCAAAATGCAATGTGTGAACATAGCCCTATTCTGCAAAAAAAACATGCAAAGCACAAAATCCTGATAAAAAAAACCCAAGATGTGTGCATGAGATTTCTGGAATCTCATAGACTTTGCTGGTACTGTGAAACGCAGCAGAAAATGTGGGATCATGTCACTTCTTCCAGCGTTTTTTCAGCGTTTTTCACCTATTGGAAGTAATGGGTGGTGAAAAAAAGCTGGAAAAAAGCAGCAAAGGTGCAGGTGTCAGTATTTTCAGCGTTTTTTCTGCATTTTTTGTACCAAAACCTGATGAGATTTTTTTTTTCACTGAACTTTAAGTACTTGCATAAAGAGACAAAAGGACAGTGAAAAAAACACAGCAAAAACACAGCAGAATAGCAAGACAAATCCTGAACAAACCATCCTGGCAAGAGATCAGGATTTGCTGCAATAAAAAAAAAAGCAGCAAAAACGCATTCCTTTTTTTACATTTGCAGCTGCGTTTTACAGTACCAGCAAAGTCTATGAGATTCCAGAAATCTCATGCACACACCTTGTTTTTTTTTTTATTAGGATTTTGTGCGTTGCATGATTTTTTTGCAGAATAGGGCTATGTTCACACATTGCGTTTTTGCCGCGATTTTGATGCGTGTTATTGTCTGTTTTTTTGCAGTGGTTTTACTGTGATTTGATGCGTGTTATTCCCTGCGTTTATTGCCGCTGTTTTACCACGATTTTGATGCTTGCTATTGCCGGCGTTTTTTGCCGCAATTTTACCGTGATTTTGATGCGTGTTATTGCCTGTGCTTTTTGCCGCGGTTTTACCGCGATTTTGATGCTTGTTATTGCCTACTTTTTTCCGCTATTTTGTCGCGATTTTACCGCGATTTTGATGCGTGTTATTGCCTGCGTTTTTTGCCGCGATTTTGATGTGTGTTATTGCCTGCATTTTTTACCGCGATTTTACCTAGATTTTGATGCGTGTTATTGCCTGAATTTTTTACCGCGATTTTACCTAGATTTTGATGCTTGTTATTGCCTGTGTTTTTGGCGCGATTTTGATGCATGTTATTGCCAAAAAAAATTTGCCACGATTTTACCGCGTTTTGATGCTTGTTATTGCCACAATTTTACCGTAATTTTGATACGTGTTATTGCCTGCGTTTTTTGCCGCAGTTTACCACAATTTTGATGCTTTTTATAGCCTGCGTTTTTGCACCGATTTTAGGCTATGTTCACACATGTGTTTTTTCTGCTGTAAATCTGCTGCAAATCTGCTGCTAACTTTTCTCTGGCAGGAAAACAGCTGCATAAAAAACAGGTTTTGTTGCGTTTTTTGCTTCGTTTTTGCTGCGTTTTTTTACCACCCATTACTTTTTTCACCCATTACTTGGGTGAAAAAATGCACCAAATGCGCAGGTGCGTTTTCTGCTGCAGAAACACTGAAAGAAGTGACATGCTCTATTTTCCAAATGAGCAAGCAAGGCAGAAAATACGCAGCAAACAAAAAGCAACATGTGTAAACAGAGAATTCTGGTTTCTCATAGACTTTTGCTGGCACTGCAAAACGCTGCTGAAAATTTGCATAAAAATCTGCTGCAAAATATGCAGCGAAACACAATGTGTGTGAATATAGCCTTTACCGCAATTTTGATGCATTTTATTGCCTGTGTTTTTGCCACGATTTTACCATGATTTTGATGCGTGTTATAGTCTGTGTTTTTTGCCGCGGTTTTACCTCGATTTTGATGCATGTTATTGCCTGCGGTTTTGCTGCGATTTTGTCACGTTTTTTGTCTCAATTTTGATGCGTTATTTCAGTGCATTCAATGCACAGAGAATTGAGATGCTGAAGATTATTTTCTGTTTTTTCTTTTGCCTACGTTTTCACCCAATGCACTGAAAAAATGCAGGCAAAAAACGCGGCAAAAATGTACAGAGAATTGACATGCTGATGATTATTTTCTGCACCAAATCCGCAAGTCAAAAATACTCAACATGTGCATGACACTTCACGTTTCTGATTCGCTTTGCCGCAGAGCTTTTGGTGCGTTTTTGCATGCGTTTTTATACAGCAATGAATAATTTTTGGAGCTAAATAAAGATATTTGAAAAAAGAAACTTGGGACATCGCTTTAAGGGTATGTGCACACGATCAGGAGCCGCTGCGGGTTTGACGCTGTGTGCTTATGCAACTATGCAAGCGCTAGATGTTACAGCATAGTGAATGGGATTTGTAGAAATCCCATGTCCACTATGCGTCTCCGTGCACCTGCGGATCACCCACGGACTTGGACATGCGACACATCTTTCAAGACCGCACCATGTCAATTTCTCTTGCGGAGTTGCTAGTTTGCGCAAAAGAAATCTGAACTGTACAATGTACTGAATGCGGTGAATCCGCATGGATCAATGAACACATGCGGATTCACCTGCGTTCAATAGAACACAGTGCTTTGGACGAAGCAAAAAGTATACTGCGTCCAAAGCGATGCTTGTCCGGATCGTGTGCACATACCCTAACCTTTGAATTACCGTTGGAACAGGGGTGAGTATTTTTGCAGCATCCAAAACACTGCATCCTAATGCCGCACTTGTTTTGTCAGTACAGGCGGATCCACCGCATGTAATGACATTTCAATTGGTCAAAATCTGCAGCGGAGACTTGCGTCTCCGCTACAGAAATTGACATGCTGCAGGTGAGTTTACACAGCATCAAAAACAAGCACAGTGGGCATGGGATTTCTTATAAATGAAATAAAATTAAGAATTAATAAAAAAACTGGCGTGGGCTCCCGTGTCATTTTTATAGCAAGCAGAGTGAAAGCCAAATGCTAGGTGCTGATATTACTAGCCGTGGAGGGGGCCATTAGCCAAAGATGTTCCCTGGCTATTAATAACAGCTCACAGCTGTTTGCTTAGCCCTTACTGGCTAGTTTACAGGGGGACCCCAGAAAAAAATTGATGTAGGGTCCCCCTATAAAATCTAATCAGCAAAGGCTAAACAGACAGCTGTTAGCTGATATTAATAGCCTCCGATGCTAATAACATCAGCCCTCACAGCCCTCAGCTGACTCAGAAACAGCGCATCCATAAGATGCGCCAATTCTGGCGCTTAGCCTTGCTCTTCCCACTGCCTTGTAGCAGTGGTGAGTGGGGAAATGATCCCCGCAGCGCTGTGACTGGCGGTAGCGATATTACCGTGGGTCACTGTCACAGCTGCGGGATCATGCTAACAGCTGACAGCATGATCCCCGCAGCGCTGTGACCGGTGGTAGCGATATTACTGCGGGTCACTGTCCCAGCTGCAGGATCACGCTGACAGTATGATCCCCGTAGCGCTATAACCAGCGGTAGTGTTATTACCGTGGGTCACTGTCACAGCTGCAGAATCACGCTGACAGTATGATCCCCGCAGTGCTGTGACTGGTGGTAGCGATATTACCGTGGGTCACTGTCACAGCTGAGGGATAACACTGACAGCTGACAGCATGATCCCTGCAGCACTGTGGCCGGCGGTAGCGATATTACCGCAGGTCACTGTCACAGCTGCGGGGATCACATTGACAGCTGTCAGTATGATCCCCGCAGCACTGTGGCCGGCAGTAGTGATATTACTGCGGGTCACTGTCACAGCTGCAGGGATCATTCTGACAGCTGACAGTATGATCCCCGTAGCACTGCAACCGGCGGTAGCATTATTACCATGGGTCACTGTCACAGCTGCGGAATCACGCTGACAGTTGACAGTATGATCCCCGCAGCGCTGTGACTGGTGGTAGCGATATTACCGTGGGTCACTGTCACAGCTGCGGGGATCACACTAACAGCTGACAGCATAATCCCCGAGGAGCGGTAACCGGCTGTAGCGATGTTACCACAGGTCACTGTCACAGCTGCGGGATCACGCTGACAGCAGACAGTATGATCCCCGCAGCGCTGTGAGCGGCGGTAGCGATATTACCGTGGGTCACTGTCACAACTGCGGGGATCACACTAACAGCTGACAGCATAATCCCCGCAGAGCGGTAACCGGCTGTAGCGATGTTACCACAGGTCACTGTCACAGCTGCGGGATCACGCTGACAGCAGACAGTATGATCCCCGTAGCGCTGTAACCGGTGGTAGCGATATTACCGTGGGTCACTTTCACAGCTGCGGAATCACGCTGACAGCTGACAGTATGATCCCCGCAGCGCTGTGACTGACGGTAGCGATATTACCGCGGGTCACTGTGACAGCACGGGGATCACATTGACAGCTGTCAGTATGATCCCCGCAGCGCTGTGACCGGCGGTAGCGATATTACCATGGGTCACTGTCACAGCTGCGGAATCACGCTGACAGCTGAAAGTATGATCCCCGCAGCGCTGTGACAAAAATAGCTATATTACCGTGGGTCACAGTCACAGCTGCGGAGATCACGCTGACAGCTGACAGTATGATCCCCGCAGCGCTGTGACTGGTGGTAGCGATATTACCGCGGGTCACAGTCACAGCTGCGGAGATCACGCTGACAGCTGACAGTATGATCCCCGCAGCGCTGTGACTGGTGGTAGCTATATTACCGCGGGTCACAGTCACAGCTGCGGGGATCACGCTGACAGCTGACAGCATGATCCCTGCAGCGATGTAATCAGCGGTAGCTATATTACCACGGGTCACTGTCAAAGCTGCGGAGATCACGCTGACAGATGACAGCATGATCCCCGCAGCGCTGTTACTGGCGGTAACGATTTTACCGCCGGTCACAGCCTCTGATTTCCGCACTGTCACGCAGATGACAACGTGGAAACCAGGGATGTTCGGGGCCATGTTCATGATCGGGAGCCCGAACACGAATATTTTTTTGATGTTCGGGTTTATTACCTGAACTCGAACATCAAAACATTCGCTCATCTCTAATGACAAACGGCACGGCCTTTTTCTAATCAAATTGTTCCTGTTTCTCACCCATCTCTGCTTTATTTATAACATCACATACATTTCTTATAGAAATTATATCATACACCCATCATCCTGGTATGTATATTATATACTATATATATATGTACTAAATATCTACTATATACACTATACAATAATATATATAATGTGCTGTTCCTTGCTGCTTTTTTCTTTCCCCTTTCCTTCTACTTTTATTGCTATAACATGAACAGGCCTTTTATATCAGAACCTTGCTGCTGCTGTCACATATGACAATCTTATCGTTATGTCCCCAACATGTATTATATTACAAATTCAATTACAGCACGTCAAACATTCTCCCATAGTGGTTAATGAGTATGTGTGAACAAGAACCTAGTTTAACCATTGCACGCCCTCTACTTAATCACATCGTCTCCATTGGCCGGGGACTTTTTAGGACGGCGTGCGCGGCCCCTTTAAGAGGGAGGGAGCGCGTGCATGCCCTAAGCAAAGTGCCTGGGAAGCTGCGCGTCACAGTATCAGCAGGGCGGGAGCCGGAAGACACCGGACCTGGACCGCGGCGGTGAGGGGAACGGCGTCTCTGCCTGGCAGGAAGCAGAGACGCCGATGCTACACATTCATTCAGATCTAAGATGTGTTATTTGAGTGTTCCCTTTATTTTTTTGGTATGTATGTATGTCCCCATTTTCCTCCAAAATTTTGGAGGAAAAAAGTGCTTCTTATAGTCCGAAAAATACGGTATATATTGGCAGTGCGTGTGTGTAGCTTTTATATATATATATGTTAGCATTGTGTGTGTGTCTTGACAGGCTGGTACTTCGCAGGTGGTATGGGATGATGTCGCTCCTTGATGGGAGGATGATCACCTGTGAGGATTCGATGCTGAATCAGAGTAGTCTTGCCCAAATCCAATGGGTGCTTACTGAATGCTTGGTGATAACGTTTGGCAATGTTCAGAACTCCATTGATTCTCTTTACTGGAGTAGTGGCATCTCCCACATTCAGCTCAGTCCACCAGGGGTCTGAAGTAACCTTCCTACTGTCTTGGACAGCTTGGGTAGAATGTTGATATGTTGATTGGCTGTTACTTCACTTGAAATGATGTCTTCTGGTGAGAGTTGACACAACTGCGCCACTGGATGAAATTTGTGAAGATTAACAGGTGCGTCACTTAAGCTAATCCGTCGAACTGGCACTCTTCCATTGGAGACAGTTACAATGCTGCAAGCAGCTTTCACTAATGGTTGTCCTTCCAGCAGGATTGATTCGAGGAGAGCCTGATAATCCCCCGGCTGATGCTCGGGCCCCCTCCCTGCATGTTTGGGGCTCTTTACAGAGCGAATAAACATGCAGGGATTGCCTGCCACTCACTGTAATGCCGTAGCCATGTTGGTTGTGGCATTACAGTGATTGGCTGGCCGCACAGCTTCATCAGGTCTATATCAGACCTGGTGCTGCTGTGCTCGTCAGTCTACTCCGCATTCAGACAGTGTAGGGAGAGGTGCTGCTGAGGTAGGGAGAGATTTGCTTGTTTATTAGATGTAGGTAGAACAGAAGTATATTACACATATCCATCTCAACAAACAGTCCTTCTGAGGACTAATCCATCTGCAGAGATATCAGGCAGGCAGTGTATATAGGCAGACTGGCAGTGCATATAGCAGACTGGCAGTGCATATAGCAGACTGCAGTGCATATAGCACAAGAGGCTCCATTCCAGTTCTGTCTGCTGTTGCTGCTGCTAGACATTTCTAGACATAGGCCCAGGTCACAGGGGCCAGGAATAATTTTTTTTGGATCCTAATCCTCATTATTTGCTTAAAAAGCAATCCAGAGAACACTGCGCCATTTGCTTGTTGGCACTGCAGAATACAGCCATGTCCTTTCCATATTACAGCACTAAAAATCCAGCTATTTAAAACTGTGGTTTGTCTGTCACACATATCACATATAATTGCGCTGAAAATATTGCTATTTATGGCCTCCATTGAAATTTTGTTGCAGTGTGTCCGTGAACTGATTGACACGAGGTCGGCGCTGTTAAAAATAGTTACCTACAGGCCAGGTATTTAAAACTGTGGTTTGTCTGTCACACGGATCACATATAACTTCGCTTCAAATTCAGCCATTTGTAGTGAGTGTGGAAGATATTGTCCTCCATTTAAAATGGGCAAGGCACGAGGCAAGGGACAGGGAACTGGACGTGATGGTGCATGCAGAGGCCGTGGGCAAGCTGAAATTGTGCCACAACAAACACCCACATCTTCTCACCCGACCTTCCTGTCCCAATTCCTAGGGGACCGCAGCACACCACTATTGAACCCATAGCAGTGTCAAAAGGTTGTTGGTTGGATAGCGGATAATGCTTCCAGTCACTTTGCCACCACCACCATCACCCTGTCTTCCACACGGTCAAGTCTCAGTAGCCGTGAGTCTTGACTGCATATTCCTCACCCTGATCCGCCTTCCTCCCACCATGCCAAGTGCCCGGAGACAGCTGATCCCACACTTGGACACTCCGAAGAGCTGTTCACTTTTCCATTTATAGATTCGGGCCTCTCGCCTGGTCCACTTGATGCGGGGCAAGAGGAGATTGCATGTAGCGAAGCCTAAATATTTGAGCAGCCAAAGTCACACGAAGGCGATGGTAAGAAAGTGTCACAAGAGGTGGACAATGATGAGACACAATTGCCAGAAAGTCAGGAGGAGGACCAGAGTGAGGAAGTGGTAGACGAGGTGGTGGATGATATAGTAACTGACCCAACCTGGCAGGAGGACATGCAGAGCGAGCACAGCAGCACACAGAGGTAGGGAGGCAGAGCACCCCAACAGGCAGGAAGAAGCAGTGTGGTGGCAGCAGACAGGCAACCATTCTTCGTAACACCAACACGAAGGAAGTTGCCAGTACAACTGTTAGCTCTTCTCGAGTCTGGTTGTTTTTAAAGACTCTGCCGATAACCCCAAAAAGGCCATTTGCCATGCCAGCATCAGCAGCGGTAGCAAAACTACCAGCCTGACCACCACCAGCATGATCAGGCACATGGCAGCAGAGCACCCGACTTTGTGGGCCGAACCCCTGGATCCAGGAACAGTGTCTGCGAGTGGCATCACTGCTTCTTCCGCTGTTGTGTATGCAAGCCAATCCCCTGTCCAAGGTGCATGCGAAGATGCCTCCTGCCCTGCACCTGTCGTTGCACACTCTCAAGTGGCAGCATCAGGAAGCATGTCCACGTCCTTGTCCCAGCGCAGCGTTCAGTTGTCCATACCCCAGTCCTTGGAATGCAAATATGCAGCCAACGCCCCACAGGCCACACTACTAAATTCCCACATTTCGCAACTGCTTGCGCTCGAAATGTTGCCTTTTAGGCTCGTGGAGACGGAAGTATTCCGCAACCTGATGGCGGCGGCCATCCCTCGGTACTCGGTTCCCAGCCGCCACTATTTCTCCTGGTGTGCCGTCCCCGCATTACACAAGCAAGTGTCCCAAAACATTAGCCGTGCCCTCAACAACACAGTTACCGGAAAAGTCCACCCAACCACGGACACGTGGACAAGTGCTTGTGGGTAGGGACGGTACATTTCGCTGATAGCACACTGGGTTAACATAGTGGAAGCCGGGACCCAGTCGGACTTTGGGACGGAACACGTCCTCCCGACGCCATGGATTGAGGGCCCTAGGTCAATCAGGGTTGCCCCACAGTCTACAACTCCTGCACCTCATCCTCCTCAGCCTCTTCAGCCTCTGCTCCAAAATGACCACAACAGTCACAAGCTGGAAGCACTGCAGCACTGCCTCAGCCAAGTGGCAACAGGCTGTGCTGAAGCTAATATGCTTAGATGACAAACCGCACAATGCTGAAGAGTTGTGGACAGCTTTGAAAGAGTAGGCAGACCTACAGCCAGGTATGGTCGTGTGTGACAATGGCCGGAACCTGGTGGCAGCTCTGAGGCGCGGCGAGCTCACACACGTACCATGCCTGGCCCATGTGCTTAACCTCGTGGTTCAGCGGTTTCTCAAATCCTACCCAGAGCTGCCGGATCTGCTTGTCAAAGTACACCGCCTGTGTGCCAATTTTAGAAAGTCACCTACAGCTTCCGCCGCCCTTGCCGTGTTTCAGCAGCGTTTGCAGCTTCCGGCTCACAGACTGGTGTGTGATGTCCCCACGTGTTGGAACTCTACACTGCAGATGTTGGGAAGGATTTATGAGCAGAAGAGGGCAGTTGTTGACTACCAGCATCAACAAGGCTGTTTGCATTCAGTTCAGACTCCACACATAAGACCTCAGGAGTGGACATGGATGTCAGACATCTGTACCATCCTCCAAAACTTTGAGGACTCCACCAAGATGGTGAGCGGCGATGATGCCATAATTACCATCACCATCCTGCTTCTGTCTTCTGAAATGCTCTCTGCTCACAATCAAAGAAGATGCATTGCAAGCGGAGCATGATGAGATGGAGCAAGAAACCATACAGGGTGATTACACACAGCCTAGCCTCATCTCATCCCAACGTGGATTGGGTGATAATGAGGAAAAGGAGGAGGTGGAAGAACAGGAGCTAGTTTCATGTGCTATAAACGGTACTACCTGCACAACTGTCATACCGTCTGTTCAGCGTGGATGGCCTGAGGACAGAGAGGAGGAAGAGGAGAGCATGGTCAGTCGTCCTCTTGGTAAGGAGTAAGGACACAGAAGTCTTGCCTGTTTGCAGTCTGGTACGCATGGCTGAGTTTGTTACGCTGCCTTTCCCGTGACCCTCGCGTTCTCAAAATTTTGGGTGACAGTCAGTCATTACTGGTTGGTGACACTTCTAGACCCATAATACAAGGAGAACTTTATATCTCTTATTCCTTAGGCGGACAGGTCTACAAAAATGGGGCAGTACCAGAAGGCCCTTGTTGTGGAACTATTAAAAAAATTCCCATCTGAAAATGCTGGCGGCAGAGGTCACAGTATGTTGGATAACCAAGGATTACAGGCGAGAGAGACACAACTTCAATCCAGCAGAGGCAGGGGAACACTGTCAAAGTTCTGGGAGAGTTTTCTCAGACCCTCCCATCGCACAGGCCCTGAGGCGCGGGGTACTCTCACAAGGAGTGCCAAGTTTGGGAAGATGTTGAGGGAGTACCTTGCCGACCGTACCAACGTCCTCCGTGATTCCTCTGTGCCGTATAATTATTCGGTATCCAAGCTGGACACGTGGAATGAACTGGCTCTCTACGCCTTGGTGGTCCTGGCCTGCCCTGCCACTAGCGTTTTATCAGAGCGGGTTTTTAATGCTGCTGGTGGAATTATAACTGATAAGCGCATTTCCCTGTCAACTGAAAACGCTGACAGGCTGACTCTTCTAAAAATGAACAAGGGCTGGATTGGGCCAGACTTCTCAACACCACCGAATGATAGCAGCGTAACAAACTCAAATCCAATGTCTTTTATTTGGAGGTGTATTCCCATGCACCTTTTCACACCCACACATGGGTATACGCTTCCTAATTTTGGCTATTTGCTCTTGTCCTCCTCCTCATCCTCCACCACAATATCACCAGGGTGACCGTGGTCCGTGATGCAACACCCACATAATTTTTTTAAAGGTTGTTTATGATGCCCGTAAAAAAAAATTTTTTATACAGTATGTTCATGTATACCGCCCAGGGGTAAATGTTTGTCAGCCCATACACTTCGTGCATGGGCATTACAAGTATAGGAGACCCACTCCTTTCTAATGGGAACATTTTTTTTATGAGGCCCTCCTCCATGTCTCTTCCAAGGGGCATTGGAGTGCCTCCCAATTTTTGGCAGCCCTTGCATTTGACACGCCCCCTGGGCCATGTTTAGGGAGTACCCGGAGCCGGATCTGTTGGGGGTAGTAGTCCTCGTGGCGGTGACCCGGTCCGTGCCCAGGGTGTCAAACTAAGTGGCAGAATTAGTATATGATGTTTTAGTGTTCGACTACGCCACCCGTTGAATGCGGTTATGAAACCGCCGCTGCAGGGCAGACCGCTGAGGCCGGTAGTACAGTTGTGCAGCGTGGGTAGTATAACCCCCAACGGGAGGGGTATGGCCTCAGGGCAGCAGACGTGGATGATGGGGATGGTAGAATTGCACGCAGGCACCAGGAACCACTCAGAGACGGTGCGGTGTAGTTCAGGGTCTTTACTGGTGACAAAGATAGACCCTCCCGGGAGTACTGGCTAGCGGTCGGGGTCTGGTCAGTCCGTGAGCAGACAGGATCTCCCCTGGCCAGGCGGAGTTGTAGGCCTCCTCAACTAACTGTACTCTTCTTGGCTACCTTGCTAGAAGCGGGTAAAAGTAGCCCACGTCCCTGAGTGTACCGTGTGGTGCTCACCCGTATGGCCGGTGACTCGGGGCCTTCTGGTAGCCTCCGCTCCACGACGGCGGTGCTGGTCCCTTGCGTGTGACCGTGCCTTCGGGTTTCTTGGCCAGGGGACCTGAAATCCCCTGCCGGTCGGTTTCTGCTGCTGGGTATGGAACAGTCCCCACAGCCTCGGACTCCGTGTCCGGTGAGATCTCTTCAGCCAAGGCGAGCTATCTAGCTTCCAGCCTCTGGCACTCACTCCTGCTCCTACAGAGCTCCTGTTGTTACTTTCCCTGCAACTGCTCCACACCAGACCAGACTGTGTCTCTGTCTCTGTCTGTGCTCTATTCTAACCCCACCTCAGCCCCAGTTTATATAGGGGAAGTTCTTCCCCTCCCAGGACTGGACAGGAGGTGTGGCATGCTTAGGATTCCTGACCAGGAGACCTCCCACCTGCTCACAGACGTAATATTGCTATTACTGTGGTAACCAGACCCCTGGGGTTCCATATTCCCCCCTAGTAAAATTTAGTACTCCGGGACTAAACATATTTTTTTTGAAAACATAACAGAGTATAAACAGGAACAATACAATAAGGAAAAACATGTTAAAGTGGTCACGGCGTGTCCGCAACCGGGTGCAATTTTTGAAGCAAAAGGGTGTCCATTTCACGAAAGAACAGGGAGCCGTAACCAGGTAGGGGTCTGTCCTGCCCCGAGTCTTTAACAGTCTTTAGTCCGTTCCTGGGTTACGCTCCAAACATATATACAATAGAGTTCTAGTAAATCCACAAAAGATACCTATAAAATAACTGGAAAAAACATAATTATTTACAAGCAACAGTAAACAGGTAAATACAAATAAAACAGTCTAAACACTTTAGATCCTCCAACGTACAGGCAACTGGCCTCTAGTGGCTCTAGTGGACCTACGGAGCTTACTGACCGGTCCTGAGCTACAGGGTGTAGGAGCTGTCAAAGGTAAGCTGGGCAGCTGTCTACGGACTCTTTGGCTCACTAGGGGCACGGCAGGCTCACTATAAGCAGAGGGTCGATTCTCCTGGTCTGCTTGTGTGGGGTCTTCTGCCTCCTGGACCGGCTGCTCTTCCAGCTCTACCTGTTTTTCCGTAGGCACTTGGGATGCTGGCTGGAGGAAGGTGAGGACGGGTACCACAACAGCGCCATTTACTTGTGTCCAAGACCGAGGGAAGTCTCCGAGTACAGTACTGACCATCTCTTCCCTTTTCTCTGCGGGTCGAGGGTTTTCTTGATCTTCTTCAGGGTTTCGTAGCTGCTCGGGACACTTCTTCAGGTGATCTCGGGAGACAATGGCTGTGGTTTCTCCTCCATCCTTACTGATTGTGCAGACTTTCGGGTTTTCATGGCTTGATGGCAGTACGGTGTACGGGTCCTTTTCCCACTGGTCGTCCAACTTGTGGAGCCGTCTTTTCCTCTTCAAGACCTGCTCTCCAGGTACCAGGGGAACAGCGGGAGCATACTGGTTGTAAGTCTTCTCCTGTCTTTCTCTTGCTTGACGGAGACTTCGCTCAACGCTCTCCTGTACTTTCGGGTACTGCTGCTGCCTCTCTGTGTCCCAGTCTGCTTCTGGTGAAGTGTCCTCGGGTGTCAGGACTCCCATATCCAGATCAACAGGCAGCTTACCAGGTCTTGCTCTCATTAGGTAAGCCGGGGTACAGTTGGTAGAACCTACAGGGATGTGGTTGTATAGGTCCACCAGATCAGGCAGTTTCTCAGGCCACAAACTGCGTTCTTCCAGGGGCAATGTTTTCAGAAGATCTATCACCACCTGGTTCATTTTTTCGCAGAGTCCATTGGTTTGTGGATGATAGGGTGTTGTTCTTATCTTCCGGCAGCCATACAGAGTGCAGAACTCCTGGAAGAACTCCGCTTCGAAGGCAGGTCCCTGGTCCGTCAGCACCTGCTCTGGGTATCCGTGTGGACGGCAGAAGTGCTGCTGGAAGGCTCTAGCTGCTGTTTGAGCCGTTAAGTCCTTGACAGGGACTACAACCAAGAACCGGGAGTAGTGATCCACGATGGTTAACGCATAGACGTAGCCACTTCTGCTGGGGGTCAGTTTTACATGGTCTAAGGCTACCAGTTCCAACGGCTGCCTGGTGACGATGGACTGCAGGGGAGTCTTCTGGCTGGCACGGTCCTTCCTTCTTAGGTTGCATGGGCCACAGTCTCTGCACCACCTCTCGATGGTTCCTCTCATGCCTACCCAATGGAACCGCCCGCGCAGCAGGAACTCCAGCTTCTTCCATCCGAAGTGCCCAGCTCCGTTGTGGTATGCCTCCAGTACCATAGCCGCGTCTCTTCTTGGCACCACTACTTGCCAGATCAGTTCATGCGTCCGGGAGTTAACCATTCTGCGGCACAACTTCCCCTTGTAAAGGAACAGTCGACTCTTCTCAACCCACAGTTGCTTGGCCTCCTCCGGAGCGTCTGGGTCAAGGCGGGCATCTGGCTGAGTCAGCATCTCCTTCACCAGTCGGACGGCGGGGTCACTGTCTTGCGTTTCCGCCCAGTTGTAATGAGGTAAGGGGTTGAACGTAGCGGATTGCTTACCCCTTACACGGTGGGAATACTGGATAGTCCCATGACGGTGGAACGCGGGGAGTTCAACTTCTTCCAATTCCTCTGGATCCTCCCCTACGTCCGGTAGGTTTGGCATTCTGGACAGGGCATCCGCGTTGGTATTGGAGCGTCCTGCCCGGTATTTGATCGTGAACTCATAGTTGGACAGGCGGGCCATCCATCTCTGCTCCAGGGCACCGAGTCTTGCCGTATCCAGGTGTGTCAACGGGTTGTTATCCGTGTACACGGTGAACCGGGAAGAGGCGAGGTAGTGCCTAAAGCGTTCGGTGACTGCCCACACCACTGCCAGGAACTCTAGCTTGAATGAGCTGTAATTCTCAGGGTTTCTTTCGGTGGGTCGCAGTTTTCGGCTGGCGTAAGCAATTACCCGTTCCTTCCCCTGCTGGATCTGGGACAGTACGGCTCCTAGCCCGATGTTACTTGCGTCGGTGTAGAGGATAAAGGGCTGGCTGTAATCAGGGTACGCCAGGATTTCATCCCCCGTGAGGGCCATCTTCAGCTGGCGGAAGGACTCTTCTTCCAGCTTCTCCCATCTGAAGGGTGGCTTCTGGTTCTTGGCCTTCCTGGTCTGGCCTATCAGGAGGTCCTGCATAGGAGCTGCCTTTTTGGTGAAACCGGGAATGAATCTTCGGTAGTAGCCTACCAACCCGAGGAACTGCCGCACTTCCTTTACGCTGGAGGGGCTTGGCCATTTCTTAATTGCGGTGATCTTATCAGGGTCGGGAGCCACTCCGTCAGCACTCACCACGTGTCCCAGGTACTGCACCTTTGGTTTCAGGAGGTGACACTTGGAGGGTTTCACCTTTAGGCCGTAGTTTGCCAGGGCTTCGAACACTTCTGCCAGGTGTTTCAGGTGGTCCTCGTAGGTCTTGGAGTAGACGATGACATCGTCCAGGTATAACAGGACCGTCTCGAAGTTTCGGTGTCCCAGACAGCATTCCATCAATCGTTGGAAGGTTCCTGGTGCGTTGCAGAGTCCGAACGGCATGCAGGTAAACTCGCTAAGTCCCATCGGGGTGGTGAATGCGGTCTTCTCCCGGTCCGCCTCTGCTACAGGAACCTGCCAGTACCCACTAGTGAGATCCAAAGTGGAGAAGAAGTTAGCAGATTTTAAAGCAGCCAAAGACTCCTCTATCCTTGGTAAGGGGTACGCATCTTTGTGTGTGATACGGTTGATTTTCCGGTAATCTACACACATTCTCATGGTGTTGTCCTTCTTTTTAACCAAGACTAGTGGAGCTGCCCAGGGGCTACAGCTATCCCTGATTACTCGAGCCTCCTTCATGTCTCTAAGCATCCCCTTGGCGTGTTGGTAGTGTGCTGGGGGTACGGGTCGGTATCTCTCCTTTATGGGAGGATGGTCTCCCGTGGGGATGTGGTGTTCTACCCCCTTTACTCGCCCGAAGTCTAACGGGTGTTTACTAAACACTCTCTCGTACTCTTGAACCACCCGATAGACTCCCTGTTTCTGGTGTGAGGGAGTGGAGTCAGTACCCAAATGTAGTTGCTGACACCAGTCCTCTATTGTTTTCTTAGAGCCGTTACCTTCCTCTGGATGAGATGGAGGCAAGGGTTCCACGGACTGTACAGAATTTTGATTGATGGTATACAATTTGGCTAGCGTAGCATACCGGGGCAGGTACACTTCCCTCTTCCCGATATTTATTATGCGAATGGGCACCCTCCCATGGCGTACATCAACCACCCCCCGTGCCGTCAAAATGGTGGGCCTACTATCTGAGTAGACTGGTTCTACCATTGCCTGGTAATCTCTACCTCTCAGACCAATAGCTGCCCGGCACCAAATCATCATTTCACTTTTCGGGGGCATGGCAATAGGGAAAGGGTCACACATTCTCACGCTACCAATCTCACCACCGGAGAGTTCCACCTGTTGCCGTCGCATCAGTGCCCGGATCTCTTTTTGGAGCACTCGCTGCTGGCCGGAGCTGGCGTTCTTGGCAACCTGCTGTAAAATGAGAATCACCTCTGCAAGACAATTTTCAATCACATTAGTTCCTAGAGTTATCTTTGGGTGACTCTCGCGCTTGTCAATGTCCACAATGATCAGTCCCTGTGCTGCCAGTTCGACTTTACCGATTTTAATGGTCATCTCTTTAAATCCGATCTGTGGCACGGGCTGACCATTGCTGGCGATGATACTCAAGTCGTCGTCTGGGTAGCGGGTTATATCCGAGTCATTCCAGTACTGCTTGAAGAGCACGTACGGGATGGTGGTGACCTGTGACCCGGTGTCAAGTAGGGCACTCATAGGAATGCCATCCAGTACTACAGGCAAGACTGGACGTCCTCCCACGTATTTGTCACGCCAGTTCGATGGGCCTGGTGATCTTATTCCTAGGGGTTGGCCCTCTACCCCAGGTTGTGCCAGTTTTAAAGGACAGTACCTTGCCATATGTCCAGGTTGATTGCAGCGGCGGCAGATGGGTTGTCCGTCCTCGTTGTATCGGTCGCTGGGTCTTCCTCTGGCCGGTGGGGTTCTCCTTGGTCGGCGCCACGGGATATCCTCCGGTCCGGATGCCAGCTGGATCTTCCCTGGAGTAGAAACCTGTAAAGACTGCACAGTTCGGGTTAGCGCGGCAACGCTTTTAGTTAGCTCTTGGACCTGATGGTGCAGGTCTGTAGCCGGGTCATTGTTTAAAGCCTGCGCATCAGCTCCCACAGGCCCTGCCGACAAGGGCGCCGCCTCCTGGTGGTAAGTGGTAGCAGGGCGTTTGTGGGTCACAGCGCCACCTGGTGCCGGTTCTCGGAGCACCCGGATGGCTCTGTCCTTGAACTGTGCAAAGTCCAGATGAGGGTCCTGTAAGGCCATTGCCCGCAACTGGGTTCGGTGGGCATTGCAATGTAGACCCTCTATAAATTGTTCAGTCAACAGCTTGTCTTCGTTTCCCACGCCGTCAGGGTCAGCCTGCTTAATGGCTCTCAGGGCCTCTTGTAGGTTTAGTGCATAGTCCCTTATATTCTCATGTGCTCGCTGCTTGCACCCGTAGAATCTAAGCTTGATCTCGGCTGAGGTACGGGTATCAAAGGTGTCCTTCAGCCGGGCTAGTATCTCTGCGACAGTCCTCCTCCTCCCAAGTGGCCAGGACTTTACCTCCCTTTGGGCTGCCCCTGTTAATTGAGCCACCAGGATGCTCACTTTTTGCTCTTCTGTGAGTGGGTACACCTGGAAGAGGCCATCCAGCCTTTCTCTGAAGTCATTTAGGGTATGTGACTCCCCTGAGTACTGGGGTAGCCAGGCTGCCCCCGGGATATAGGGCATCGTGAAAGGCATGACTGCTGCAGCGGTGGCGCTGGCGGTGGCTGTGGCAGTGAAGCTCTCCTCCGTATCCGACATCTTCCTCCCCCCTAGTGGACCGTGGCCTACCTTGCGATGATCCTCTTCCGTAGGCCGCGGCTCCGCAGTGGATCGTCAGGGTTGAGGACCTTCCGTCGCGCTCCTGTGACGTCGGCGTCTGCTGGGCTCCTTCCAGGACCTTACGCAACGTCCGGACGTGAGGCGGGGCTTCAGTTCTCGCGCGCTTTCGGAGTCCACGCCCCTCTTCTTCCCGCGCGGCGTCCTCAAGATGGCGTCCAATGGCGGGAAGACTCCACGGATGGCGGGAAGAAAGCAAAAGATGGCGTCGGATGGCGGGAAAACTCCACGGATGGCGGGAAGAAGGCAAAAGATGGCGTCGGATGGCGGGAATCTTCACCACAGGTAAGTTTAACAGTCTTTTTCAGGCACGCAGTACCCGGTGGTTGCGGGCACGAGATCCTGCCGACTACGCCAAAAGTTGACGCGCCCCCTGGGCCATGTTTGGGGAGTACCCGGAGCCGGATCTGTTGGGGGTAGTAGTCCTCGTGGCGGTGACCCGGTGTCAAACTAAGTGGCAGAATTAGTATATGATGTTTTAGTGTTCGACTACGCCACCCGTTGAATGCGGTTATGAAACCGCCGCTGCAGGGCAGACCGCTGAGGCCGGTGGTACAGTTGTGCAGCGTGGGTAGTATAACCCCCAACGGGAGGGGTATGGCCTCAGGGCAGCAGACGTGGATGATGGGGATGGTAGAATTGCACGCAGGCACCAGGAACCACTCAGAGACGGTGCGGTGTAGTTCAGGGTCTTTACTGGTGACAAAGATAGACCCTCCCGGGAGTACTGGCTAGCGGTCGGGGTCTGGTCAGTCCGTGAGCAGACAGGATCTCCCCTGGCCAGGCGGAGTTGTAGGCCTCCTCAACTAACTGTACTCTTCTTGGCTACCTTGCTAGAAGCGGGTAAAAGTAGCCCACGTCCCTGAGTGTACCGTGTGGTGCTCACCCGTATGGCCGGTGACTCGGGGCCTTCTGGTAGCCTCCGCTCCACGACGGCGGTGCTGGTCCCTTGCGTGTGACCGTGCCTTCGGGTTTCTTGGCCAGGGGACCTGAAATCCCCTGCCGGTCGGTTTCTGCTGCTGGGTATGGAACAGTCCCCACAGCCTCGGACTCCGTGTCCGGTGAGATCTCTTCAGCCAAGGCGAGCTATCTAGCTTCCAGCCTCTGGCACTCACTCCTGCTCCTACAGAGCTCCTGTTGTTACTTTCCCTGCAACTGCTCCACACCAGACCAGACTGTGTCTCTGTCTCTGTCTGTGTTCTATTCTAACCCCACCTCAGCCCCAGTTTATATAGGGGAAGTTCTTCCCCTCCCAGGACTGGGCAGGAGGTGTGGCATGCTTAGGATTCCTGACCAGGAGACCTCCCACCTGCTCACAGACGTAATATTGCTATTACTGTGGTAACCAGACCCCTGGGGTTCCACACATTCACTGCATAGGCCAACACTATGGGAGACCCACTTCCTAATAATGGGAACATTGTTTTCAGGAGCCCTCCTCTAAGTCTCTTCAAAGAGGTATTGGGGTGCGTCCAAATTTTGGGCAGCCCTGCCACTCACTGCATACGCAATAACAGTATAGGAGACCCACTCTTTAATGGGAACAACAAAGCATAGCCGGCTGATGGCTCTTTAAGAATAGTGAGGGACGACTGGTGGTCCTATAAAAATAGGCTTTGTGACTTTCAGAGTCCCTACTTCATAAATGAAACCGGATGTGTCTGATGATGTGTCACACACCACATGGCCAGATAAGATTGTAAAATGTTAAAATCACATTTCCCAGTGAATGCATTTGTCACGGTTGAAAGCAATACAAAAGTGCAAAAACGCTAAGTGTGAACATAGCCCAAGGTGTGGAGGAGTATATTTGTTTTTGGTTATTTATTTTGCCTTATATACACATCATTACCCAGGAAAGGATGTTCCTTAACATATTTCCCAGGAAAATCCATTTTGGTTTCGTTTTTGTATGTTTTATTGTGAGTCCGTAAAAATGGCGTAATACCTCTGACAACGTTGTTGACAGCAGTGACCTGGGAGTCAGAAATGCTTCCAGGGGTCTTCCCCATGCTGTTCCCGTGCCATTTGAGCACTGTTCCCATCGATTTGGGCAATTTTTAGGCCCTCTGCAGATCGCGGGGGGGAGCCGCCTGAAAAATGCTCGAGTTTCCCACAGACTTACATTGGGCTTGTTGCTCGGGTCGAGCAGCCGAGTATTCCAATGTGCTCAACACGAGCAACGAGTACCCAAGCATTTTAGTGCTCGGCCATCACTAGCTACCTGTGAGCCGGTGTCGACGAGAGCTTCCAGAGGTACACTGTTTACCAGGACAGTTATGTGCGGGCAGGATGAGATGAAGCGAGGCACCCACATGGATGCTCCCTTCGGACCTTTTCTTCTTCCTCCTGAGGGGCAGTCCGCAGCCTCGGGGGTGGCCGATTTAACTGATAGCACTGGGCCTCGGTGTGTTCATATCTGTGGCAGTGCTGACAGAAAGGTCTGTTACAGCGAGCAGCTTTGCCTGGAGGTAGACTTCTTGGTAAAGGCTCAGGAGAGAGAGTTCTGTCCTGGGCTTGCTCCCTGGAGCGCGAAGGTGAAATAATCAGATTTTTGATCTGCTGAGAGACTTGTTCGAGTCCCCTGGCAATGTCATCTCCACGGGCTTCAAGGGATGTCTTGGAGGCCACAGGAGTCAGCGCAGCTTGTGTAGCTTGCATGGTACCTGGCGATGTCATCTGAAAAGATGGAGGGGCTGCAGTAATAGACCCAGCTAGAGGAGCAAAGGGGACATAGTTTCCCTGTACATATTCATTGCCAAGGACACGGATGGCTCGGGTCTTGAAGTCTGCAAGCTGGGATGTTGTGCAGCGAGCATGCTGAGTTGGCTCTGCGACAGTTCAGAGCGAGTCCCCTCTATGAAGTGGTCTATCAAGATTTTGTCAGAGTCCAGTTTCACGGGGGTCAACCTGTAGAACAGTGGAGAAAGCCTCTTGGAGGGATAGAGCATAGTCCCGTAGGGTCTCACCTAGCTATTGTCGTCTTGCAAAGAATCTCATCTTTACTTCAGAGATGGATGTAACCTCAAAGGCATGATTCAGTTTCACAAGGATTTGCTCAGACGTTTTCTTCTCTGTTGGGGGCCAGGATTGAACTTCCCTGGAAGCAACACCTTCAAGCTGACCCAGCAGGATCTGCACTTGCTGTTCTGGAGAGAGGGGGTAAAACAGAAAGAGAGCCAGCAACTTGTCACGGAAGTCCCTGAAGGTGTGTGGCTCCCCCTTGTAGCGTGGCAACCAGGGTGTCCCAGGATAAAATGGGACACGGAACAGCATGTTGCATGCGATGAGCACAGCAGGGCTGTTGGCACCAGCTTGACTGTTGTTGCTGGGCTCACTAATGATGTAGATGCTGACATGATTGCTCACAATCGGACAGAGTCTCTGATACAGGCACACAGATGAATCCTGTTTGTGACACCACAAATTGTGGTGGGCCACTGGGGAGGCGTCAGACGTTGCAGAAGGGCCAGCTGGGGTGTGTAGCCTCACTGGCAGCAGATAATGATGTCACGGTAGCTGAAGTGGGTCGCTGGACCCTTCAACACTTCCGTCGTGTCCACAACAATTTAAAAAGCGGGAGGTGGTACTTGTGGATGGTATAGGACCCCCCGGGGCACTCCTCGGTGGTGTCTGGGTGCAGGTTTTGGAGTGCCCGTGATGTTGGTGTAATCTCAAGCAGCCAGACACGCAGATGAACTTATAAACATAACAATTTTACTGAAGGAGGTAACTGGGTACAGTCGCTCTTACAGGTAAAGTTCACAGTATATTGTGCATATGAAAATAATGGTTCTCTCCTCATGAGACAAGAATTGTTATGGCCTCTCTGGGCGGCTGGAGAAGAGTTCTCTTCAATAGTAGAGGAAATGCTATGTGCAGTCCACAGAATATTACACTGATGGAGGGACCTTCACAGATTAGCGTGTTTCCACAGAGAGCCAAAGTGTGGATGTATTCACAGTTTTTATCCCACCGTTCCCTCTCGCAGGGGGTAGGTTTAAGCAAAGTCGGTGGCGTGGCAGCCACGTGGATCTGGTCCTGGCTAGAAGCGATCAGGATAACCAGAGAGCAGGAGAGCAGGAGAGTCCATGTACAGCTTTCTCTCTCCTGAGTAGAAGACACTTCACTCTTTTTGTGACGGAGATTATGTGAGGAAAAATGTCCCCTCAGCGTAGACTGGCATTGAAAACCCTTCTCTGAGAGAATTATGTCTCTCCTCAATCTTCCTGAGGCAGCAGGAGCCGCCCACAACTGGTTTATACCAGTGTTCAGTCAGAGTGAGAGCCCTAAGCTGGGAGGCTCCTCCCAGCCGTTGCTATGGCCATCACTTGTTAGGAGAATATTAATTACTTCATATACACACATTGGCCAGCAGATGGCAGGAAAGTACAATTTACAATGCAATGTATTATACCCCCTAACTCAGTACACACAATAGAACAAATCTAATACCACACTACAACTGTCTCATTTAGCAGTAGTAGAACGGGTACCGGGATGCCACATGTTTTTGAAGCTTTTATATATACTGTATATTGGCACTGTGTATGTGAAGCTTTTATATATATTGGCTGTGTGTGTGTAGCGCATATATACGTGTGTATATATATATATATATATATATATATATATATATAATGTACAGACCAAAAGTTTGGACACACCTTCTCATTTGACGATTTTTCTGTATTTTCATGACTATGAAAATTGTACATTCACACTGAAGGCATCAAAACTATGAATTACCACATGTGGAATTATATACTTAACAAAAAAGTGTGAAACAACTGAAAATATGTCTTATATTCTAGGTTCTTCAAAGTAGCCACCTTTTGCTTTGATGACTGCTTTGCACACTCTTGGCATTCTCTTGATGAGCTTCAAGAGGTTGTCACCGGAAATGGTCTTCTAACAATCTTGAAGGAGTTCCCAGAGATGCTTAGCACTTGTTGGCCCTTTTGCCTTCACTCTGCGGTCCAGCTCACCCCAAACCATCTCAATTGGGTTCAGGTCTGGTGACTGTGGAGGCCAAGTCATCTGGGGTAGCACCCCATCACTCTCCTTCTTGGTCAAATAGCCCTTACACAGCCTGGAGGTGTGTTTGGGGTCATTGTCCTGTTGAAAAATAAATGATGGTCCAACTAAACGCAAACCGGATGGAATAGCATGCCGCTGCAAGATGCTGTGGTACCCATGCTGGTTCAGTATGCCTTCAATTTTGAATAAATCCCCAACAGTGTCACCAGCAAAGCACCCCCACACCATCACACCTCCTCCTCCATGCTTCACGGTGGGAACCAGGCATGTAGAGTCCATCCGTTCACCTTTTCTACGTCGCACAAAGACACGGTGGTTGGAACCAAAGATCTCAAATTTGGACTCATCAGACCAAAGCACAGATTTCCACTGGTCTAATGTCCATTCCTTGTGTTCTTTAGCCCAAACAAGTCTCTTCTGCTTGTTGCCTGTCCTTAGCAGTGGTTTCCTAGCAGCTATTTTACTATGAAGGCCTGCTGCACAAAGTCTCCTCTTAACAGTTGTTGTAGAGATGTGTCTGCTGCTAGAACTCTGTGTGGCATTGAGCTGGTCTCTAATCTGAGCTGCTGTTAACCTGCGATTTCTGAGGCTGGTGACTCGGATAAACTTATCCTCAGAAGTAGAGGTGACTCTTGGTCTTCCTTTCCTGGGGCGGTCCTCATGTGAGCCAGTTTCTTTGTAGCGCTTGATGGTTTTTGCAACTGCACTTGGGGACACATTCAAAGTTTTCCCAATTTTTCGGACTGACTGACCTTCATTTCTTAAAGTAATGATGGCCACTCGTTTTTCTTTACTTAGCTGCTTTTTTCTTGCCATAATACAAATTCTAACAGTCTCTTCAGTAGGACTATCAGCTGTGTATCCACCAGACTTCTGCACAACACAACTGATGGTCCCAACCCCATTTATAAGGCAAGAAATCCCACTTATTAAACCTGACAGGGCACACCTGTGAAGTGAAAACCATTTCCGGTGACTACCTCTTGAAGGTCATCAAGAGAATGCCAAGAGTGTGCAAAGCAGTCCTCAAAGCAAAAGGTGGCTACTGCGAAGAACCTAGAATATAAGACATATTTTCAGTTGTTTCACACTTTTTTGTTAAGTATATAATTCCTCATGTGGTAATTTATAGTTTTGATGCCTTCAGTGTGAATGTACAATTTTCAAAGTCATGAAAATGCAGAAAAATCTTTAAATGAGAAGGTGTGTCCAAACTTTTGGTCTGTACTGTGTGTGTGTGTGTGTGTGTGTGTGTGTGTGTGTGTGTGTAATAAATAAATATATATATATATATATATATATATATATATATATATATATAGTACAGACCAAAAGTTTGGACACACCTTCTTAATTAAAGATTTTTCTGTATTTTCATGACTTTGAAAATTGTACATTCACACTGAAGGCATCAAAACTATGAATTAACACATGTGGAATTATATACTTAACAAAAAAGTGTGAAACAACTGAAAATATGTCTTATATTCTAGGTTCTTCAAAGTAGCCACCTTTTGCTTTGATGACTGCTTTGCGCACTCTTGGCATTCTCTTGATGAGCTTCAAGAGGTAGTCACCGGAAATGGTTTTCACTTCACAGGTGTGCCCTGTCAGGTTTAATAAGTTGGATTTCTTGCCTTATAAATGGGGTTGGGACCATCAGTTGTGTTGTGCAGAAGTCCGGTGGATACACAGCTGATAGTCCTACTGAATAGACTGTTAGCTGCTTTTTTCTTGCCATCATACAAATTCTAAGTAAATAAAAATTAGTGGCCATCATTACTTTAAGAAATGAAGGTCAGTCAGTCCGAAAAATTGGGCAAACTTTGAAGGTGTCCCCAAGTGCAGTTGCAAAAACCATCAAGCGCTACAAAGAAATTGGCTCACATGAGGACCGCCCCAGGAAAGGAAGACCAAGAGTCACCTCTGCTTCTGAGAATAAGTTTATCCGAGTCACCAGCCTCAGAAATCACAGGTTAACAGCAGCTCAAATTAGAGACCAGCTCAATGCCACACAGAGTTCTAGCAGCAGACACATCTCTTCATCAACTGTTAAGAGGAGACTTTGTGCAGCAGCCCTTCATGGTAAAATAGCTGCTAGGAAACTACTGCTAAGGACAGGCAACAAGCAGAAGAGACTTGTTTGGGCTAAAGAACACAAGGAATGGACATTAGACCAGTGGAAATCTGTGCTTTGGTCTGATGAGTCCAAATTTGAGATCTTTGGTTCCAACCACCGTGTCTTTGTGCGACGCAGAAAAGGTGAACGGATGGACTCTACATGCCTGGTTCCCACTGTGAAGCATGGAGGAGAAGGTGTGATGGTGTGGGGGTGCTTTGCTGGTGACACTGTTGGGGATTTATTCAAAATTGAAGGCATACTGAATCAGCATGGCTACCACAGCATCTTGCAGCGGCATTCTATTCCATCCTTTTTGCATTTAGTTGGACCATCATTTATTTTTCAACAGGACAATGACCCCAAAAACACCTCCAGGCTGTGTAAGGGCTATTGGACCAAGAAGGAGAGTGATGGGGTGCTACGCCAGATGACCTGGCCTCCACAGTCACCAGACCTGAACCCAATCGAGATGGTTTGGGGTGAGCTGGACCGCAGAGTGAAGGCAAAAGGGCCAACAAGTGCTAAGCATCTCTGGGAACTCCTTCAAGATTGTTGGAAGACCATTTCCGGTGACTACCTCTTGAAGCTCATCAAGAGAATGCCAAGAGTGTGCAAAGCAGTCATCAAAGCAAAAGGTGGCTACTTTGAAGAACCTAGAATATAAGACAGAAGTTGCTCAGGTAGTGCAGCTCATCCAGGATGGCACATCAATGCGAGCTGTGGCAAGAAGGTTTGCTGTGTCTGTCAGCGTAGTGTCCAAAGGCTGGAGGCGCTACCAGGAGACAGGCCAGTATACCAGGAGACGTGGAGGGGGCCGTAGGAGGGCAACAACCCAGCAGCAGGACCTCTACCTCCACCTTTGTGCAAGGAGGAACAGGAGGAGCACTGCCAGAGCCCTGCAAAATGACCTCCAGCAGGCCACAAATGTGCATGTGTCTGCACAAACGGTTAGAAACCGACTCCATGAGGGTGGTATGAGGGCCCGACGTCCACAGATGGGGGTTGTGCTCACAGCCGAACACCGTGCAGGACGCTTGGCATTTGCCACAGGACACCAGGATTGGGAAAGTGGCCACTGGCGCCCTGTGCTCTTCACAGATGAAAGCAGGTTCACACTGAGCACATATGACAGACGTGACAGAGTCTGGAGACGCCGTGGAGAGCGATCTGCTGCCTGGAACGTCCTTCAGCATGACTGGTTTGGCAGTGGGTCAGTAATGGTGTGAAGTGGCATTTCTTTGGAGGGCCGCACAGCCCTCCATGTGCTCACCAGAGGTAGCCTGACTGCCATTAGGTACCGAGATGAGCTCCTCAGACCCCTTGTGAGACCATATGCTGGTGCGGTTGGCCCTGGGTTCCTCCTAATGCAGGACAATGTCAGACCTCATGTGGCTGGAGTGTGTCAGCAGTTCCTGCAAGATGAAGGCATTGAAGCTAAGGACTGGCCGCCCGTTCCCCAGACCTGAATCCGATTGAGCACATCTGGGACATCATGTCTCGCTCCATCCACCAACGTCACGTTGCACCAGACTGTCCAGGAGTTGGCGGATGCTTTAGTCCAGGTCTGGGAGGAGATCCCACAGGAGACCATCCGCTACCTCATCAGGAGCATGCCAAGGCATTGTAGGGAGGTCATACAGGCACGTGGAGGCCACACACAATACTCAGCCTCATCAGGAGCATGCCCAGGCGTTGTAGGGAGGTCATACAGGCACGTGGAGGCCACACACAATACTCAGCCTCATCAGGAGCATGCCCAGGCGTTGTAGGGAGGTCATACAGGCACGTGGAGGCCACACACAATACTCAGCCTCATCAGGAGCATGCCCAGGCGTTGTAGGGAGTTCATACAGGCACGTGGAGGCCACACACAATACTCAGCCTCATCAGGAGCATGCCCAGGAGTTGTAGGGAGGTCATACAGGCACGTGGAGGCCACACACAATACTCAGCCTCATCAGGAGCATGTCCAGGCGTTGTAGGGAGTTCATACAGGCATGTGGAGGCCACACACAATACTCAGTCTCATCAGGAGCATGCCCAGGCATTGTAGGGAGGTCATACAGGCACGTGGAGGCCACACACAATACTCCGCCTCATCAGGAGCATGCCCAGGCGTTGTAGGGAGGTCATACAGGCACGTGGAGGCCACACACAATACTCAGCCTCATCAGGAGCATTTCCAGGCGTTGTAGGTGACGCGCCCCCTGGGCCAGTGCTGTTAGGGATACCCGGAGCCGGATCAGATGGGGGTTGTAGTCTCCGAGTGGCTGTGACCCGGTCCGTGCCCAGGGTGTCAAGCTCAGTGTGTGGCAGTCCTTACTGATGTTACTAAAGTTCTTTATGTCGACTACGCCACCCGTTGAATTGCGGTCACTACGGCCGCCGCTGCAGCAGGGTCCACTGAGGCTGATGGTGTTTGTGCAGCTTAGGTAGTATAACCCCCAACGGGAGGGGTATAGCCTCAGGGGGTCAGGTGCAGAGGATGGTGGTTGTGGAAGTGCAGGGATGATGGTAATGAGAGTCAGAGTCGGGTTGTGCAGTTCAGGGTTCTTTACTTACTGCAGATGTTCCGGTCACTCCGGCCTTGAGTGACCACCCGAGCCGTGGTGCGTCCACCAGGTCCTGGACTCGGCCAACCCCCAAGTAGTTCTGGAGCGTGGTTCTGAGCTCCCTTTCTGTCCTGTCCTCGTCTCTGGCCTTCCCCACCAGGGATCCACCTATGTCCGGCTCCCTCGGGCCTCTTGTTGGCGAACCCTTGCCTCTGGGTTCCCTGACCCTATGCGTGGTCTGCCTTCCAGGTGGATTTGGTGGGTGGCCGTGGCAGATGCTGCCCACGGCCTCCGGTCTCTGGCTGAGGTATGCTGTAGCCCCCACCAGTTTGGGATCCGGTACCCTGTTGCCAACTCTTCACCCTGTGGTTGTATTTGGGCTCTCAGAGTTCCTTCTTTCTCCCCCTCTGGGTCTTTCTTTCTCCTCTCTCACTCTGGGCCTGGGGCTGCTCTGCTCCTCTGCTTTCTTCCACTGCTCTGCAAAGACTTACTGACTGACTTCTCACAGACTGACTGTGGCTGACTGACCCTGATCTTAGATGGTGCCCACCTTAAATACTCCCTCTATGTGTGAGCTCAGGTGACCAGCACCCAATGAGCTCCTAACTTTACCCAGGCTGCTCCCCCTATCTGCCCCTACACTACTGGGATGTACCACCCCCCTCCCACTCCAGCCAAGGACAGACTCGGTCGTACCTGCACATTATTAAGTGGGAGTACCATTGGTCTGTCCTCCGGAAATGGGATGTGTGTAGTGCATGCAGCCTACTGAGCTCAGTTCCACACTCCATCCTTACCCGGGAGTGGAATACCACACCTCTGGGTTGAGGTGCAATACCCCTGTAGCAGCCGAATCCTCAGGGTGCTACATTCCCCCCTGGTAAATCACAGCACGTCCTCGGGCTGTAAGATATAAACAACATCCAAAACATACAATTTTTTATAAACATAAACATATAAAACATATAAAACATCATCATATATATCAGCATAAACTTTTCATATAAACTTTCTTATCTTCTGGTTCCTCCGGTCACGGTGCAACTTGTGACCGGGTAAAGTGCGACAGTCTCTTTTAGTAAAAACAACAGTTTCCTATAAAACCGGAAGGGGCGCTTTAGGAAGCGCAACTATATACAAGGGAATATGGCCGCTCTCAGTCCTCGGCCAGGTATTAGGGAGGATTGACCGCTCTCAGTCCTCGGTCAGTGGGAATAGGGACACACGGGATTAACAGTTCACTCTTGGCTGGTCCCAACGGGGACTATATTTTAACTAGAACAGTTCTTATACCCTGACGGGCAACTTTATACAGTCTCTCTCTACCGTACTTCAACGACGGCGTCCTCCTGCTCTTTCTTTGTGATTAACTTTAGCTTCAGACCTGTCCGGGTCCTCTTGCTCCTCCTCACACCGCAGCTCCTCCTCCGTCAGGCGATGCACATGGAGGGCGTAGGGTCCTTTGGCACACTTGTGCCGGGTGAAGGTGACCTCGTCCCCTATATAAAGGTCACGACCTCTGTGTCCCTCCGGTAGGTGGGACTCAACGTCTCTTCTTGTCACGAAGACGTCGCCTGGGGTGCGGTGATCTCGGATGAAGCCCCACCCGTGCTGCATATTAAACTTGATCACAGTCCCGGTGGAAGGGGGACCATGAGCTGCACGGGGACTCCTCCTGGCCCGGCTCTTCTGCTCCGCGCTCCTTATTTGGGCTTGTTGTTCCCGGACCCGCCTCTCTCTCCGCTCCCTCTCAAAGACCTCGAGCTGCTGGCGGCAGCACTCTGCACGCTCCGCTGCGGCTGCCCGAGTCTCCTGAGTGAACCCCATGAGGTCTTCTCCGGTGGGATCCCACTCAAACTGGGTCTCTTCTAGCGGGGGCGAGGTCCTCTTTACAGGCTTCGGAACCGGAATCAGGGGTTCGTCTAGGAGTCTCTCTTTCCGGAGTCGAGGATGGTGAAACTCCGGTGGCCATATGAAGGGCTGCCCATCCGGGCACGTATGTTGGGCGAACAGATCTTCTCCCAGATGCGGCACTCTTGGTTTTATGGGCGCGGTGGTGGTGGCGCCCGGGTTGCCCAGGCCTTGCGGCCAGGCCTGGGGCACCTGGAAAGTGAAGGGCACCGTAAGGACGGCGGCGCCCTGGGCTACTTGGCCCTGCGACCAGGCCGGTGGCTCCGCGGAGGTAGGGGGCGCTGTTGGAATTGCGGCGCCCGGGGGTACTAGACCTTGCGACCAGGCCGGTGGTATTTCCTGCTTGGCCACGCTCGAGGTCGAGGCGTGTGACGTCACAGGGGTCGCGGCCGCGGTTTCCGTTTGAGGCCTAGTCTGCGGCGGTGACGTTGCAGCGACGGGCACGGCAGGGGGAACTTCGGGCTCTGCGACGGGGAGCTGGGGCAGGCACGCGGTTTCCCAGCTCGGGGTAGTGACGTCCCCTTTACCTGCCTCCATTCGTTCGGCTCCCTTCTCGGCGCCGTCTCCGGCCTTCAGTCCTCCTGCGCCATCCTCAGAGGCGGTCTGTCTCCTCGTCTCGGGTGGCGTGCTCCGCTGACGAGTTCTTGTCTGCTGGGCCATCTCTCGGCTCCACTCCGCTAACGTCTCTCGCTGCACCCGGGCCATCCTCCGTGCGAGGCCCTCCAGCGCAGTCTGTGCACACTCCCGATCTCGGGGGAGCTGTGCCAGGACCTCCACTAAGCCTAGTGGGGTCGTTGCTTCTAGCAGGCTCCTGACCAACGGGTCGGTGCTGCTCTGCTCTCCTCCCGTTGTCTCCAGCAGGCCTTCTGGAGTGGCGACCGGCAACAGGCTCCTGACCACTGGGTCGGTGCTGCCTGGAGTGGCGGCCCGCATCAGGCTCCTGACCACTGGGTCGGTGCTGCCTGGCTCTCCCTCCATCTCCGGGTAGGCTCTCTCTGGACTCTCTTCCAGACGTCTTGTCTCCGGGTGCGCTCTCTCCAGACTGCTCCAAGCGACACCCATCTTTGCTCTCTTCTTCTGTCTCCGCCCACATTGAGGGTGGTCCCGGGGCAACTTCAGTTCCAGGGGCAGTTCTCTTACGCTGATGGACACTTCCAGCATCACAGTCTCTGTTGGTGGGGGCGGTTTCCGCTTTTGGCGCCATTCTTCGACCTGGCCCACGATGGGAGGTGGCCTCTTGCCACCCTCTGGCACGCCCATAATGGCGTCCGCTCTTCCAAGGCGGGAAATCTTCGGAAATGGCGGGAATCGTCTCCCAGTGGCGGGAAACTCCATGGATGGCGGGAAAAAGCTGCAAATGGCGGACAACCGGCGGGAAACGACCTGTGATGGGGCCCGATGGCGGGGACCCTCCGGAACCGGCAGGGGACTTCTTTTTGAGGTAACGGTGTACTTTTCTTCAGGCACGCAGTACCCGGTTGTTGCGGGCACGTAATCCTGCCGACTACGCCAAAGTTGACGCGCCCCCTGGGCCAGTGCTGTTAGGGATACCCGGAGCCGGATCAGATGGGGGTTGTAGTCTCCGAGTGGCTGTGACCCGGTCCGTGCCCAGGGTGTCAAGCTCAGTGTGTGGCAGTCCTTACTGATGTTACTAAAGTTCTTTATGTCGACTACGCCACCCGTTGAATTGCGGTCACTACGGCCGCCGCTGCAGCAGGGTCCACTGAGGCTGATGGTGTTTGTGCAGCTTAGGTAGTATAACCCCCAACGGGAGGGGTATAGCCTCATGGGGTTAGGTGCAGAGGATGGTGGTTGTGGAAGTGCAGGGATGATGGTAATGAGAGTCAGAGTCGGGTTGTGCAGTTCAGGGTTCTTTACTTACTGCAGATGTTCCGGTCACTCCGGCCTTGAGTGACCACCCGAGCCGTGCTGCGTCCACCAGGTCCTGGACTCGGCCAACCCCCAAGTAGTTCTGGAGCGTGGTTCTGAGCTCCCTTTCTGTCCTGTCCTCGTCTCTGGCCTTCCCCACCAGGGATCCACCTATGTCCGGCTCCCTCGGGCCTCTTGTTGGCGAACCCTTGCCTCTGGGTTCCCTGACCCTATGCGTGGTCTGCCTTCCGGGTGGATTTGGTGGGTGGCCGTGGCAGATGCTGCCCACGGCCTCCGGTCTCTGGCTGAGGTATGCTGTAGCCCCCACCAGTTTGGGATCCGGTACCCTGTTGCCAACTCTTCACCCTGTGGTTGTATTTGGGCTCTCAGAGTTCCTTCTTTCTCCCCCTCTGGGTCTTTCTTTCTCCTCTCTCACTCTGGGCCTGGGGCTGCTCTGCTCCTCTGCTTTCTTCCACTGCTCTGCAAAGACTTACTGACTGACTTCTCACAGACTGACTGTGGCTGACTGACCCTGATCTTAGATGGTGCCCACCTTAAATACTCCCTCTATGTGTGAGCTCAGGTGACCAGCACCCAATGAGCTCCTAACTTTACCCAGGCTGCTCCCCCTATCTGCCCCTACACTACTGGGATGTACCACCCCCCTCCCACTCCAGCCAAGGACAGACTCGGTCGTACCTGCACATTATTAAGTGGGAGTACCATTGGTCTGTCCTCCGGAAATGGGATGTGTGTAGTGCATGCAGCCTACTGAGCTCAGTTCCACACTCCATCCTTACCCGGGAGTGGAATACCACACCTCTGGGTTGAGGTGCAATACCCCTGTAGCAGCCGAATCCTCAGGGTGCTACATAGGGAGTTCATACAGGCACGTGGAGGCCACACACAATACTCAGCCTCATCAAGAGCATGCCCAGGCGTTGTAGGGAGGTCATACAGGCACGTGGAGGCCACACACAATACTCAGCCTCATCAGGAGCATGCCCAGGCATTGTAGGGAGGTCATACAGGCACGTGGAGGCCACACACAATACTCAGCCTCATCAGGAGCATGCCCAGGCGTTGTAGGGAGGTCATACAGGCATGTGGGGGCCACACACAATACTCAGCCTCATCAGGAGCATGCCCAGGCGTTGTAGGGAGGTCATACAGGCACGTGGAGGCCACACACAATACTCAGCCTCATCAGGAGCATGCCCAGGCATTGTAGGGAGGTCATACAGGCACGTGGAGGCCACACACAATACTCAGCCTCATCAGGAGCATGCCCAGGCATTGTAGGGAGGTCATACAGACACGTGGAGGCCACACACAATACTGAGCCTCATCAGGAGCATGCCCAGGCGTTGTAGGGAGGTCATACAGGCACGTGGAGGCCACACACAATACTCAGCCTCATCAGGAGCATGTCCAGGCGTTGTAGGGAGTTCATACAGGCACGTGGAGGCCACACACAATACTCAGCCTCATCAAGAGCATGCCCAGGCATTGTAGGGAGGTCATACAGGCACGTGGAGGCCACACACAATACTCCGCCTCATCAGGAGCATGCCCAGGCGTTGTAGGGAGGTCATACAGGCACGTGGAGGTCACACACAATACTCAGCCTCATCAGGAGCATTTCCAGGCGTTGTAGGTGACGCGCCCCCTGGGCCAGTGCTGTTAGGGATACCCGGAGCCGGATCAGATGGGGGTTGTAGTCTCCGAGTGGCTGTGACCCGGTCCGTGCCCAGGGTGTCAAGCTCAGTGTGTGGCAGTCCTTACTGATGTTACTAAAGTTCTTTATGTCGACTACGCCACCCGTTGAATTGCGGTCACTACGGCCGCCGCTGCAGCAGGGTCCACTGAGGCTGATGGTGTTTGTGCAGCTTAGGTAGTATAACCCCCAACGGGAGGGGTATAGCCTCAGGGGGTCAGGTGCAGAGGATGGTGGTTGTGGAAGTGCAGGGATGATGGTAATGAGAGTCAGAGTCGGGTTGTGCAGTTCAGGGTTCTTTACTTACTGCAGATGTTCCGGTCACTCCGGCCTTGAGTGACCACCCGAGCCGTGGTGCGTCCACCAGGTCCTGGACTCGGCCAACCCCCAAGTAGTTCTGGAGCGTGGTTCTGAGCTCCCTTTCTGTCCTGTCCTCGTCTCTGGCCTTCCCCACCAGGGATCCACCTATGTCCGGCTCCCTCGGGCCTCTTGTTGGCGAACCCTTGCCTCTGGGTTCCCTGACCCTATGCGTGGTCTGCCTTCCAGGTGGATTTGGTGGGTGGCCGTGGCAGATGCTGCCCACGGCCTCCGGTCTCTGGCTGAGGTATGCTGTAGCCCCCACCAGTTTGGGATCCGGTACCCTGTTGCCAACTCTTCACCCTGTGGTTGTATTTGGGCTCTCAGAGTTCCTTCTTTCTCCCCCTCTGGGTCTTTCTTTCTCCTCTCTCACTCTGGGCCTGGGGCTGCTCTGCTCCTCTGCTTTCTTCCACTGCTCTGCAAAGACTTACTGACTGACTTCTCACAGACTGACTGTGGCTGACTGACCCTGATCTTAGATGGTGCCCACCTTAAATACTCCCTCTATGTGTGAGCTCAGGTGACCAGCACCCAATGAGCTCCTAACTTTACCCAGGCTGCTCCCCCTATCTGCCCCTACACTACTGGGATGTACCACCCCCCTCCCACTCCAGCCAAGGACAGACTCGGTCGTACCTGCACATTATTAAGTGGGAGTACCATTGGTCTGTCCTCCGGAAATGGGATGTGTGTAGTGCATGCAGCCTACTGAGCTCAGTTCCACACTCCATCCTTACCCGGGAGTGGAATACCACACCTCTGGGTTGAGGTGCAATACCCCTGTAGCAGCCGAATCCTCAGGGTGCTACATTCCCCCCTGGTAAATCACAGCACGTCCTCGGGCTGTAAGATATAAACAACATCCAAAACATACAATTTTTTATAAACATAAACATATAAAACATATAAAACATCATCATATATATCAGCATAAACTTTTCATATAAACTTTCTTATCTTCTGGTTCCTCCGGTCACGGTGCAACTTGTGACCGGGTAAAGTGCGACAGTCTCTTTTAGTAAAAACAACAGTTTCCTATAAAACCGGAAGGGGCGCTTTAGGAAGCGCAACTATATACAAGGGAATATGGCCGCTCTCAGTCCTCGGCCAGGTATTAGGGAGGATTGACCGCTCTCAGTCCTCGGTCAGTGGGAATAGGGACACACGGGATTAACAGTTCACTCTTGGCTGGTCCCAACGGGGACTATATTTTAACTAGAACAGTTCTTATACCCTGACGGGCAACTTTATACAGTCTCTCTCTACCGTACTTCAACGACGGCGTCCTCCTGCTCTTTCTTTGTGATTAACTTTAGCTTCAGACCTGTCCGGGTCCTCTTGCTCCTCCTCACACCGCAGCTCCTCCTCCGTCAGGCGATGCACATGGAGGGCGTAGGGTCCTTTGGCACACTTGTGCCGGGTAAAGGTGACCTCGTCCCCTATATAAAGGTCACGACCTCTGTGTCCCTCCGGTAGGTGGGACTCAACGTCTCTTCTTGTCACGAAGACGTCGCCTGGGGTGCGGTGATCTCGGATGAAGCCCCACCCGTGCTGCATATTAAACTTGATCACAGTCCCGGTGGAAGGGGGACCATGAGCTGCACGGGGACTCCTCCTGGCCCGGCTCTTCTGCTCCGCGCTCCTTATTTGGGCTTGTTGTTCCCGGACCCGCCTCTCTCTCCGCTCCCTCTCAAAGACCTCGAGCTGCTGGCGGCAGCACTCTGCACGCTCCGCTGCGGCTGCCCGAGTCTCCTGAGTGAACCCCATGAGGTCTTCTCCGGTGGGATCCCACTCAAACTGGGTCTCTTCTAGCGGGGGCGAGGTCCTCTTTACAGGCTTCGGAACCGGAATCAGGGGTTCGTCTAGGAGTCTCTCTTTCCGGAGTCGAGGATGGTGAAACTCCGGTGGCCATATGAAGGGCTGCCCATCCGGGCACGTATGTTGGGCGAACAGATCTTCTCCCAGATGCGGCACTCTTGGTTTTATGGGCGCGGTGGTGGTGGCGCCCGGGTTGCCCAGGCCTTGCGGCCAGGCCTGGGGCACCTGGAAAGTGAAGGGCACCGTAAGGACGGCGGCGCCCTGGGCTACTTGGCCCTGCGACCAGGCCGGTGGCTCCGCGGAGGTAGGGGGCGCTGTTGGAATTGCGGCGCCCGGGGGTACTAGACCTTGCGACCAGGCCGGTGGTATTTCCTGCTTGGCCACGCTCGAGGTCGAGGCGTGTGACGTCACAGGGGTCGCGGCCGCGGTTTCCGTTTGAGGCCTAGTCTGCGGCGGTGACGTTGCAGCGACGGGCACGGCAGGGGGAACTTCGGGCTCTGCGACGGGGAGCTGGGGCAGGCATGCGGTTTCCCAGCTCGGGGTAGTGACGTCCCCTTTACCTGCCTCCATTCGTTCGGCTCCCTTCTCGGCGCCGTCTCCGGCCTTCAGTCCTCCTGCGCCATCCTCAGAGGCGGTCTGTCTCCTCGTCTCGGGTGGCGTGCTCCGCTGACGAGTTCTTGTCTGCTGGGCCATCTCTCGGCTCCACTCCGCTAACGTCTCTCGCTGCACCCGGGCCATCCTCCGTGCGAGGCCCTCCAGCGCAGTCTGTGCACACTCCCGATCTCGGGGGAGCTGTGCCAGGACCTCCACTAAGCCTAGTGGGGTCGTTGCTTCTAGCAGGCTCCTGACCAACGGGTCGGTGCTGCTCTGCTCTCCTCCCGTTGTCTCCAGCAGGCCTTCTGGAGTGGCGACCGGCAACAGGCTCCTGACCACTGGGTCGGTGCTGCCTGGAGTGGCGGCCCGCATCAGGCTCCTGACCACTGGGTCGGTGCTGCCTGGCTCTCCCTCCATCTCCGGGTAGGCTCTCTCTGGACTCTCTTCCAGACGTCTTGTCTCCGGGTGCGCTCTCTCCAGACTGCTCCAAGCGACACCCATCTTTGCTCTCTTCTTCTGTCTCCGCCCACATTGAGGGTGGTCCCGGGGCAACTTCAGTTCCAGGGGCAGTTCTCTTACGCTGATGGACACTTCCAGCATCACAGTCTCTGTTGGTGGGGGCGGTTTCCGCTTTTGGCGCCATTCTTCGACCTGGCCCACGATGGGAGGTGGCCTCTTGCCACCCTCTGGCACGCCCATAATGGCGTCCGCTCTTCCAAGGCGGGAAATCTTCGGAAATGGCGGGAATCGTCTCCCAGTGGCGGGAAACTCCATGGATGGCGGGAAAAAGCTGCAAATGGCGGACAACCGGCGGGAAACGACCTGTGATGGGGCCCGATGGCGGGGACCCTCCGGAACCGGCAGGGGACTTCTTTTTGAGGTAACGGTGTACTTTTCTTCAGGCACGCAGTACCCGGTTGTTGCGGGCACGTAATCCTGCCGACTACGCCAAAGTTGACGCGCCCCCTGGGCCAGTGCTGTTAGGGATACCCGGAGCCGGATCAGATGGGGGTTGTAGTCTCCGAGTGGCTGTGACCCGGTCCGTGCCCAGGGTGTCAAGCTCAGTGTGTGGCAGTCCTTACTGATGTTACTAAAGTTCTTTATGTCGACTACGCCACCCGTTGAATTGCGGTCACTACGGCCGCCGCTGCAGCAGGGTCCACTGAGGCTGATGGTGTTTGTGCAGCTTAGGTAGTATAACCCCCAACGGGAGGGGTATAGCCTCACGGGGTTAGGTGCAGAGGATGGTGGTTGTGGAAGTGCAGGGATGATGGTAATGAGAGTCAGAGTCGGGTTGTGCAGTTCAGGGTTCTTTACTTACTGCAGATGTTCCGGTCACTCCGGCCTTGAGTGACCACCCGAGCCGTGCTGCGTCCACCAGGTCCTGGACTCGGCCAACCCCCAAGTAGTTCTGGAGCGTGGTTCTGAGCTCCCTTTCTGTCCTGTCCTCGTCTCTGGCCTTCCCCACCAGGGATCCACCTATGTCCGGCTCCCTCGGGCCTCTTGTTGGCGAACCCTTGCCTCTGGGTTCCCTGACCCTATGCGTGGTCTGCCTTCCGGGTGGATTTGGTGGGTGGCCGTGGCAGATGCTGCCCACGGCCTCCGGTCTCTGGCTGAGGTATGCTGTAGCCCCCACCAGTTTGGGATCCGGTACCCTGTTGCCAACTCTTCACCCTGTGGTTGTATTTGGGCTCTCAGAGTTCCTTCTTTCTCCCCCTCTGGGTCTTTCTTTCTCCTCTCTCACTCTGGGCCTGGGGCTGCTCTGCTCCTCTGCTTTCTTCCACTGCTCTGCAAAGACTTACTGACTGACTTCTCACAGACTGACTGTGGCTGACTGACCCTGATCTTAGATGGTGCCCACCTTAAATACTCCCTCTATGTGTGAGCTCAGGTGACCAGCACCCAATGAGCTCCTAACTTTACCCAGGCTGCTCCCCCTATCTGCCCCTACACTACTGGGATGTACCACCCCCCTCCCACTCCAGCCAAGGACAGACTCGGTCGTACCTGCACATTATTAAGTGGGAGTACCATTGGTCTGTCCTCCGGAAATGGGATGTGTGTAGTGCATGCAGCCTACTGAGCTCAGTTCCACACTCCATCCTTACCCGGGAGTGGAATACCACACCTCTGGGTTGAGGTGCAATACCCCTGTAGCAGCCGAATCCTCAGGGTGCTACATAGGGAGTTCATACAGGCACGTGGAGGCCACACACAATACTCAGCCTCATCAAGAGCATGCCCAGGCGTTGTAGGGAGGTCATACAGGCACGTGGAGGCCACACACAATACTCAGCCTCATCAGGAGCATGCCCAGGCATTGTAGGGAGGTCATACAGGCATGTGGGGGCCACACACAATACTCAGCCTCATCAGGAGCATGCCCAGGCGTTGTAGGGAGGTCATACAGGCACGTGGAGGCCACACACAATACTCAGCCTCATCAGGAGCATGCCCAGGCATTGTAGGGAGGTCATACAGGCACGTGGAGGCCACACACAATACTCAGCCTCATCAGGAGCATGCCCAGGCATTGTACGGAGGTCATACAGACACGTGGAGGCCACACACAATACTGAGCCTCATCAGGAGCATGCCCAGGCGTTGTAGGGAGGTCATACAGGCACGTGGAGGCCACACACAATACTCAGCCTCATCAGGAGCATGTCCAGGCGTTGTAGGGAGTTCATACAGGCACGTGGAGGCCACACACAATACTCAGCCTCATCAAGAGCATGCCCAGGCGTTGTAGGGAGGTCATACAGGCACGTGGAGGCCACACACAATACTCAGCCTCATCAGGAGCATGCCCAGGCGTTGTAGGGAGGTCATACAGGCACGTGGAGGCCACACACAATACTCAGCCTCATCAGGAGCATGTCCAGGCGTTGTAGGGAGTTCATACAGGCACGTGGAGGCCACACACAATACTCAGCCTCATCAGGAGCATGCCCAGGCGTTGTAGGGAGGTCATACAGGCACGTGGAGGCCACACACAATACTCAGCCTCATCAGGAGCATGCCCAGGCGTTGTAGGGAGGTCATACAGGCACGTGGAGGCCACACACAATACTCAGCCTCATCAGGAGCATGCCCAGGCGTTGTAGGGAGTTCATACAGGCACGTGGAGGCCACACACAATACTCAGCCTCATCAGGAGCATGCCCAGGAGTTGTAGGGAGGTCATACAGGCACGTGGAGGCCACACACAATACTCAGCCTCATCAGTAGCATGTCAAGGCGTTGTAGGGAGTTCATACAGGCACGTGGAGGCCACACACAATACTCAGCCTCATCAAGAGCATGCCCAGGCATTGTAGGGAGGTCATACAGGCACGTGGAGGCCACACACAATACTCAGCCTCATCAGGAGCATGCCCAGGCATTGTAGGGAGGTCATACAGGCACGTGGAGGCCACACACAATACTCGGTCTCATCAGGAGCATGCCCAGGCATTGTAGGGAGGTCATACAGGCACGTGGAGGCCACACACAATACTCAGCCTCATCAGGAGCATGCCCAGGCATTGTAGGGAGGTCATACAGGCACGTGGAGGCCACACACAATACTCAGCCTCATCAGGAGCATGTCCAGGCGTTGTAGGGAGTTCATACAGACACGTGGAGGCCACACACAATACTCAGTCTCATCAGGAGCATGCCCAGGCGTTGTAGGGAGGTCATACAGGCACGTGGAGGCCACACACAATACTCAGCCTCATCAGGAGCATGCCCAGGCGTTGTAGGGAGGTCATACAGGCACGTGGAGGCCACACACAATAATCAGCCTCATCAGGAGCATGCCCAGGCGTCGTAGTGAGGTCACACAGGCACGTGGAGGCCACACACAATACTCAGCCTCATCAGGAGCATGCCCAGGCGTTGTAGGGAGGTCATACAGGCACGTGGAGGCCACACACAATACTCAGCCTCATCAGGAGCATGCCCAGGCGTTGTAGGGAGTTCATACAGGCACGTGGAGGCCACACACAATACTCAGCCTCATCAGGAGCATGCCCAGGCGTTGTAGGGAGGTCATACAGGCACGTGGAGGCCACACACAATACTCAGCCTCATCAGGAGCATGCCCAGGCGTTGTAGGGAGGTCATACAGGCACGTGGAGGCCACACACAATACTCAGCCTCATCAGGAGCATGCCCAGGGGTTGTAGGGAGGTCATACAGGCACGTGGAGGCCACACACAATACTCAGCCTCATCAGGAGCATGCCCAGGCGTTGTAGGGAGGTCATACAGGCACGTGGAGGCCACACACAATACTCAGCCTCATCAGGAGCATGCCCAGGCGTTGTAGGGAGGTCATACAGGCACGTGGAGGCCACACACAATACTCAGCCTCATCAGGAGCATGCCCAGGCATTGTAGGGAGGTCCTACAGACACGTGGAGGCCACACACAATACTCAGCCTCATCAGGAGCATGCCCAGGCGTTGTAGGGAGGTCATACAGGCATGTGGGGGCCACACACAATACTCAGCCTCATCAGGAGCATGCCCAGGCTTGTAGGGAGGTCATACAGGCACGTGGAGGCCACACACAATACTCAGCCTCATCAGGAGCATGCCCAGGCATTGTAGGGAGGTCATACAGGCACGTGGAGGCCACACACAATACTCAGCCTCATCAGGAGCATGCCCAGGCATTGTAGGGAGGTCATACAGACACGTGGAGGCCACACACAATACTGAGCCTCATTAGGAGCATGCCCAGGCGTTGTAGGGAGGTCATACAGGCACGTGGAGGCCACACACAATACTCAGCCTCATCAGGAGCATGTCCAGGCGTTGTAGGGAGGTCATACAGGCACGTGGAGGCCACACACAATACTCAGCCTCATCAGGAGCATGCCCAGGCGTTGTAGGGAGTTCATACAGGCACGTGGAGGCCACACACAATACTCAGCCTCATCAGGAGCATGCCCAGGCGTTGTAGGGAGGTCATACAGGCACGTGGAGGCCACACACAATACTCAGCCTCATCAGGAGCATGCCCAGGCGTTGTAGGGAGGTCATACAGGCACGTGGAGGCCACACACAATACTCAGCCTCATCAGGAGCATGCCCAGGCGTTGTAGGGAGTTCATACAGGCACGTGGAGGCCACACACAATACTCAGCCTCATCAGGAGCATGCCCAGGCATTGTAGGGAGGTCATACAGGCACGTGGAGGCCACACACAATACTCAGCCTCATCAGGAGCATGCCCAGGCGTTGTAGGGAGGTCATACAGGCACGTGGAGGCCACACACAATACTGAGCCTCATCAGGAGCATGCCCAGGCGTTGTAGGGAGGTCATACAGGCACGTGGAGGCCACACACAATACTCAGCCTCATCAGGAGCATGCCCAGGCGTTGTAGGGAGGTCATACAGGCACGTGGAGGCCACACACAATACTCAGCCTCATTGTGACTTGTTTTAAGGACATTACATCACAGTTGGATCAGCCTGTAGTGCGTTTTTCCACTGTAATTTTGGGGGTGACTCCACATCCAGGCCTCCATTGGTTAATAAATGTGATTTCCATTGATGATTGTTGTGTGATTTTGTTGTCAGCACATTCAGCTTCTACAGAACAAAGTATTCAATGAGAATATTTCATTCATTCACATCTAGGAGGGGGGATTTCAGGGGTCCCTTTATTTTTTTGAGCTATATATATATATATATTATATATAATGTGTGTGTGTGTGAAGCTTTTATATATATTGGCATTGTGTATATGAATTCTTTCAGAAGGTGACATCTAGTGATGAGCGAGTATGTTCGGTTAACCCTTTCGGCGAGTATGCTCTGGCGAGTACCGAGTATTTACAGCTGCTCGGTGATATGGTTGAATCACTCCTGTGTGCATAATTTGCGACTGTTTGACAGCTTTATTACATGTGAGGAATGCTTGTTTCTTATGCATTCCTCACATGTATTAAAGCTGTCAAACAGTTGCAAATCATGCACACAGGAGTGATTCAAACACATCACCGAGTACGCTGAAGATACTCGGTACTCGCCCGAGCATACTCGCCGAAAGGGTTAACTGAACATACTCGCTCATCACTAGTGACATCGTATCCATCAATCTCTGTAAATCATGGCATTGTTTGTTAATCTCTTGAATCGTGACATCGTAATTAGAATGTGACATCATGCACAACTTTGAGATTTTCACGTCACTTCAAATAACCAGAAAACTATGGAAGTGACATTCAGATTCTGTGGGTGACAGTGATTATACAGTGGCTTGCGAAAGTACTCCCTCCCTTGGCTTTCTCCCTATTTTTCTACATTACCACCAGTGTGTAAATATTTCTGTCATCTGATTTGTGTGTGATGTATCAGCACTAAATAGTGTAAGAAAAATATAGGCAAAAATTACATGTATGGGATCAAATAACTAAAACTTGTCATGTGCAAATGTATTCACCCCTTTTACACCTGCCGACACATCCTGTTCTCCTCTATTTCCAGGATATCTGTCCCCCGACGGCATCACCCTGAAAAGGAGCATCCACAACCTGGTCCACATCTACATGGGGGGCACCATGTCGCAGATCCCCATCTCCAGCAATGACCCATTCTTCATCTTACATCACGGCTTCATAGACAAGTGAGTGAAAAACCAAGTTCTGTCCTATTATACCATACTATTATATTATATCTACTGTTACCAGAGACCGTACATTATATATACTGTTACCAGAGACCGTACATTATATATACTGTTACCAGAGACCGTACATTATATCTACTGTTACCAGAGACCGTACATTATATCTACTGTTACCAGAGACCGTACATTATATCTACTGTTACCAGAGACTGTACATTATATATACTGTTACCAGAGACCGTACATTATATCTACTGTTACCAGAGACTGTACATTATATCTACTGTTACCAGAGACCGTACATTATATATACTGTTACCAGAGACCGTACATTATATCTACTGTTACCAGAGACTGTACATTATATCTACTGTTACCAGAGACTGTACATTATATCTACTGTTACCAGAGACTGTACATTATATATACTGTTACCAGAGACCGTACATTATATCTACTGTTACCAGAGACTGTACATTATATCTACTGTTACCAGAGACTGTGCATTATATCTACTGTTACCAGAGACTGTGCATTATATCTACTGTTACCAGAGACTGTACATTATATATACTGTTACCAGAGACCGTACATTATATCTACTGTTACCAGAGACCGTACATTATATCTACTGTTACCAGAGACCGTACATTATATCTACTGTTACCAGAGACTGTACATTATATCTACTGTTACCAGAGACCGTACATTATATCTACTGTTACCAGAGACCGTACATTATATCTACTGTTACCAGAGACTGTACATTATATCTACTGTTACCAGAGACCGTACATTATATCTACTGTTACCAGAGACCGTACATTATATCTACTGTTACCAGAGACTGTACATTATATCTACTGTTACCAGAGACTGTACATTATATCTACTGTTACCAGAGACTGTACATTATATATACTGTTACCAGAGACTGTACATTATATATACTGTTACCAGAGACTGTGCATTATATCTACTGTTACCAGAGACTGTACATTATATCTACTGTTACCAGAGACCGTACATTATATCTACTGTTACCAGAGACTGTACATTATATCTACTGTTACCAGAGACCGTACATTATATCTACTGTTACCAGAGACTGTACATTATATCTACTGTTACCAGAGACTGTACATTATATCTACTGTTACCAGAGACTGTGCATTATATCTACTGTTACCAGAGACCGTACATTATATCTACTGTTACCAGAGACTGTGCATTATATCTACTGTTACCAGAGACTGTACATTATATCTACTGTTACCAGAGACTGTACATTATATCTACTGTTACCAGAGACCGTACATTATATCTACTGTTACCAGAGACTGTACATTATATCTACTGTTACCAGAGACTGTGCATTATATCTACTGTTACCAGAGACCGTACATTATATCTACTGTTACCAGAGACTGTACATTATATCTACTGTTACCAGAGACTGTACATTATATCTACTGTTACCAGAGACCGTACATTATATCTACTGTTACCAGAGACTGTACATTATATCTACTGTTACCAGAGACTGTACATTATATCTACTGTTACCAGAGACCGTACATTATATCTACTGTTACCAGAGACCGTACATTATATCTACTGTTACCAGAGACTGTACATTATATCTACTGTTACCAGAGACCGTACATTATATCTACTGTTACCAGAGACCGTACATTATATCTACTGTTACCAGAGACTGTGCATTATATCTACTGTTACCAGAGACCGTACATTATATCTACTGTTACCAGAGACTGTACATTATATCTACTGTTACCAGAGACTGTACATTATATCTACTGTTACCAGAGACTGTGCATTATATCTACTGTTACCAGAGACTGTACATTATATCTACTGTTACCAGAGACTGTACATTATATCTACTGTTACCAGAGACTGTGCATTATATCTACTGTTACCAGAGACTGTACATTATATCTACTGTTACCAGAGACCGTACATTATATATACTGTTACCAGAGACTGTACATTATATCTACTGTTACCAGAGACCGTACATTATATCTACTGTTACCAGAGACTGTACATTATATATACTGTTACCAGAGACTGTGCATTATATCTACTGTTACCAGAGACCGTACATTATATCTACTGATACCAGAGACTGTACATTATATATACTGTTACCAGAGACTGTGCATTATATCTACTGTTACCAGAGACCGTACATTATATCTACTGTTACCAGAGACTGTACATTATATATACTGTTACCAGAGACTGTGCATTATATCTACTGTTACCAGAGACTGTGCATTATATCTACTGTTACCAGAGACTGTACATTATATCTACTGTTACCAGAGACTGTACATTATATCTACTGTTACCAGAGACTGTGCATTATATATACTGTTACCAGAGACTGTACATTATATCTACTGTTACCAGAGACTGTACATTATATATACTGTTACCAGAGACTGTGCATTATATCTACTGTTACCAGAGACTGTACATTATATCTACTGTTACCAGAGACTGTACATTATATATACTGTTACCAGAGACTGTGCATTATATATACTGTTACCAGAGACCGTACATTATATCTACTGTTACCAGAGACTGTACATTATATCTACTGTTACCAGAGACTGTACATTATATATACTGTTACCAGAGACTGTGCATTATATATACTGTTAGCAGAGACCGTGCATTATATCTACTGTTACCAGAGACTGTATGTTATGTTCTGCTACCAGAGCTAAGGAAAGAGAGGAGATCTGTCCCTACGATAGAACTCAGCTGAATCCCTACGATGTAACAGGGAACCTGATCCTGCGATCAGACCTGCTAAAGTCCTAAGCTAGTCTGTACGGAGACCTATAGATGTGGGGGAGGAATCCCTACAAGTACTAAGGACTGGGAGGAATATGGGACACCTCCTAACAGAAATAGTAGCAGACAGACGAACAAACAAAATATAAAGAACATAGAGGTCAGTAAACCAAGCAAACTAACAGAGCAAGACACAGAGCACAGGCTAGCTAGAAAGTAGATATACAATGAAGTCCAGCAAAGCCAGAAGGGCGGAGCAGGATTAAATAGGCCAACAAGGTCATGTGACCAGCAAAGGAAAAAAAACCTAACAGCAAGGTTCTAACAGTACCCCCCCTTCTAAGAGGATCCTCCGGATCCCCTAGGACCAGGCTTATCAGGAAATCTCCTGTGAAACGCTCTGATAAGTCTGGACGCGGAAACATCATCTGACCTCACCCAAGAGTTATCCTCGGGTCCGAAACCTTTCCAGGCCACAAGATACTGCAAACTACCTCTATACCGTCTAGAGTCAAGGATGCGAGAAATTTCATATTCCCCGTCCTCCACCACCGGAGGAACAGAGGCAGAGGCGTCACCATCCGACACAACAGCTTTCTTTAACAGAGAGACATGAAATACCGGATTAATTCTCCAGGAGGTAGGAACCTCCAACCTAACAGCAGATTGGTTGACAACCTGAAGCACCTTAAAGGGCCCTACAAACTTGGGACCCAATTTCTTAGAAGGAATCCTCAACCGCAGATTCCTAGAGGACAACCAAACCATGTCGCCAACAGCGAACAAAACCTCCTGTCGTTTCCTATCAAAGTAGTCTTTAGATTTTCTGTTGGCCTCCTGAAGATTACCACGCACATCCGTCCAAACTCTTTCCAAATCACCGGAAAAATTCTCCTCCTCAGGCACGGCAGATCCCAACTTGGAGAACGACCCAAACGACGGATGTCTCCCAGAACAACAAAAAAAAGGCGAACAACCAGCAGAAGAAGATGTATGATTGTTCAGAGCAAATTCGGCAAGTGGCAGAAACTCAGACCACCCCTCTTGATTGTCTGCCACAAAACAACGCAAGAACTGCTCAACATCCTGGTTTTTCCTTTCTGTCTGGCCATTAGATTCAGGATGATATCCGGACGAAAACGACAAATGAATTCCCAACCTGTCACAAAAGGCACGCCAAAAACGAGCCACGAACTGAGGACCCCTATCAGAAACAATGTCAGTAGGAACGCCATGAAGTCTGACAATTTCCTTGACAAAGGCCTTAGCGAGAGTTTTAGCGCAGGGCAGTTTGATGAAGGGAACCAAGTGACACATCTTACTAAAACGGTCCACGACCACCCAGATGACAGTAAAACCCTCAGAGGGGGGAAGGTCAGTTATAAAGTCCATAGCCAAATGTGTCCAAGGAGCACTGGGGACCTCCAAAGGACAAAGCAACCCCGCAGCAGGAGTATGTGAGGACTTAGATCTAGCACATACAGTACATTGGCGTACCCACTTAATGACTTCCTTCTGCCATCCAGGCCACCAAAAACTGCGACCCACCAGTCTCTTGGTCTCAGAGATTCCGGGATGACCTGCCAACCGAGATTCGTGACACTCAACAAACAAATCTCTCCTAAAGGTCCCAGGCACAAACAACCTCCCATGAGGAGTGTTAGATGGGGCATTCTCCTGAGCTTTAAGAATCTCATCTTCCAAAACGGAGTCTAAAGCAGCTATCACAACACCTTCTTGTAAAATGTTTTCCTCTTTCTCAGCACCGACTATGGGAGAAAAACTGCGAGACAAGGCATCCGCCTTAACATTCTTAGTACCAGGGATGTAAGTAACGGAGAAATTAAACCGCGAGAAAAACAGTGCCCACCTAGCCTGACGGGCATTCAGGCGCTTGGCAGCGTCAAGATATATCAGATTTTTATGATCCGTAAGAACCTGAACGGGAAATTCCGCACCTTCCAAGAAGTGGCGCCAGTGTTCAAATGCGAGTTTAATAGCCAATAATTCCCGATTACCAATATCGTAATTCAATTCAGTCTCCGAAAATTTTTTTGAAAAAAAGGCACAGGGATGTAATCCATCCCCGTTATCCTGAGACAATACTGCGCCAACCCCCACAGAGGAAGCATCAACCTCAACCAAAAACGGCCTAGTAACATCAGGCTGCATAAGGATGGGAGCAGAGGTGAACCTCTCCTTGAGATACACAAAAGCTTCAATGGCCTCAGAAGACCACTGAACCGCATCAGCACCTTTCCTGGTGAGATCAGTCAGAGGTTTGACAATACTAGAAAAATTTTTTATGAATTTTCTATAGTAATTGGCGAAACCCAAAAACCTCTGTATCGATTTCAAACCAATAGGCCTAGGCCATTCCTGCACAGCCTGAACCTTAACCGGATCCATCTCAAAACCTTTGCTGGAGATAATGTAGCCCAAAAAACTAATTCTCTGTACAGCGAACTCACATTTCTCCAGCTTAGCAAAAAGCGAATTGTCCATTAATAACTGTAATACCTCACGCACGCTCCGCCAATGAGACTCCAGATCTGGCGAATAAATCAAAATGTCATCCAAATACACAACCACATTTTTACCGATCAAAGGTCTAAGGATGTCATTAATCAGATTCTGAAAAAATGCAGGAGCATTAGTAAGACCAAAAGGCATAACCAGATTCTCAAAATGACCCACAGGAGTGTTAAAAGCAGTCTTCCATTCATCACCCTCCTTCATGCGCAACAGATTGTATGCCCCCTTAAGGTCAATTTTAGAGAACCACTTGGCCCCCAATAACTGGTTAAACAGATCAGGAATCAATGGCAGTGGGTAAGGATTGCGTACCGTAATTTTGTTAATCTCACGAAAATCCAGACAAGGACGTAAACCGCCGTCCTTTTTTTTTACAAAAAAAAATCCAACCGCCACAGGAGACTTAGAGGGCCTAATGTGACCGGCGGCCAAACTTGTCTGTATGTATTCCTCCAAAGCCTTCCTCTCAGGAATAGTAAGGTTAAATAAACGACTTTTAGGAAGAGTCGCTCCAGGGACAAATTCAATAGAACAATCATAGTCTCTATGGGGAGGCAAAACCTGCGATTCCTTCTCAGAAAAAACTCTCCAAAAATCCTGAATAGGAACAGGCAATTCTCCCCTATCCAAAGCTGCAATACGCCCGTTACAACACTTGTCATAACATTTATGGCTCCAGGATTTAATTTCACTGGTAGACCAATCCAGTACAGGATTGTGACATTTTAACCAGGGCAATCCCAATATTACTGGAGAAGGCAAGTTATTCAACACTACCAAATCCAATTTCTCATGGTGAACACCATTAATAGTGAGAGGAAATTCACAGACCTTGAGAGTAATATTCTTCAAAGGGGAGCCATCCACAGAAACCACAGCAATGGGGGATGATAAAGGTTCAGGTTTTAAATTGAGTTTTTCCACGAATCCCCCATCAATTACATTCAGTGTAGACCCGCAATCAACAAACACCCGAAATTCCATTAATCTTTCCTGAGCAATCGTGGAAGCAGCTAAAAATATACCCTTGGAATTTAAACAGGCAATACGGGCGTGACTGACCATTTTTTTTTCTTTCTTCATACGAAGCTCACAGCCTTTAATCAAATGACCAGATTTTCCGCAATAGAAACACAAGCCTTTCGAAAAACGACGGTCTTTTTCTTGAGAGCGAGGTGCCACCGATCCAATCTCCATCGGTTCACCACTGTTAGTACACACATTATCATAACCAGAAACTGACATAGCAGAGGATTTGCTCTCATTAACCCTAGCACGCAGTCTTCTGTCCACCCGTATAGCTAATTGCATAGCCTGTTGCAAATCCTCAGGTGTAGGATAAGCAATTAGCAGGTCTTTAACCCTTTCACTGAGCCCAGCAAGAAATAGACTTTTCAGAGCAGAATCGTTCCACCCTGTTTGAGTGGACCAACGACGAAAATGTGTACAATATTTTTCCATATTACCTGATCCTTGTTTTAAACGTCTCAACTCAGTCTCAGCTGATGCCACACGGTCAGGATCATCATATAATAGTCCTAAAGCAGAAAAAAAACTATCCACTGATCTGAAGCATGTATCACTAGGTTGCAAAGAAAAGGCCCACTCCTGAGGCTCTTTGCGCAAAAGTGACATTATGAACCCTACGCGCTGGGATTCATCCCCAGAGGACTTGGGTCTCAAACGAAAATACAATAAGCAAGCATTTTTAAATGAAAAAAATTCTCGATGTTCACCAAAAAATAAATCCGGCAAACATACCTTAGGCTCCAAGAAATGTGCTCCAGAACAGTTACTCACGTGCTGACGGAGCTCGGCCACTTCCAGAGAGAGTCCCTGCAGGCGATGAGCCAAATCCAGAACCGACACCATGATGGAACAGAAAAATCTTTCCTTAGAGAATTTGCTGGCTGGACTTACTGTTATGTTCTGCTACCAGAGCTAAGGAAAGAGAGGAGATCTGTCCCTACGATAGAACTCAGCTGAATCCCTACGATGTAACAGGGAACCTGATCCTGCGATCAGACCTGCTAAAGTCCTAAGCTAGTCTGTACGAAGACCTATAGATGTGGGGGAGGAATCCCTACAAGTACTAAGGACTGGGAGGAATATGGGACACCTCCTAACAGAAATAGTAGCAGACAGACGAACAAACAAAATATAAAGAACATAGAGGTCAGTAAACCAAGCAAACTAACAGAGTTAGATACAGAGCACAGGCTCGCTAGAAAGTAGATATACAATGAAGTCCAGCAAAGCCAGAAGGGCGGAGCAGGATTAAATAGGCCAACAAGGTCATGTGACCAGCAAAGGAAAAAAAGCCTAACAGCAAGGTTCTAACACTGTACATTATATCTACTGTTACCAGAGACTGTACATTATATCTACTGTTACCAGAGACCGTACATTATATCTACTGTTACCAGAGACTGTACATTATATCTACTGTTACCAGAGACTGTACATTATATATACTGTTACCAGAGACTGTACATTATATCTACTGTTACCAGAGACTGTGCATTATATCTACTGTTACCAGAGACTGTACATTATATCTACTGTTACCAGAGACTGTGCATTATATATACTGTTACCAGAGACTGTGCATTATATCTACTGTTACCAGAGACTGTACATTATATATACTGTTACCAGAGACTGTACATTATATCTACTGTTACCAGAGACTGTACATTATATCTACTGTTACCAGAGACTGTGCATTATATATACTGTTACCAGAGACTGTGCATTATATCTACTGTTACCAGAGACTGTACATTATATATACTGTTACCAGAGACTGTACATTATATCTACTGTTACCAGAGACTGTACATTATATCTACTGTTACCAGAGACTGTACATTATATCTACTGTTACCAGAGACTGTGCATTATATATACTGTTACCAGAGACTGTACATTATATATACTGTTACCAGAGACTGTACATTATATCTACTGTTACCAGAGACTGTACATTATATATACTGTTACCAGAGACTGTACATTATATCTACTGTTACCAGAGACTAGCAAAAAAGAAGCAAGACAAAAATATATCTCATACCCTACCATAATTATATATAAATGTAAAGCAAAGTTGCATAATAAATATAGGGTACTTAGTGAACTATTTTTGATCAAAAAAAGTATACAAGCCGTCCCACCAGCGGCAAGGTGACCCTAAATTGGGACGGTACCTATACTGCCTATATTAAAAACCTTACTGTATATCAAAGTTGAAGTAATGCATATAAAAGGGGAGACAAATAGGACCGGGTCCCAACTCCAGACCACCTAGGCCCGTGGTAAGCTACATATATACCAATCAGCTCAACAAAGGGCATGCCACACCCTTAAATTGCACAGAATGCAAACAAGTCAAAAAACCAGACAATGTGAACTGAGGTCTAAGATGGCAGACATAGAAGAAACAGAGGCATGTTCACACTAGCAAAAAAGAAGCAAGACAAAAATATATCTCATACCCTACCATAATTATATATAAATGTAAAGCAAAGTTGCATAATAAATATAGGGTACTTAGTGAACTATTTTTGATCAAAAAAAGTATACAAGCCGTCCCACCAGCGGCAAGGTGACCCTAAATTGGGACGGTACCTATACTGCCTATATTAAAAACCTTACTGTATATCAAAGTTGAAGTAATGCATATAAAAGGGGAGACAAATAGGACCGGGTCCCAACTCCAGACCACCTAGGCCCGTGGTAAGCTACATATATACCAATCAGCTCAACAAAGGGCATGCCACACCCTTAAATTGCACAGAATGCAAACAAGTCAAAAAACCAGACAATGTGAACTGAGGTCTAAGATGGCAGACATAGAAGAAACAGAGGCATGTTCACACTAGCAAAAAAGAAGCAAGACAAAAATATATCTCATACCCTACCATAATTATATATAAATGTAAAGCAAAGTTGCATAATAAATATAGGGTACTTAGTGAACTATTTTTGATCAAAAAAAGTATACAAGCCGTCCCACCAGCGGCAAGGTGACCCTAAATTGGGACGGTACCTATACTGCCTATATTAAAAACCTTACTGTATATCAAAGTTGAAGTAATGCATATAAAAGGGGAGACAAATAGGACCGGGTCCCAACTCCAGACCACCTAGGCCCGTGGTAAGCTACATATATACCAATCAGCTCAACAAAGGGCATGCCACACCCTTAAATTGCACAGAATGCAAACAAGTCAAAAAACCAGACAATGTGAACTGAGGTCTAAGATGGCAGACATAGAAGAAACAGAGGCATGTTCACACTAGCAAAAAAGAAGCAAGACAAAAATATATCTCATACCCTACCATAATTATATATAAATGTAAAGCAAAGTTGCATAATAAATATAGGGTACTTAGTGAACTATTTTTGATCAAAAAAAGTATACAAGCCGTCCCACCAGCGGCAAGGTGACCCTAAATTGGGACGGTACCTATACTGCCTATATTAAAAACCTTACTGTATATCAAAGTTGAAGTAATGCATATAAAAGGGGAGACAAATAGGACCGGGTCCCAACTCCAGACCACCTAGGCCCGTGGTAAGCTACATATATACCAATCAGCTCAACAAAGGGCATGCCACACCCTTAAATTGCACAGAATGCAAACAAGTCAAAAAACCAGACAATGTGAACTGAGGTCTAAGATGGCAGACATAGAAGAAACAGAGGCATGTTCACACTAGCAAAAAAGAAGCAAGACAAAAATATATCTCATACCCTACCATAATTATATATAAATGTAAAGCAAAGTTGCATAATAAATATAGGGTACTTAGTGAACTATTTTTGATCAAAAAAAGTATACAAGCCGTCCCACCAGCGGCAAGGTGACCCTAAATTGGGACGGTACCTATACTGCCTATATTAAAAACCTTACTGTATATCAAAGTTGAAGTAATGCATATAAAAGGGGAGACAAATAGGACCGGGTCCCAACTCCAGACCACCTAGGCCCGTGGTAAGCTACATATATACCAATCAGCTCAACAAAGGGCATGCCACACCCTTAAATTGCACAGAATGCAAACAAGTCAAAAAACCAGACAATGTGAACTGAGGTCTAAGATGGCAGACATAGAAGAAACAGAGGCATGTTCACACTAGCAAAAAAGAAGCAAGACAAAAATATATCTCATACCCTACCATAATTATATATAAATGTAAAGCAAAGTTGCATAATAAATATAGGGTACTTAGTGAACTATTTTTGATCAAAAAAAGTATACAAGCCGTCCCACCAGCGGCAAGGTGACCCTAAATTGGGACGGTACCTATACTGCCTATATTAAAAACCTTACTGTATATCAAAGTTGAAGTAATGCATATAAAAGGGGAGACAAATAGGACCGGGTCCCAACTCCAGACCACCTAGGCCCGTGGTAAGCTACATATATACCAATCAGCTCAACAAAGGGCATGCCACACCCTTAAATTGCACAGAATGCAAACAAGTCAAAAAACCAGACAATGTGAACTGAGGTCTAAGATGGCAGACATAGAAGAAACAGAGGCATGTTCACACTAGCAAAAAAGAAGCAAGACAAAAATATATCTCATACCCTACCATAATTATATATAAATGTAAAGCAAAGTTGCATAATAAATATAGGGTACTTAGTGAACTATTTTTGATCAAAAAAAGTATACAAGCCGTCCCACCAGCGGCAAGGTGACCCTAAATTGGGACGGTACCTATACTGCCTATATTAAAAACCTTACTGTATATCAAAGTTGAAGTAATGCATATAAAAGGGGAGACAAATAGGACCGGGTCCCAACTCCAGACCACCTAGGCCCGTGGTAAGCTACATATATACCAATCAGCTCAACAAAGGGCATGCCACACCCTTAAATTGCACAGAATGCAAACAAGTCAAAAAACCAGACAATGTGAACTGAGGTCTAAGATGGCAGACATAGAAGAAACAGAGGCATGTTCACACTAGCAAAAAAGAAGCAAGACAAAAATATATCTCATACCCTACCATAATTATATATAAATGTAAAGCAAAGTTGCATAATAAATATAGGGTACTTAGTGAACTATTTTTGATCAAAAAAAGTATACAAGCCGTCCCACCAGCGGCAAGGTGACCCTAAATTGGGACGGTACCTATACTGCCTATATTAAAAACCTTACTGTATATCAAAGTTGAAGTAATGCATATAAAAGGGGAGACAAATAGGACCGGGTCCCAACTCCAGACCACCTAGGCCCGTGGTAAGCTACATATATACCAATCAGCTCAACAAAGGGCATGCCACACCCTTAAATTGCACAGAATGCAAACAAGTCAAAAAACCAGACAATGTGAACTGAGGTCTAAGATGGCAGACATAGAAGAAACAGAGGCATGTTCACACTAGCAAAAAAGAAGCAAGACAAAAATATATCTCATACCCTACCATAATTATATATAAATGTAAAGCAAAGTTGCATAATAAATATAGGGTACTTAGTGAACTATTTTTGATCAAAAAAAGTATACAAGCCGTCCCACCAGCGGCAAGGTGACCCTAAATTGGGACGGTACCTATACTGCCTATATTAAAAACCTTACTGTATATCAAAGTTGAAGTAATGCATATAAAAGGGGAGACAAATAGGACCGGGTCCCAACTCCAGACCACCTAGGCCCGTGGTAAGCTACATATATACCAATCAGCTCAACAAAGGGCATGCCACACCCTTAAATTGCACAGAATGCAAACAAGTCAAAAAACCAGACAATGTGAACTGAGGTCTAAGATGGCAGACATAGAAGAAACAGAGGCATGTTCACACTAGCAAAAAAGAAGCAAGACAAAAATATATCTCATACCCTACCATAATTATATATAAATGTAAAGCAAAGTTGCATAATAAATATAGGGTACTTAGTGAACTATTTTTGATCAAAAAAAGTATACAAGCCGTCCCACCAGCGGCAAGGTGACCCTAAATTGGGACGGTACCTATACTGCCTATATTAAAAACCTTACTGTATATCAAAGTTGAAGTAATGCATATAAAAGGGGAGACAAATAGGACCGGGTCCCAACTCCAGACCACCTAGGCCCGTGGTAAGCTACATATATACCAATCAGCTCAACAAAGGGCATGCCACACCCTTAAATTGCACAGAATGCAAACAAGTCAAAAAACCAGACAATGTGAACTGAGGTCTAAGATGGCAGACATAGAAGAAACAGAGGCATGTTCACACTAGCAAAAAAGAAGCAAGACAAAAATATATCTCATACCCTACCATAATTATATATAAATGTAAAGCAAAGTTGCATAATAAATATAGGGTACTTAGTGAACTATTTTTGATCAAAAAAAGTATACAAGCCGTCCCACCAGCGGCAAGGTGACCCTAAATTGGGACGGTACCTATACTGCCTATATTAAAAACCTTACTGTATATCAAAGTTGAAGTAATGCATATAAAAGGGGAGACAAATAGGACCGGGTCCCAACTCCAGACCACCTAGGCCCGTGGTAAGCTACATATATACCAATCAGCTCAACAAAGGGCATGCCACACCCTTAAATTGCACAGAATGCAAACAAGTCAAAAAACCAGACAATGTGAACTGAGGTCTAAGATGGCAGACATAGAAGAAACAGAGGCATGTTCACACTAGCAAAAAAGAAGCAAGACAAAAATATATCTCATACCCTACCATAATTATATATAAATGTAAAGCAAAGTTGCATAATAAATATAGGGTACTTAGTGAACTATTTTTGATCAAAAAAAGTATACAAGCCGTCCCACCAGCGGCAAGGTGACCCTAAATTGGGACGGTACCTATACTGCCTATATTAAAAACCTTACTGTATATCAAAGTTGAAGTAATGCATATAAAAGGGGAGACAAATAGGACCGGGTCCCAACTCCAGACCACCTAGGCCCGTGGTAAGCTACATATATACCAATCAGCTCAACAAAGGGCATGCCACACCCTTAAATTGCACAGAATGCAAACAAGTCAAAAAACCAGACAATGTGAACTGAGGTCTAAGATGGCAGACATAGAAGAAACAGAGGCATGTTCACACTAGCAAAAAAGAAGCAAGACAAAAATATATCTCATACCCTACCATAATTATATATAAATGTAAAGCAAAGTTGCATAATAAATATAGGGTACTTAGTGAACTATTTTTGATCAAAAAAAGTATACAAGCCGTCCCACCAGCGGCAAGGTGACCCTAAATTGGGACGGTACCTATACTGCCTATATTAAAAACCTTACTGTATATCAAAGTTGAAGTAATGCATATAAAAGGGGAGACAAATAGGACCGGGTCCCAACTCCAGACCACCTAGGCCCGTGGTAAGCTACATATATACCAATCAGCTCAACAAAGGGCCTAGGTGGTCTGGAGTTGGGACCCGGTCCTATTTGTCTCCCGTTTAAAAATACATTTAATATAGGCAGTATAGGTACCGTCCCAATTTAGGGTCACCTTGCCGCTGGTGGGACGGCTTGTATACTTTTTTTGATCAAAAATAGTTCACTAAGTACCCTATATTTATTATGCAACTTTGCTTTACATTTATATATAATTATGGTAGGGTATGAGATATATTTTTGTCTTGCTTCTTTTTTGCTAGTGTGAACATGCCTCTGTTTCTTCTATGTCTGCCATCTTAGACCTCAGTTCACATTGTCTGGTTTTTTGACTTGTTTGCATTCTGTGCAATTTAAGGGTGTGGCATGCCCTTTGTTGAGCTGATTGGTATATATGTAGCTTACCACGGGCCTAGGTGGTCTGGAGTTGGGACCCGGTCCTATTTGTCTCCCCTTTTATATGCATTACTTCAACTTTGATATACAGTAAGGTTTTTAATATAGGCAGTATAGGTACCGTCCCAATTTAGGGTCACCTTGCCGCTGGTGGGACGGCTTGTATACTTTTTTTGATCAAAAATAGTTCACTAAGTACCCTATATTTATTATGCAACTTTGCTTTACATTTATATATAATTATGGTAGGGTATGAGATATATTTTTGTCTTGCTTCTTTTTTGCTAGTGTGAACATGCCTCTGTTTCTTCTATGTCTGCCATCTTAGACCTCAGTTCACATTGTCTGGTTTTTTGACTTGTTTGCATTCTGTGCAATTTAAGGGTGTGGCATGCCCTTTGTTGAGCTGATTGGTATATATGTAGCTTACCACGGGCCTAGGTGGTCTGGAGTTGGGACCCGGTCCTATTTGTCTCCCCTTTTATATGCATTACTTCAACTTTGATATACAGTAAGGTTTTTAATATAGGCAGTATAGGTACCGTCCCAATTTAGGGTCACCTTGCCGCTGGTGGGACGGCTTGTATACTTTTTTTGATCAAAAATAGTTCACTAAGTACCCTATATTTATTATGCAACTTTGCTTTACATTTATATATAATTATGGTAGGGTATGAGATATATTTTTGTCTTGCTTCTTTTTTGCTAGTGTGAACATGCCTCTGTTTCTTCTATGTCTGCCATCTTAGACCTCAGTTCACATTGTCTGGTTTTTTGACTTGTTTGCATTCTGTGCAATTTAAGGGTGTGGCATGCCCTTTGTTGAGCTGATTGGTATATATGTAGCTTACCACGGGCCTAGGTGGTCTGGAGTTGGGACCCGGTCCTATTTGTCTCCCCTTTTATATGCATTACTTCAACTTTGATATACAGTAAGGTTTTTAATATAGGCAGTATAGGTACCGTCCCAATTTAGGGTCACCTTGCCGCTGGTGGGACGGCTTGTATACTTTTTTTGATCAAAAATAGTTCACTAAGTACCCTATATTTATTATGCAACTTTGCTTTACATTTATATATAATTATGGTAGGGTATGAGATATATTTTTGTCTTGCTTCTTTTTTGCTAGTGTGAACATGCCTCTGTTTCTTCTATGTCTGCCATCTTAGACCTCAGTTCACATTGTCTGGTTTTTTGACTTGTTTGCATTCTGTGCAATTTAAGGGTGTGGCATGCCCTTTGTTGAGCTGATTGGTATATATGTAGCTTACCACGGGCCTAGGTGGTCTGGAGTTGGGACCCGGTCCTATTTGTCTCCCCTTTTATATGCATTACTTCAACTTTGATATACAGTAAGGTTTTTAATATAGGCAGTATAGGTACCGTCCCAATTTAGGGTCACCTTGCCGCTGGTGGGACGGCTTGTATACTTTTTTTGATCAAAAATAGTTCACTAAGTACCCTATATTTATTATGCAACTTTGCTTTACATTTATATATAATTATGGTAGGGTATGAGATATATTTTTGTCTTGCTTCTTTTTTGCTAGTGTGAACATGCCTCTGTTTCTTCTATGTCTGCCATCTTAGACCTCAGTTCACATTGTCTGGTTTTTTGACTTGTTTGCATTCTGTGCAATTTAAGGGTGTGGCATGCCCTTTGTTGAGCTGATTGGTATATATGTAGCTTACCACGGGCCTAGGTGGTCTGGAGTTGGGACCCGGTCCTATTTGTCTCCCCTTTTATATGCATTACTTCAACTTTGATATACAGTAAGGTTTTTAATATAGGCAGTATAGGTACCGTCCCAATTTAGGGTCACCTTGCCGCTGGTGGGACGGCTTGTATACTTTTTTGATCAAAAATAGTTCACTAAGTACCCTATATTTATTATGCAACTTTGCTTTACATTTATATATAATTATGGTAGGGTATGAGATATATTTTTGTCTTGCTTCTTTTTTGCTAGTGTGAACATGCCTCTGTTTCTTCTATGTCTGCCATCTTAGACCTCAGTTCACATTGTCTGGTTTTTTGACTTGTTTGCATTCTGTGCAATTTAAGGGTGTGGCATGCCCTTTGTTGAGCTGATTGGTATATATGTAGCTTACCACGGGCCTAGGTGGTCTGGAGTTGGACCCGGTTCCTATTTGTCTCCCCTTTTATATGCATTACTTCAACTTTGATATACAGTAAGGTTTTTAATATAGGCAGTATAGGTACCGTCCCAATTTAGGGTCACCTTGCCGCTGGTGGGACGGCTTGTATACTTTTTTTGATCAAAAATAGTTCACTAAGTACCCTATATTTATTATGCAACTTTGCTTTACATTTATATATAATTATGGTAGGGTATGAGATATATTTTTGTCTTGCTTCTTTTTGCTAGTGTGAACATGCCTCTGTTTCTTCTATGTCTGCCATCTTAGACCTCAGTTTCACATTGTCTGGTGTTTTGTTACCAGAGACTGTACATTATATCTACTGTTACCAGAGACTGTGCATTATATATACTGTTACCAGAGACTGTGCATTATATCTACTGTTACCAGAGACTGTACATTATATATACTGTTACCAGAGACTGTACCATTATATATACTGTTACCAGAGACTGTACATTATATCTACTGTTACCAGAGACTGTGCATTATATATACTGTTACCAGAGACTGTACATTATATCTACTGTTACCAGAGACTGTACATTATATATACTGTTACCAGAGACTGTACATTATATCTACTGTTACCAGAGACTGTACATTATATCTACTGTTACCAGAGACTGTACATTATATCTACTGTTACCAGAGACTGTACATTATATATACTGTTACCAGAGACTGTACATTATATCTACTGTTACCAGAGACTGTACATTATATATACTGTTACCAGAGGACTGTACATTATATCTACTGTTACCAGAGACTGTGCATTATATCTACTGTTACCAGAGACTGTGCATTATATCTACTGTTACCAGAGACCTGTACATTATATCTACTGTTACCAGAGACTGTACATTATATCTACTGTTACCAGAGACTGTGCATTATATCTACTGTTACCAGAGACTGTACATTATATCTACTGTTACCAGAGACTGTACATTATATCTACTGTTACCAGAGACTGTACATTATATCTACTGTTACCAGAGACTGTACATTATATCTACTGTTACCAGAGACTGTACATTATATATACTGTTACCAGAGACTGTACATTATATCTACTGTTACCAGAGACTGTGCATTATATCTACTGTTACCAGAGACTGTACATTATATCTACTGTTACCAGAGACTGTACATTATATCTACTGTTACCAGAGACTGTACATTATATCTACTGTTACCAGAGACGTACATTATATATACTGTTACCAGAGACTGTACATTATATCTACTGTTACCAGAGACTGTACATTATATCTACTGTTACCAGAGACCTGTACATTATATCTACTGTTACCAGAGACTGTACATTATATCTACTGTTACCAGAGACTGTACATTATATCTACTGTTACCAGAGACTGTACATTATATCTACTGTTACCAGAGACTGTACATTATATCTACTGTTACCAGAGACCGTACATTATATCTACTGTTACCAGAGACTGTGCATTATATCTACTGTTACCAGAGACTGTACATTATATCTACTGTTACCAGAGACCTGTACATTATATCTACTGTTACCAGAGACTGTACATTATATCTACTGTTACCAGAGACTGTGACATTATATCTACTGTTACCAGAGACTGTACATTATATCTACTGTTACCAGAGACTGTACATTATATCTACTGTTACCAGAGACTGTACATTATATCTACTGTTACCAGAGACTGTACATTATATCTACTGTTACCAGAGACTGTACATTATATCTACTGTTACCAGAGACCGTACATTATATCTACTGTTACCAGAGACTGTACATTATATCTACTGTTACCAGAGACTGTGCATTATATCTACTGTTACCAGAGACTGTGCATTATATCTACTGTTACCAGAGACCGTACATTATATCTACTGTTACCAGAGACTGTACATTATATCTACTGTTACCAGAGACTGTACATTATATCTACTGTTACCAGAGACTGTACATTATATCTACTGTTACCAGAGACTGTACATTATATCTACTGTTACCAGAGACTGTTACATTATATCTACTGTTACCAGAGACTGTACATTATATCTACTGTTACCAGAGACTGTACATTATATCTACTGTTACCAGAGACTGTACATTATATCTACTGTTACCAGAGACTGTACATTATATCTACTGTTACCAGAGACTGTTCATTATATCTACTGTTAACCAGAGACTGTACATTATATCTACTGTTACCAGAGACGTACATTATATCTACTGTCCAGTGACTGTACATTATTATACTGTACAGAGGACTGTGCATATCTCTACTGTTACAGAGACTGTACATTATATCTA